>NC_065525.1:17079507-17310828 GCF_006386435.1 Epinephelus moara | reverse complement strand
TCTTTCCCATATTGCTTGAAAATGGTGGTCTGCTTAATAATGTGGAACATCCTTCTTCAGTAGTTTTTCCTTTAATTGGGCTCACCTGGCCAACTAATTATGACAGGTGTCTGAGATTGATTTCAGTGATCCAAAGAACCCTGAGACACAATACCATCCATGAGTTTAATTGACAAACAAAAAATTTAATCTTTATGACACTTAAATACAATTTGCATAATAATTTGGAACGTGGTGTAAGATACAAATCAAAGCAGCAGAGGTCAAAATTTCCTCAAAAAATGAAATGAAATGTTGGCGTATTTTCATGAAAGTATTGAACTTGGTAAACTGTACAGTTTGGGGCCTTGAACATTTACAGAAAAAGAAACATAAAAAACACCCTTATGGCAGCAATGGCGGCCATTTTACTTTCTACATTAACTGAAATATGTACTTCGCAACACATCTCCTGAACCAAACATAATAAGGGTGAATAAATACAACAGGTTTAACAACGTTTCAGGTTCGGTTGTAGGGACCATTTAACAGCTGCTGCTGCTGCTATGTTAGCTCGTGCTAATAGGGCATATCTTGAACTGACTGTTCACTCGCCTGGGAGGAGAGCATTCAGGAGAACGTTGTGGAGATGGTTCTTCAGTGGCTCTACCAGCAGTCAGTAACACAAAGTTTGCTTATTTGGGGAGTCGGCAAGGGTGTCAGCTTAGTAGGCAGTCCTTCAATGTGGCCAAGGACACATTAGCGTACACACTGCTGAAAGAATGTGGCCACATGCGGCCCAAACTACCTCCAAATGTGGTCTGAGTGTTTGGATCTTGGACTCATTAAGAATGCATTTTGTGCATTTACACCAGAGCTGTAATCCGATCATTCAAGACCCATGTTAATACCAGGTGAAAAGTAGGGCCTTAAAACATCCCTGCCTAGTAGTGTCCCACATTTTTCACCTTTAAAAATGTGTAGTCTTGAGGCCCATACTTAGGCTTAGATAGACATCAAGGGTCAGACTTTAGAAAACTCCCTTCACTGCAACTGGACTACACTGTTGTTTCAAAGGTCTCAGTAGTTCTTTCCATGACCAGATCAGTAAATGTGTGCAATTCATAGGGTCCTACCTGAATTAGTTCCTCATGTTTCTTTTTAACTGGCAACTAGACAGGTATTTGTGTACCTTACTGTGTTACCTTTGTATCAGTGACAATGAGTTACTCTCTTTTTATTTAATTTGATGCCTAAATTTGTGTTTTGCTTGAACCTGTGACTCAATGTGTCGCACTATATTTCATTTAGCATTCCAGTAAATAGCGTTTCCCCACTGATCTAACGCTCTGTAGTATCACAGTGTGTCTACAGGAAACAAGCTGACTGCAGCAGCCTGTGGTCATCAAATGAACACTAAACAGCTCACTGATTCCCTCCAATGCAAATGTGCTGCAAGATTAGCCTGCCTGTCTGTGTTAGACTGTGTTTTATGGCTCCAGATAGGCAGGCTGGAAGCTGCCATCTTCACCTGGATGTGATATGATGAGTCACAGTCAAATCTGAGATTGGCATCACTTTAGTAACAGACAGGAGTGTTTCAAGCCAAATTATCCTGTTAAAAATTCACAACACTTAATATGTCTGAGCTGAGCACTCTAGAGGCGTATAGTAATGAGACAGACTCAGCAGGCCATAGTCATTCATAAAGATACCAGCAGTGAGCCATTTGGACCACTAGATGCCTCTATTTGTTTCTAGTGTAAAGCTGCTCCTCCATCACCTCCTGAATAAACACAAATGACTTTTAAATTTTAATCATCATTCATATTTTGACAAATTACAGAGGTGGTGATTTTGATGCTGTTATAATTCTATATGTTCTGTACCTCAGCTAATCTAATTTTCCAGGAAGTACCTATTTTTAAATATCTGTTGCTTCTCATTATGAAACTTGCAAATTCAAACACCACATTACAGGAAAATGGCTTCTGAAAAATAAGGTGTGGATGTGAAGCGCAGCGAGAGAAAATGAGGAAGTGATGTAACAGTTTGATGTTTCAGTGTAGCTGCTAGACAAGCAGACAGCTCAAGGCCACTGGATATCAGCCTCTTTTCCTTTATCATTAATTAGGTTACATGATTCTTTCACACTCACCGTTTACACTGTGTGACACTGACCTTGTGTGTGCATGTGTGTGTGTGGAGGTGAGGTCATTTTATGAAGGGATGAGAAGGAGAAGATAAGGGAAGACAGAGGGGTTCATTTAGTTGATTGGAGTGAGGGACAGCGAGGGTGTGTGGGAGAGATATATGGATGGAGAGGAGAGGACTCTGAAGTGGGTCATAAATAGTAAAGAAAGAAGGGGGAGAAAGAAAGACAGTGTGTTCAGTGAGATGAGATGTAGTACAACAGCCTCAATAGCAATTGTCAAAATAATGCTAATAATAATAATAATAATCAAAAATAGGATTTGAAGGAGCTCAGTGCTTATTCACAAAAGAAGAGAGGATAGTAGCTCCCTTTAGCTTTTATAAGGGATGTTTAACCCAGAACAGGTTTTCATGGGTATTTGCCTGAAAAGACATCACAAATGAAAGTTTAGAGTGGTAGTTTGACGTTTAAAGTGATAGTTTGGCGATTTTCAACCAGCTTTGTATCATAGCAATGTGGGCAGTATGTGTAAATGAACTCATAAACTGCCCTCCATCTAACCAGCACCAAGATATCCCAGCCCATTCTCTTTCGCAGTTGTCAAATACGGCTGCTTTGTCAATGGTTTCCGCATCGCTCACAGATGCCAAAAGCCACCGTTGCCAGTGTTATGATATGCCACCGGGTAGCGTCTATTGTAACAGAACCTTTTGCGGTGTTATGATACACTGCCGGCTGGCCAGATGGCACCATTGCAGCAGTATGATACTCTGACTAGACAGCATCAGGTTAAAATGCTGCCAGTAACAATGTAATATAAGGAGCTGGAAAGTTCCAATTAGGCAGGTGGGAGGGGTGGTGCATCGGTCCAACAAACCTTGGACTTTCACCAAGGAGGCTGGAGTTCGCTCCCCATATGAGTGTAGAGCTAAACCATGATGGGGTTTTTCTGAACCTAACCACTTACTTTTGAAGCCTAAACATAACCATGTGCTTTTGTTGACATTCTGGTGCTGGTTGGGCGTCCTGGCAAGTCAACAGCAGATACCACATAATACATCGACGTGACGACTAAGGATGAGAACGTTTTGGATCTTCCTCCCACCAAATCTCCACCAGATAATGCAAAACACATCATCCAGCTTTTGCTCGTGCTTTAGGCTGTACTTCCGCATTTCCATATTAAAGATTGTGTTACTCCACTGCCTATTTCTTGCCTAAAATGTTTTCAGAAACATATTTTAGTGTCATGTCTAGCTGTAATAGTGAAAGTCTGTGAACAGGAAGTGGGCACCATATTGTTTCCTGCACAGTGAAAACAGAGGCAAAAAACCTGAGATTAAACAGTAAAAGGCAGCATTGATCAAATATAAACCAAGAGTCTGTCACTGGGTTGCACATTTTTCACCAAAAAATTTTGAGAAACATGCTTTACCTTACTGCTTAACTGTAATATGAGATTGTTTTTTACCACCTGGGAAGCCGTTGTTTGAAACAGACACGTGGAAGCATGTATTGGTCCTTTGCGCGCTGTACGTCGTTGTAGGTTTTCTACCTCTTGAGCAAAGACAAATGCCACAGCCCTGTTCCTCTTTTTCTCTGTTCATAAAGCATCAATTACAGAACAATTTGCATCCTTCTGCACAGACAGTCCAGTTTTATGAAAAGACCATCTTTCCAGCAGTGAAACACTTTTTTAGGCAAATTAAATAATTTGCCTACTTGCCAAGAGTTAAATGAGAGGATTCATACAGCTCTCATGTCCGTACGGTAAATATTAAGCTGCAGGCTGCAGTGTAGCAGGATGTTTTGCTATCTTTTGGTAAGCAGAACTAAGAGTCTTATTTTGCCAGATTTGTCTGTCAGCCAGGCTCAGTGGCCAGGTTATGATCATCACTCGGTCTCAGTTGCTGATCACTCATGGTGCCCAGATTATCTGCAACTTGATATTATTTGCTCAATGCTGAAGAGCACTGAGGTGTACATTAAATTCACTGTAGTGACGAAGGTACAGAGAATTATCCCCTTAAGCTGCAGTTCCTCGAGCTCTGCAGTTTTTGTTTTTTTTTTCTTGCATCTTTTACCTCATTTGGTTTTCCAGGCCTAACTGTAGTGTTTGGTTCTCTCTTACTGCTCTCATGAGCCTCGCCTTGACACAGCAGGCACCAAAAAAAGCTCTAAAATCCTGCTGCCTGCCCACCAAAAAGCAGACAAAGTCAGCAACAAGCTGTTGAACATTGTGGAGCATTTGAAAGCTAAAGACATACTGTAGATATTCTCCTCAGGAGTTGGTGAAGACCAAAAGCAGAGACCGGCCAGGTGACCAGAAAAACGACCCTAAATCAATGCTGCTCTGTGTTTGCAACATGTGTGCATAGGCAACTGTTTGCTAACAAGTTCACCATGTTAATTCAAAAGATGATAATATGTTAGTGTTATAATATGTAATGTGTGTAATGTCTAACACTTGTAGTTGCTTAAATGAGAGGTGATAAATTTGTTCTCCATGAAATTTGTGCTAAATTTATGCTCTCATCTCTATTTTTCAAATGTTGGTGGTGCTTTTAGTGGTTTGCTTTGGATGGTGGTGGCGTATGGCTGTGAGTCACTCACCAGTCTGTAAACTCTCCTCTTGCCAACTTCTAGCTAGCAGGCCAGGTTGAGGTTTTCAAATATGATGAACATCAGTATACACTGAGGAAAACATGGATAAGAATGGGCACCAGCTGTCTTGATGTGTGGACAGTTAAATCAGTCCACAACCAGAAACCATGTATTACCAGAACCATCCGGTAACATGGACAATTGTAAAGCAGCAGCCAGCAATGTAAGGAGAGGCAAAAAAAAAAACATAGGGTGCTTTCAGACCTAGAGTTCACTTGCTTTGGTCTGAATCAGGGACTTATTTTGTTATAAAGTTGCATAATTGTCTCGTGTTGGTTCGTGTTCTCATGGCAGCATCACCAGATTAAAAGCCTTGTGTGAGAAACCGCACCAGAGTTCATTTGTAACCAGAACGAGACCACCTCTTCAAGAAGGTCTAGGTCCGGTTGGTGTGCACGCAAGTGCGAATGCTGTGTTCACACCTGGCAAACCAACTTGAGCTTGATTGAACCGAACCAAACAGGGCAGGTGTGAAAGTACCCTTAGGTACAGTGCACAAGTAAAAGGAGCTGATGGGATCACATTCTCTGGAGTTGTATAATTGCATGTGTCCATACTGTGTATATTGTAGTAATGTAGGCCTACCCACAGTACGGTGTAGTAATGTGCATACCATTTGTTAAATGTTTTGGCAATGCTTTATGGTCATGCCAATAAAGTTAATTTGAATGTGAACAGAAAAAAATCGACGTAGTGTTTGTGCTCCTCAGTATTTATGTTGATCAGATACTGGCTGTTTTCTGCTGCTCAGTTCAGAGAGCTGACAGAGAAAGGCTACCATATGGCAAAACAGGAAGGAGGGAGAGACAGAGAGAGCGCAGCACCACACTGAAGGGGGGAGAGACAAGAAATGACAGGAGGTTGTAAGGAAAGAGAGAGAGAGAGAGAGCAACAGAGGAGGGAGGGAGTTGAGGGAGGGAGTGTAGAAAGCAAGAGGAACTGCACAAGAGAATAAGTGAGAGCAGCGAGAGCATGGGGACGACAAAAATGATGGCGACCGGAAAATGAGTGCAGACCTGGGTGATCAAGAGTGAGAAACAGGGTGAGAAGTGGGTGGCAGAGCCTACAACTTGGAAGCAGAGAAGGTGACAGTGGGGGGGTGTTCACTGCTCAGTGATGTGTTATGATCTGACTCTAACCCCCCTACACACACAAATGTGTTTTTGTCACTTAGAAGGACATCACAGCTTTTGTCCATGGAGACTAAACTTAAAAAATAAGACTGGAAATATTCTGTTTTGTTCTAATAACAGGAAAAGACCAAAATCACCAATACATTATTGTGTGTCTTAATACGTCACTACTCCCCTGCCAGGTCTGTGTCACTTAACAAACATTCCTACTAGCAACATAAATCTTTAAAAATGACTAATAAATATTTTGTATGGATGTTTATATTAGACTTTGTTATTTGTAATCCACACAAAACAATCTACAAATGTGTACCATGTTCCCTAAATATTTCACTGTCCACAAACATGTCTTTTAATATTTGTGTTGTGTAAAGTCATATCCATAAAAATACAGATTGATTTGCAAATGGGACTAACTTACTCCGTAAACACGTACTTTAATTTCACATAAAAATGTTACAGGTTTCACAAATGTAAAGAGTAAATACACACTGAGTCATAGTTAGGCATTTGTGGACCACCTGAGTCTGGATTTGTACATTTGTGGATCGTTTCCTGTGAGTTTGCAGGTCATGTGACATTCATGGCTTCCCTCCTGTGTATTTGCAGAATTTTGTCCAATTCCTACAGCAGCAGGATCTGTAAAAAAAAAAAAACCTGTGTGAGGTGCAATTACTCGCCACATCAGTAGGTGGCGACATTTTCTTACATGACATAACTGTACCAAGTAGGCTAAAACAAAGAGCCTATCTAGCATTCACATCTCAGCCGCTATTAGTTTGTTTCCAGAGAGTATGGGGAATTTATGCCTCTAAAGGGTGGGTTATACGTGTTCTACGCACGCAGCCTACGCAGTTGTGAGCACTTATACTTGTGCGGTGGTGTGCAGTTACACCTCCAAAACACTAGTTGTGCTGTAATGTTTAGTTGATTCAAAAACCACCCAAAACACACATTAAACATGCCTTAATAGCAACAGTTTCAAACACAGTAACACAAATCCGCTTCACTATAACTCGCAGCATTCACAGACAAAGCACTTGTCTTTATCTGGACACATTTTCCCCACAAATACAACATGCTAATGTTTTTAGCACAAGCCTAAGGCATTTTACATTGTATAAATTAGCCTAGTGGCTAGCAGACTTTTCCTCTTCTTATATGAAGCCAGGGACAACAGCAACATTTAACAAAGTTAACATTACAAAATCCAGCTCCATTACAACTCACAAGGTTCACCAACAAAATAACTGTCTTATACCAAACAAATATAAGATGCTAACATTATTAGCACAAGCCTGCAGCATTTTACCTTGTATAATTAGCAGTGGCGTGCACAGACTTTTTGAAGGGCAGGGGCGAAAAGAAAAAAAAGGGCACATACAGCACGTTAAGTTCTGCGTGTTTTCGAGGGCACTTTAGACATGTTTATATGTTATACAAATGGCACATTATAGCCTTAAAAGAGACTAACTAGACAGACTACTCAAGTTAGTTTGTGGTTAGGATCAGCATCCACGAGAACTGTGTAGATTCAACGTTGGACTGTGAAGAACACAGAGACATGGATGTATGAAAGAAATAAATCCGTGGGGGGATCTGGGGGTCCTCCCCCAGAAGATTTTCAATTCAGTAGATGCCACTTCCTGTATTCTAGTGCATTTTAACACCATTTTAGCACCAGATAATCCAAACTGGTTCTGTGAGATATAGTTCTGGCTCAATATAGATCAAAAAAGAGCCCAACATAAAAGTCATTGCAACAGTAATGTTTTTACCTCCCAAGAGGGCAGTTTATCATGTTTTAACCAGCCAAGAGGGCAGTTTAGTGTGTTTTTTGGCTCCAAAGAGGGCACTTTAGCGTGCGTTTTGGCTCCCAGGAGGGCACTTTAGCGCCGTTTTTCAACAATTGGGCCACGAGGGGGGACGACATGCACCTCCCCAAAAATGGGGAGGTGCATGTCGGAGGCTACGGCGTACGGTATGGCATATGTGGCATATATGTCTACGTCGACACAGAGCCTAAAGCACAGGTACACTATCAGTTTGTAACAGAAGAATAAATTCCAACTTAGTATGAGCACATATTTCTTTTTATGTTAAGCATTTGAAATAAAAATGGATCATTTGTAAGGATAAGATTATCGCAAAGCTAATTTTGTTTCATTTCTTATAAACAGATGGACACTGTAGTTTTAGTAAACATTTCTCAAAGTAAATAGCACAGGGACTATTTTCAGCTGTGGATGAATATACATTAGATACTCAAGTATATACAGCAGCAGAATGTTGTATGTTGGATTGACTCAAAATAAACTACAGTGCCCATGTTCAAGGTAATGAAGGAACATGTCACCCAGTGCAGCGCTGCGGCTCATTTATGTGTTTTTAATAGTTTTTAGGGCAACAATCGAGGTCTCTGGTACACAGGAATAAGATATATCAGGCTTTGATGACATAATACTTGTTAGTAAGATACATTTGCTGTTGGATTTGGCATTTGTATATGATTTGTTGACGGTAATTAAAATACTGAATATCATCAGCCTCATCCTTTCACCCTAGAATTTAATGGTTTATCATGTGGGAGTGATCTTTTTGGAGGTGAGTCCCCGTAATGTGACAGTGTGAACAGATTTATGTGCCCACAATGTGATTAATGCACACATACACACACACACACACACACACACAGCGTCTCTCTATCTCTCGCTCTCCAGCTCCCTCGCTCCCTCGCTTGCTCGCTTGCTCGCTTGCTCTCCCTCATTCTGGCTCTGTTGCCAAGGCTACCGTACAGCCTCTTGCTGCATATACCTAGACGAAGCTGCCGCCTGTGGATCTCTCTCTCCTCCAGGATACAAACAAAAGAAAAAACAATCAGACTTTTTTATACCTCTATTTCTCTTTCACACACAGACACACACACATCCGTAGATTCTGCCTGTCCTACCCTCACACACGTCCTCTGCCTCTCACTGTCTCCTTCTTACATGCAAACACACTCCTTCTTCTCCCAGACAGAGGAGCAGTAAAGGGATTGGCGTGGTTCTTGGTGTTTGGCTCCTGGTCTTTGGCTCGGAGGGAGCAGAGCGGCAGATGGCGATGTGAAGACAGGCTCAGCCAGGTAAGAGGACTTATCCTAACCAGACTTAAGGCTCTGGGTGAGTGACTGTTCCAGCCCTCCTCTACTCCCTCTGTCTCTCCCTCTTTCCCCCTCCGTGGCTGTGCGACATGAGGTGAATACCAATTCCTCAGCAAAGCCCCCATGGTTCATATGGCTGCTGCGCTTCCCTGGCTGTGAAAAGGTATGGACGTGTGTGATGTAGCCTCTGTATGTGCGTATTTATCCTCTGATGATTAAACCAGATCATTTGCCAACAGGTTGGTTCCTCTGTGCTGTTCTAACTGTGCGTTTCCTCTTCATCTATTATTATTCAGAGCTTGATTTCCTCTGTGTTGTATCATGTCTATGTGACAATGTGGGAGTTACCAGAGAGAGATGCAACAGTCCACCTCCCTGGGTGATTCATTACTAATCCATCCAGCTCTGCACTGTGTGGTCGCTCTAGCTCACCGTAGCCATGTACGTGATATGAATGGTGTTTTGTCTTAGCATGAATGACTGCCAGAGAATGCCATTCCTGCACTGGTGTTTTGATGCAGTGCAATCATGTAACACAACCCTTTGTCACCGGGAATTCAAATTTATCTCCAGCAGCCTGTAAATCAATTCGCTATGCAGCACATTTCAATTATTCATACAGTAAAGCTCGGGCTGAATTGTAAGTTTATACGTGTGTTAATGAAATTTCTCTTTGAAATGCCCCTGGAGCTGCTGCAAGAGATTGTAGGAGTGTATGTAAACAATGGAGCTGATTGATTATCTGTCTCTGTGATATACAGGAGGAAGCTGCAGGCTCGCTGGGCATTTAATTCTAAGGTCATTGTGAGCTTATGCGTGTATTGATATCAAGATTTTATCTGTGCGAGTGTGTATGACAGAAAAAGGTTGATGAGGCAGGTCTTGGCCCTCGTGACTTTATCTCATGTTACCATCCCATCATCACTTTCAGTAAGAGCTTCCTCTTCCCTCGTCTCCCTGACACATTCAGCACTTCAACAACACACTCGATACTTCACTCTGGAAACAGGAAATGCTGCTGTACCTGAGATTTTTTGCGGTAATGGTGAGGACAAAAACAAAATCCTGGCCATTTATGAAAACAGAGTAGAAAAACAGATGTGAGCACATTTATTTTTCAGATGGACACACTGGTAGCATCGAGAATGTCCATTAAAACACGAGCCAGCTGTCACCAAATAGAAAAAAAAACTAAACCAGATTAATTCCCGTTGTTCCTGATTGCAGGGAGAGAGCTTTACACAGCTGTCAGCAGAGAGCCCTTCCTGGTCCTGTGGTTCTGCTGGGGCTTATTGTATGGCCCCGCTCAGACTCAGCTGGATGTTGGGTGCTTTGAATGGATGCAGATCAATGGAAACACTACACACATACGCTATTTGAAGACTGAGGGGGTGATGTTTGTAAGGACCCAAAGACAGTAGACCTTCAGTGAGGAATGAGGCTGAATCAGCTGTCAGGTTTGACTTATTTGCCATAAATCCACTCACCTTGGTTGTACATTTTTTCTCCGAATAATGTGTTTAGATAGTGGTGTTACTGCCAAATAAAGTTAAAGTCATCGCACTGTCAAAGGTGCTTTATTTAAGTAGCAATACTTCCCTCTACTGTAATATTCAGCTTGTTACTGCAGCTTGAGATTGTCAGTGATGTGTAATTTTGAACAACAGCTTTATTGTACATTGTGAGCTTCTGAACAATCAACAGGAACATTGTATATGAGCTAAAAACAGACAGATTTTTTATCATTTTCTGGGTATTAATAACATCTGTCATCAAGGGTGTAGGTTTCATTTTGACATGTGGGATATGGGGGGGTCCTCCGCCAGAAAATTTTGAGCATCAACACCTAATTTCCTGTGTTCTGGTGAATATGTATGCAGCAATTGGTACCTTCGCTTCATCAATTTCATGGTGTAAAGTCTATAATTCTGCCAAAATAGAAGTTCTTCACGACATTTATGTTTTTATTGAGGGGGACAAACGCATATGTTCTAAATATTTAAGAGGACACGCACCCCACACACCCCCCTCTGAAATCTTCACCTATGACCATCATCATCATTCAAACCCACAGAGCTTCATTTCAAATTCTAGTGGGGATCCCAAAGTCCTGCAAAGAGACCAAATATCTGCGTCAAATGAGGCTCAATTTTGGAGAAATGTGTACAAAATGATGGAAAAGAAATTTAGCAGTGTGGCTTTAAAAACAAAGGAGTCTTGGTTTGATTTTTTCTCAGTATTAATATCATATAGTTCCGGTCAAGAGCTGGAACGAGCTGAGACAGAGTAGGCGTGAAACTGACACTTACGGTGTGACATTGGACAATTTTAACTATCTCAAAGCTCAAAACAGAACCTAAAGAGTGTTTGTTAAAGTGTTAAATGCAGGGCTATACTTATCATTGAGGACACAGAGGTCGCATTCTCGGTATTATTTCTGGTACATTCTATATTCTTATTTCAGTTGTTTTTATCCAACTATATACAAATTCTGCCACTTTTAGCCCTATAAATGAAAATGTTTTCAGTATTTACCATCTAGAATGCTTGGCAATGAGGAAAAACATTGACACAGCATGTTGAGAAATGAAATCAGTTATCAGTTGATTTTTTTTTTTTTTTTTTTTTTTTTAAGAATTTAAGACTTTATTTTCTGTGTTTGGTTAAAAAGATGTGAGGGTTGGGGGGTCGGGGGACTCATGACATCAGTATTTCTAAAATCCAAGCTACAGCCCTGGTTAAATCTACCAAACAGCTCACCAAGCAAGCGCTGAGCAGCCAAAGCGAGCAACAGAAAACCAAAGATTTACCTCAAAGAGCCAAAGCAAAGAGAGGCAGAATTCTTTTTCAAGACAAATGTGAATATTGTCACTGTTTTCCCAGTGCAGATGCATGTTTGTGTTTTTCATTTTTCATGCAGTGTGTCTGCCAAAGTGTGTGTGTTTGTGTGTGTATGCTACAGTATGTTGGTTGCCACAGTTACCAAAACGCCAACCTCACTGCGTCATTGCCTCAGACAACC
Organism: Epinephelus moara; assembly: GCF_006386435.1. Lineage (NCBI taxonomy): Eukaryota > Metazoa > Chordata > Actinopteri > Perciformes > Serranidae > Epinephelus > Epinephelus moara. The sequence continues at coordinate 17,298,733 of NC_065525.1, read as the reverse complement.
TTCACACAAAAAAGAGCTGCTTTTCCTCCCATTCATCCCTCCATCCACTCATCTACCTGCCCCGCTATTGTTTTTAAAAAACGGAAGCACGTTGAACTTTCGCAGCCTCTCTTACACAACACAATCTGTATGTGTGTGTGTGTGTGTGTGTACGTTATATGTGTGTGTACATTGCATGTATGCACGTTGCCATGACTACGGGCTGGGCTAACTGGCGTCATCACTTCAAAACCACCTTCGCAGCAAGCAAAGAGAGATAGAAAAGGACTCAAAGCTGCTCCCCTCTGTTCAACACCTGCACTGTCTTTCTCTAACACACACACACACACACACACAGACACAGCTCCTGCTACTGGTGTGGTCTCATATTCCGCTGAGCTCACCTCATTCGTTCAACAGGGTCCAGTGGCACAGAAGGAGAGGAGGGGAGATGAGAGGGAGGAGAGAGGAGCAGGGAAGGCTTGACTTCATGCATACTGATTCGACTGGAGCAATCTGAATGTATTTCTGAGGGTGTCTGCTTAGTCTGGCTCGAGTCGTCCCCGCCTCGTAGGGAGGGAGAGAGAGGGAGGAAGGGAAAGAAGGAGAGGGGAAGAAATATTGACAGTTTACTGTGTCACCTTACATCACCATCCTCCGCTCATGAAAGCACAGCTGGGAGCTGACAAGGGTGCTACTCTGATCCGTCTTTAGATGAAACAACATTCCAAACCTTGTCTCAGCGTGACCAGCTGAGTTTGAGATGTATAGTAGCATTTAGATAAACCATGTGTTTAAGCGTCCTGTATTTCCTGTTTTATCTCTCTTTCCTCTCATTTTGAATGTCGAACACACGAGATGTGATGTTTGGCTGTTGTCGTCTGTCCTTCAGATTTGACTCTGCCTCACAATGGCTGACAACGGCTGGTTGCCACAGGATACAGGATTTAACTTGATCATGTGATCTGACTCCCTCCCCAGTTCCCTGCCATCTATCATAGGTGAGTCATGTGACAGGCTGTATAGATTTTTTTTGATATCCCACTAACTGGCGAGTCATTTTTTCGTCTGCATTGTTGGTTGGTAATCATTGATAAAAAAAAAAAAAACTTGTTTCAAACTCATTGGTGACAAATTTAGGCATCAGCAACACATTCAGTTAAAAGTGATATGTGCGCAAACACTACACCACCACTCTCACAGGCCCCCGCATTCACACATCCGCACACACCACGTGGCGGTAATCAGCCAAATGTACAAAACACCTTTATTAATGGTTGAAGGACAAAAGAGCAGGGCGGAAAAGGGCTTTGAATACACTGCTGACTGATACAGAGAGGCTGCGTGTGTGTGTGTGTGTTGTCAGTAGATGATAATGCTCAGGACGGATGAGAGGGATGAGAGCCACTCTGTTGCCAAGGCGACGGACAGGGCTGTAAACACGCTACCCCTGACTCATCTCTCCACAATAGAGCTTCTCTCTTTCTCACACACACACACACACATACACATACATACACTCTCTTTCTCTCTCTCTCTCTCTCTCTCTCTCTCTCTCTCACTCTCTCTCTCTCTCTGTCAAACACACACACACACACACATTCACACAATAGAGTCCAATCTGAGGGAGACAAGAGGATCCGGAGATGAGAGCCACTCCAAGCCGCTTAGCTATACATCTGAGTAGGCCTGTGGAATAAGCACAACTCTTTCTGTCATGCACACGCTCATTTATAAACATACAATTGGATAAACACACACAATCTGACAAACACAGCTTGCGCATAATTGAACTGGAAATCAATACATAGTTTTGTTGAATATTCTTCCGTGCACGTGTCTCATTAGTAGAGCAAAGACAAAAAGCCCCAAAGTGTGATTGCTTACTAAGACATTTTAAAAACCTTTATTTTGTAAAGTTGTGAAGTTTTGTGGGCTTGTTGTTCACACAGGGTGTCTTGGAATCTAACACCATATCAAAGGTCTCAAAAACAGTATAAAACCATAAATAACACTTCCCACACTTTGTGTGTGTGTTGACAAGGGGTTAAAGCAACAACTGAAGCACACATTGTCTTTAGCTGTTTGGGCACTCTTGAAGATCTCTCAGTATTTTGTTAGTTCTCAGATGGTGTTCAAAGGAAACACATAATAAATGTTAAAACATAGTCGGGATCCAGCTTTAAAAGCCTGGTGGTCACGGAGGGAAGACATCTTAATTACCTTCATTTAACAGGGGGATCATGACCCGCCGGCTGAGCAGCTCCACCCGTTCCCACACCGAGGACTCCATCTTCCTGAGGCCTGACGAGGACCCCGTCTGGCTTGATGAGCCCGCGAGGACTGATAAAATAGGCGACGGAGGCCCCAAAAAAGACGGGCCAAAATGCAAAGATGGGCCCGCAGGTGGCCAAAGCCCGCAGGGAGAGGAGGTGTTCATGCACAAGGTGTACGCGCTCGTGATTGAGATCCACTGCTGGGCTGCACTCTTTGTCGTCTCCCAAGTCACGGTACGTGAGAGGACATCAGATGAGACCAGAAATATTATGTAAAAGTGGATAAAATCTTAACTTGTTTGATTTTTTACTCAAATGTCTGCTATGACCTTCCTGCATAAGCTTTGGTTCTCGGCTCAGCATGTATTGTAGACCAGTATTTACACCACAGCAGTGTAATTGCAACATTAGCAATGCAGATAACACTTGAGCACAAGGTATTCGCTCATCTTGACCCTTACATTTCCACATTTTCTTATCATATGTGTCCTTACATTGTCGTATTTTTTAAAGTAAAAATAACTGGGGCTTCGACTGGACACCTCTTTAGTATTTTTATCTCGGTTGACTTCATGTTTGATTCATTCTGGACAAAAACAACAGGTGCAACATTACCATATGTAAAAAACAAAACAAAAAGAGCCGTGTAAACGCGGCCATGATTACGACACCAGACTGCATGTGGTCAATTTACATGTATTTTTTATGCCTGCGTAATAGGCCATCTTCTGTTCTTCTCTGTTCCCTTTTCACCTGAGAGCAGCCACAGCGCTGCCTGATCACCAGTGCATGAATGAGTGGAGAGTTCACAGTGACAATCTGCCTTCCCTCCCTCTCTCCTCCCAGGGGTACTGGGTGTTTTTTGTGGTGGAGGGAAACGGACCTCTCTCCTCCATCTACAAAGCCCTGCAAGTCATTGACTTCTACCTTGGCTTCATCTTACCCTGCCACCCGATTTTTGGAGTGGATGTAAGTGTCGGTTCTGGAGAGAAAGAGACTCTACTGAATCTAGTGCTGGCTCTGTCTAACTGCCTTTTTCGTTGTTGTCTTCTTCTCTCTGCACTGCTCAGTCCATGGTGCTGATGAGGGAGGTTGTGAACACCAAACAGCACAACTGGATCGTCCATGGAACTGCAGGCATCGGTGTCGCCATCTGTGTTATCATGGTAAACCACTGGAGAAGTCATTCAGTGCCTACCCAAAACTTTTTTTATGCTATGTTAAAAACATTTGGTAATTTCTGCATGAAGGTGAGGTCATAGTATGAGCTGAATTACTGTACTAAATTGAAATTAGATAAAGACATTTCATTGGCATTCATGCATTCATCTGTATGTATTTGTTCATGCCATACAATGATAGAAATCACATCCACACCGGGTTAGCAATATACGTAATTTTTAACACACTGGCATCGGATCGGTTCACGATATTAGCAGATACGCAAGATTAGGAGTCAGTATCAGTATCGGAAATGTAAAAATGGTATCAGAACATTGCTAAAAGGAACTAGATTGATGGGATCATTCTTTCTTTTTTCATTTGCTAGTTTAGTTTTCGACTGATTTGTTTATTGACTGATACATAGATGCACAGTTGAAGGGAAAACTGGCAGTTCATCCCACTAACCTCTCCCCAGGTCGTCCACATGGTGTGTAAGTGGCGTTACGGCACTGGCTTGTGGTCGTCAGGAACAGTGGTGCGGGACATTGGTGATCGGCGTCAGTCTGTGAGCCGCCAGCCCTCCTTCACCCTGTCGGAGTGGACAGACGCTCAGGAGGACCTGCTGGACATGGACCCCGTGCCCCAGACTCCAGTCTTTGACATAGGCTGTGACACCAGGACAGAGGCAGACGCCGCCACCCTCACTGTCACACCAGTGGGGCTTCAGGAGAGGTTAGAGTGGGCTGCAGAGGGCTGGGAGTATTTTTAGAAGTAAGAGGTGGGAAAAGGATGACAGACAGAAAGTTGTGGGTTTGTCTGTGTGCATTTATATCTGGATCTGCAGGAAGGCGCATGCTGTATTCATGTTTTAAATCCATACTGGACATAGCAGATGGGAAAACATACTGTACATCTACATCTGTACATGCATTTGTATGATTCAAGATGTCTCACACAGGAGGGGCTCCAACGTTTCCCTGACCTTGGATATGTGTACACCGGGCTGCACTGAGCCCTACGGCTACGGAGCACAGCTCTCCCCCAGAGACCAGTCGGCCCAGGAGTACCTCCGACAGGGAACACACACTCTCACCCCTGCCATGCTACACACACGGGCCATGGATGACCAGAGCCTGCAGGCTGAGTTTTATGTGAGCGCAGCAACAGCAGCTCACCCACCTACATGCTTTAGATTAACAGGGATGAACAGAGACTCACCGGAAAAGACGCACACTGACACACACACACACATAGACACACAGCCACAAATGCACACACCCACGCACACACACACACACACACCCAGCGGAGCTCTGCACACACCCGTAAGCTTTTCCACTGTGTGTTAGTGGGCGAAGGAAGGATAGATACGGGCATATTTGCATACGAAAACCCGCAGAGGATTCAAGTCAGTGTCTGCTAGGCAGAAAGATGTGCGTTCAAGACCACACACAAAGTGTCCGTAGAATTTCAATCACCTACAATTAGCAGCAGAAAGTAGTGTGAAGGGCAGTGATGGATTTCATCTTCTTACTGTCTTGTTGCTATGTATGTTGAAGGTATGGTTAGGGCTTCCCCTGCATTTCTGCAAGGGTTGATTGTTGTTGCACCCATTGTTCTGTGGCAGGAAACTCCCATGAACTTTGTGGACCCGAAGGAGTACAACTACCCAGGGCTGGTGAGAAAGAACCGCTACAAAACCATCTTACCAAGTGAGTACAGCTGCACCACGAACCAGAACAGTCACTTAAAAGAGATCATGTGGTTGTAAATTCTGTGAAAACTGCTTTTTTGTTCTGCTTCTCTTTAATAATTTCACATATTCATCAACTATTTAGCTCAGATGTGTTTGTAAAAGGTCTGTCTCAGTGCACCAGAATATTGATACTCACAATGAGACACAGCACACAAAGAGACACGAACCAGCCTTGTAATAAAGCCAAGCTCTAAGATGTACATGTACTCTGGCACGTATGCATAAATATTATCTTCTTCTGCTGGCATCTCTTTGTATTACGACCCATCTGTCTCTTTCTCCCATGTTAATCTCACACTGTCCACCTCCAGACACACACAGCAGAGTGATCTTGAAGTCACTGGATGAAGAGGATTTCCTCACTACCTACATCAATGCTAATTATCTCAAAGTAAGTGGAAATGTGTGTATTTATAAGCAAAATCTTGCCCAGTGCAGCTCTGTGATGTAGCCACTGTAAATGTATTCGTTCCTCATGGATATGACCTGGTGTGTTTTCAATGTGTCCTGCTAACTGTTAGGAGAAACAGATATTTGTATATGACAACATCGGGCATGTTTCTGTGTGTGTGTGTGTGTGTGTGTGTGTGTGTGTAGGGTTATGGGGGTGAGGAATGTGCATACATTGCCACCCAGGGTCCCACCGTCAACACAGTCGGGGACTTCTGGAGGATGGTGTGGCAGGAGAAAAGCCCAATCATAGTGATGATCACCAACCTGGAGGAGAAAAACGAGGTCAGTGAAATGATGATGATGATGATGATGATAATGATGGATACAATAATGGGTAAATGTACAGATGTGTTGATAATCAGATGGGTAAAAATATCCACTCCTGAATCCATTGTGTTTTGTAGAAATGTGCAGAGTACTGGCCCGAGGACACTGTGACCCATGAGGGTATCGAGATCACCGTTGTCACGGTAACCCAGGAGGATGACTACAGTCTGAGGGTGTTTACTTTAAAGGTAAGACGCAGAAAGACTGTTATAATGTCACACAAGAAGGGGGAATACAGTGCACAATATAACTAAATACAGTTAGTTGAGGGGTCAGTTCAAATGAATTGCAGAAATACTAGCTATTTTGCCATTTATCTTCAGTGGTATATCTAGTTATGCAGATGCCTTCAGTTTTATTTTTTAATACATTGGAGGTGAATTTAATTTCCAGTGCTCAAAGCATTAACACGTAACTTAACAAACAAAACAAAACTAACAGTCTACAGCCACACTGGTGGCTCTGTGAGGCTGTATGGTAACATATCAGCATGCTAAAATATTAGCAGGTTTACCGTGATCACTTAGCAGCTAGCATATTCTAAGTAGCAATAAACATAAAGTACAGCTGAGACTGATGGGAATGACATTAGTTTTGCAGGTTTTTGGTTTTTAAACCAAACAACTGGACAAATTTGAATGTGATGACAGTGCTTGAAGAAAAGTTCCACCGGTTGTTACGATTCCTCCTGAGGACTGATTTGACACATCCACGAGGGTGGCGAGTGTCCGCATGGCCAAAGTAACGTCACATCATCAGACACACCTCTTTACAGGGTCCCAGATGCAATTTTTTTTCATAGGAGGGGGAAGATATGTCCTTCCCTACCCTCCCTCTGATTAGCAAGTCAACGTTGTCTTCGTTTGTTGGGTTGGTCAGGTTAAGGCATCAGGAGTGAGATTGGTCATGGTTAGGGTAAAAATGTCAGGGAAAGCCAATCAGAGGCAGAGTAAGGCAGAGTAGGGAGGGTCATGGGAAGGTCATGCCTTCGCCCTACAAGGAAAACAAATATTGCGTCCCGTGCAGCTGATTTTAACCTCTGTGCACATCTGAGGGCAGGATGTTGGTGAAGATTCTCAGTCATCCAGGTCATGATAAGTGCTATATCGTAGGCAAATGGACTTGCTTGAGTTGATTTTATTCATGTGTGACCGCAACCTTACATATTCTGACTTTGCGGACGCTAATGGGCAGAACAGAAATCATGCTGAAGACCTGAGTTTTAGATGCACTGCACCCTAATATTTAATGGTATTTCATGCATTAGTCGGAGACAGAGATATACAGTGTGGACAGACAGGCCAACATTAGAGCACAGAATCACACTATGGCTAAAAATGCCGCAGTAACTACATTTTTCATAACCCCCATTACTCTGTATAATTCACAGAGCTCACAGTAAACTTTGTTCTTCCAAACATATGTGATACATAGTGATCACATCTGTTGTATCGGTGTAGCAGTAAAAAAGTCATAGATGGATATCTCAAAACCCAGACGAATAAATCCAATAAATGACTCTAACCTGCAGTATATCTGTTGACAACTGGCCTAGTGTGTGTTGAAATTATTTTTACAGGTGATTGTGTGTGTGTGTGTGTGTGTGTGATCTCAAGATTAATATTAGACAAAGTAATAAAAACATGGAGCCCTGGAGTGCAGACTTCTCTGCCATCACACCAGATTGTGATCCTGGGTTCTCAACATACCAAGCAAACACTGCCCAAGTTTTGTTTTGGCTAAAGTAAATGTTTTCATCAGACTGTCAACGCCCTTGCAGACTCACTACAGACATGTGTGTGGGGCGGTGGCGATGAAAAGATGAATGAAGGAATGGTCACGACGACAGTTACAGTGTTTGAGGAGCCAGACTTTGGTGTCAATGCTGTTGGAGTCCATGGGGCGGGCACAGCCAATCACACTATAACCTATCATGTCTTTGTTGTTTTAATTGTAATGGAAAAAATAATTTAACCAGATTATCTAAATATCCGAGTTTGTTTTCCTTTTCATTCGTCTCCAAACAGATCATGGTTCCGTCCAGCAGCTGCATCTCAGCCTCTGTTGAACAGAGCCATGATCTGTTTGGAGACCAATAACATGGAAAACGAACACACACATTTAGATAAAAAAAATGTAAGTCAACATCACATAATGTGTGTTTTTAATATGGTGGAAGGATTTTTCAGTCAAACTTGAAACAACAAAGATATGATGGGTTATGGTGTGATCTGCCGTGCCCACCCCATTAACATCAATCGAACTGACATCAGAGTCTGACTCCTCGAACGCTGTTGCTGTCGTCATGACCGTTCCTTCTTGTATATTTTCCTTGGTCGATGATTTACACAATGTTCCTGACGTAGCTGTTCTTTTTGGGTCCATTCATGTGCTCATGATGGGTTCCTTAAATTGAATTTGGGGTCATGGTGGCATTGGCACTTAGCAAGCCAGACATGATAATTCAGTAAATGCAGCCTGCATCTGATTACTAAGCATCAGGGGACCATTATATAACTGTGCTAAAAGCTTGTTGTTTATTCAAGTTAAAAGCTTGTTGTTTATGTTGTTTATCTGTTGTATTAATGATTATTGTCAGGCTGACACTCGGGTAATAGAGGTAGCTGATGGATTTGATTATGTTACAGTACAGGCGAGGAGGGAGTAGACTATGTAAGCTCTTTTTTATAACCCTCTTTTTTGCTGTCTTGCTCTGCATTCATTGTTGTCGTAGCAACTAACACCAAGGTAACAATTTGGATATGCACGCAGAGCAACAGGCTGATCAGAAATCACTCTCAGTGTGTCTGTCTCATGTACATGTGCAATGTGATTACATCTGTATTTTATGCCTGATTGCCTGTCCATGTCAGTGTGGGGGAGAGGAGCGCAGTCTGCGGCAGTATTGGTACACCTCGTGGCCTGATCAGAAGACTCCAGATAAGGCTCCGCCCCTTCTGGAACTGGTGCAGGAAGTGGAAAGGGCCCGAGAGGAAGCTCCGCCCTCCAGTGGCCCTACAATCGTCCACTGCAGGTACAAAAGTAGCCTGTTTGTGATATAGGGACAAGTAAGGAGTTAAAAATGTGTTCAGAAGGTTCTGAGTCAAGAGGCCTGTAATGAGCCAATGTTGATGATAAAGATGTGTAGGGGAAACTGCCCAATTTGATATTACAGGAACCGTTTTTACTGCTGTGTTTTTTACTACAGAAACCACTTGGCAGAGCATTTGTCTTCCTCCAATCCTCCACTGTCTGATTTCCCCAGGGAGGATTTGGCATTAATCAAATTAATGGGATCACTGCTAATCAATACACAGATCCATCCATTTTCTCCTACGTCCCTTCACCCCCTTCAACTTTTTGTCCGCAGTGCTGGAATTGGTCGAACTGGCTGCTTCATCGCCACCTCCATCCTGTGCAAGCAGCTGAGGACTGAGGGTGTGGTTGACATCCTGAGAACCACCTGCCAGCTCCGTCTGGACAGGTGAGATATTCTTAGCCCTTATCCATGCGCATGACTATCTTTAGTTCTTGGCATCAAGTGTTTGCTTGTTATGGGAAAAGCGCATGGTTGACGTAGTTTCCATTGATCTGGTTCCAAATCTCCAGCTACAGTAAGTCGCTGTGAGCTCAAGTTTAGATAGTTAACCCCAAAATGGAACTTCTGTAAATATGTAGATTTTATAGGACCATCAACCAGTGAGTTACACTACCAAAGTCAATCTCAGCCTTCTTGCGATACACAGCATCATGTAAATGTTTTTCTAGGGAAGTAAATGATGGTCATGAATACACCCTAGACGTTGAGTAGCCTATTAATGTAATGTAAAGGAAAAACAGATGTAACTAATAACCAGTAGTGTAGTAGAGGGTTTATGCAGGTATACAGGGTATACCCACCTCTTTTTTCTGTCCGATTACAGTATACCCACCTATCAGCCAATAAATAGAGAATACTTACTCCTGTCTCAGTAACCTACCCATCTACCTAGTAGTACACCCAGCTGATCAGCTATCACTATACCACTGCTAATAACTAAGTAATCATGGCTGCTTTCCATTTCAGTGTCCCAGTAAGCCATGCAGGTATTTTACATGCACAGTGGCTTTGCTCTGACCCAGGAACAGCCAAGTAGCATGCAGCCAGTATTAGTGCTATGAGTTACACCTGTGTTTGACAAGTCAAAATGTCATGGCTCATTGTGTTGCATGCACTGTTGGAGAAAATGAGATGAGCATTTTTTTCTGTGTTGGAGCTGTTAAATGGTGACCCAGTTTTATTTCAGTAAAGTAAAGAATGAAATAAAAATATGAGGGCTACTTCCATAGACTGTCCCAGGGATGAAAATTTTCTGTAGGCCAATGCAAAAGTTAGCATCGCATTGGTTCCCTCGTCAAAGAGTCTAAGGGATTTTTCCATTGGATTTTGGATTACTGCCGAAAATAAGATCTGTGGCAAGCACACGTCCATGATACCTACACGTTTTGTTTAGCAAGTAATCTTGAACAAATGAACACTGCTTTCATGATTATTGAAGCCTGAATGCAGTTACCAGAAGTAAAAAGCTAATGTTAGGCTATAAACAAACTACACTACAGTCACATGACTTATTGTCATCACTATTACAAGACTGTAAAGCTGTGCTCAGCGCAGCTCAGCATGACAGCGTTCTGTAGTCTCATTTAGCCACTTGTTAGCAACCGTCTTTTTTAGAACACAGAAGCTTCAGGGTTCATGAGTGAGGTATTCACTGATGTATTTTATATTGTGGAGCAAAACGTGAAAGTCTCTTAAGCCTGTGTTAACCACAGACCTTATTTCAGGCATTTAACCAAATATCCATTCAAAAAACCCATTTAGTTCAAGACGAGGGAAATGGGTGTGCAAAAATGCTAACTAATTTCTGGGTTTCAGGACTGATTCAGGACTTCTGGGGCACTCTATTTGTGACATCAGTACAGTAAAATTGTGATAAGCAGATCCAGTAGCTACCACATTTCTATAGAAACGAAACATCTGCCTCTTTAATAGAAAAATAGAACTTGCTGTACCTAAACAAAATTAGTCAAAGCACTAATATAGCCTATTTAAGCAAGAAAATAATTTTCAGATTTCGGTGAACTGCTCTTTACAGTAAGACAGAACCAAATTCATAGCTCTGGGTTACAGCAACAAATTATCTTAAGAAAAAAAGAGTCTCAAGAAATTACAAGACATTTGACCCATAGGTTTTGATGGATGCCATACCAAAGATCCAGCATACCTGCGGGGCTTAAGCTAAACTACTGTTGAGCTAATGCTAATGTTAGCATGCTAACATGCTCACAATGAAAATGATAACATGCTGATGTTAAAAAGGCATAATGTTTACCATGGTCGCCATCACTGTTTAGCACATTAGCATGCTAACAATTGCTAAATGACACTAAACACAAAGAACAGTTGAGATTGTTGGGAATGTCATAAGTTTTGCAGAGTTTTGGTCATAAACCAAAATTTTGGTGGTATTAAAATGTCCCGATGAGTGTGCTAGAAAAAAATGTTAAAGGGACAGTTCACCCCCAAATGAAAACTATGTTTTCAATCTTACCTGTAGTGCTATTGATCAATCTAGATTGTTTTGGTGTGAATTCCCGAGTGTTGGAGATATTCATTCTAAACAGTGATACGGTTGGTGGGTGTAGTTTGGTAGAAAGAAAATAGTTTCCTACATGAAACTGCTCCCAACAAGGTCTGTGGATTATCTTGAGTAACCGGGTCATGATTTGTGGCAAGAGACATTGCTTCTGAGTTTTTCAAATGTGTTTTTCTGGCACTTTGAGCACCATGAGCGGAGTGCCATCTGGTTCCATTATATTTGAGAGAGGGCGGACATTTCTACGGACAATATCTCCAACACTCTGCAACTCACACCAAAACAATCTAGATTGATAAACAGCACAACAGGTAAAAGTAAAATATGTATTTTTAATTTTGCCGTGAACTGTCCCTTTAAGGGTAATCAAAGTAATTGTAATTCATCCTGCCTCATGGCGAACCATCTAACAATTTAGACATTTTGTTTAATATAACAAATGTAGACCCCATGGTGGCACTAGAGGAGAAGTCAGAGATCACAGTCATCAGGATACATTGTTTGGGAATCATTAATGTCTGTGCTCAACTTTGACCTCGATTTGGCTATAATTTTTGCGCAAGATTTCACAGCAATCCATCCTGTCGTTATTAAGATATCTCAGGTCTGGACCAACCGCATCATGGGTGTCTTTCTTTGTGTGTTTCTCAGGGGCGGTATGATCCAGACGTGCGAGCAGTACCAGTTTGTGCATCACGTCCTCAGCCTGTATGAGAAGCAGCTGTCTCACACTGCTGAGGAGTAGAGTGAGCGCTCCAGCCACACCCAGACCGAGACACACCACTGTACACTGTACCGCCTCTGGTGGTATGCACCACTGTACCTAGCATCATCTCAATCTCACCCTTTAACAAGTTCAAACCATCTTAATCTCTTCACCCAAGACAGGCTCATATGCTCAGACAGGACTGAATGGTCGACATGAAATCTGTGCTTACTGTATGTCTTTGAGCAGAACAAACATAGGGAGGTGGGATTTAAGACGGCCCCCCAAAATCCTGATCAGACACTTAGCGGCCTGAAGAGTCGTGACAGCCAGGCCCTGAAATAATCCAAGCCCGCACTACTGACATAATTTCATTGCACTGCTGAGGTTTTTTTTCTTTTATCACCTTACTGTACATGAGTCTCAGTCATCAAGCCCCCTCATAGCTTTATGTACAGTCATCAAAAGGTTAAACTGGAGCTGAAGTATAGTCAGATCACCTGCAGTCTCCCAAAGTTATGGTCAGTTATAAGGGCCCTTTACAGTATAAGTGCCAGCATAATTTAAATCTACAGAGATGATCAAATGCCAGCCTAATATTAAACACTATATAGATGTTAAAGTTCACGAGAAATATAAGTTAACAAGCATCTTTTCGCATTGACTCTCATTGACTCTCACTTTTAATGTAAAAAAAAAAAAAGAAAATCACTACAAAAGGCCTGTTTCAACTTTCGATGCATTCAGGAGCCACCTCATCTTCAGGTTGCATGGTGCTAAGTGTTCATTAAAGGCATGTGCAATGTTATGGAACATAGGAATGTATAACAATTAGGTTATTAATTAACTAATTAGGATTTCTGTGCAATCTACAGTATTACAGTTCTACCATGCTGCCTGTGCAGTCCTCATGGCCCATGATGTTTACAGTAAACAACTCCTGCATTAAGGCCACATAGACGTACACTCAGAGGCGTCACAGAGCCGGCGACACTGAGGGGACGGAGGCCAGAAATAGAATCAGACCGTCTGAAAAATCAATGCAAAGCCCAGTGAAAGCTCTGGAGGATCTGACATACACAGCACAGGGAAGCAAAAAGTCGCATTGAAGAATGCACTATAAGCTGATGACAGGTGGTCACATACTCTTCTTGTAAATGTCCCATTACTTTCATGATCGCCCTCAGAGTTACATGCTCCGTGATGCCTCTGCTTTCAACAGTAGCTTGAACACATCCGTGAAGTAAGAAGCCCATGATTGTTGTATAGACAGGCCAGGCCTAATCTGTATGAAGCACAATAGACCAACTAAGGTTGTCTCTGATGTTCAGCTGTAAAAGTTCTTTTTTTCCCGTATTGTGTTTTGGTTGTGTTGAGTTTAATGGATTGCATGTGCTGTATGGGACTCCATAGGTCCAAAAATCAAAGCGACGTGATTGGTTGTCCTGCTTTTTGTTGTGTAAAAGGGTTTAAGCCTATTATATTGCTTGCTCTCGGCCAATGCTTTTGATACAGTTTGCTTTTGTGAAACCAACCAGAGATATTTTTAGAACATTTTGATACAATCCTTTCGAGTAGATGCCTTGTGTATATTTCCGTTTACACCATGATGGAATGTAGCTCATACTGTGGATCAAACCATCGGTTTATATTGCAAGATTTGACAGAACAAAATGTGACAACTACCTAAGTTACCTTACAGTACAGAAAAATAAATAGATTATGTTCAGTCTTCAGTATTATTACTTTATGCCTTTAGGCTTTGCTTTAATATGCTTTGCTTTCTGTGTATGTTTTTATTGGTTTTTTTCTTGGAGAATTTTACCTCAGACTGAGTTTTTACGCAGTCCCCACTTGATTCCATCTGTGACTCTAGGCCACTCTCAAGTTGACAACACGAGAAATAATTGCTATGTGTAAGGCAGCTAAAACAGTGAGGACAGTTTTCTATGTAACAAAAATCACACTGAAACAACTTCTCTCTTGACTCAACGCATCAGATCAACAGTCACGAACATTATCAGAGGATGGCGTTAACTGCGTGGGCTCGGACCAATTTATAAACATCAAATCATCTAGCAAATTAAACTGCCAAAATTGCCTTTTACAGAAATAAAAATAGGACTGGGATTTATAAGAAAAGCTACAATCTGTTGTCAGACTTTTGACATAATCCTCTGATAATGTTCAGTGTACTCAAGCTTTTGTTTTGAGTGCTTGTTTTCAATGCTTACCTGATCCTCCTCTGATGATCAAAATGGGGACGACGAAATAGCCAAACAGTGAGACGTACAACCAACCAGCAATCAGTATTCCTCTCCTCTGCTACAGTATCGCTTTAAGTTGTGAGTTTTTGCATCCAAATAAAGGTAGATTTTCATGAATCTGTGTTGCTGTCTCTCTGACACTCAATCACACACAAACCCCCTTTAAACCTGAGAATCAGTAAAGCTAATAATTGTGATTCCAAATTAGAAATATAAAGGTTATAATGACATTAAAACTGAGATTTAAATGGGTGATTATGTCAAATTCATGCTAATGTGACATCCACACACCTTTAGTGTACCTGCAGAAATTCCCTCTTGCACCACAGAGTGCAGTTATGTAGTTCTACCACTAGGTGTCAGCACATACAATGTAATTGCACATACTGCCAACATCTCACCCTGCATTCATCTGCTTACTCACTAACTCATTTGGAAGGCAGAGCAACAGAACAAAGGCTTTCAATCAAACAAAAGAGAATTCATGATACTGAACTCAAACACGCAACACCCAATTATTACAACTGTTTTATTCAGTGGTTAGCACTAATGTGAAACTGGGGATGAATCAATAATAATTTCTATATGTACCATAAGAATATGTTTATGAAATATTCAAAATATATTTCTCTTACAGCCAATACCAATAATACACACACACATACACAGGTGTTTTCACTTCTGTTATCCGATCAGAGCTTCTCTCAGTGCCGTGAGCTTTACACACTCTACCTGATTGACATGTTCCTCGCCCTCCAGTTAGTTTTGTTCTTACAGATTACACCTCTGTCATTCCTTCAGTACACACATTGGTGACATCATGTGAATCCCAGCATAGCCTCACCCAACTTCCTCCTAATCAGAGGTTTGTAAGACAGGGTAATTGAACACATCTGTGTGGATGTGCAGGGCCTTTAAATCATTATCAGAGCTGTTAAATGTATCTGTGGGAAAACCAGAAATGGGTGTGTAGTGGCCATTTGTCAGTAAAATCAAAATCATACACAAAAGGGGAGTGACGCACCATGGGCATGTGATGTACGCAAGCAAAGGAAGCACATTGTCCATTCAAAGTTTCTGCGTTCCATAAGATTTATTTCTCCGAAAGCAAGCAAGCAATCACAGGAACAAAGAAATCATGGCTCCTGCTGCCTCTTTTGCTCTGGTAAAAAAAGACATTTTGCCCACTCAGGTACTTGCCTACCTATCTATATAACCACAGGTGCTCATGTCACCCAATTCACAAACAATACAACGCAAAACAAGATAAGACTTAATTAATCCCACACAAGGGAAACTGACATGTTGCTCAAGAGTCAGAAGCAACAGAAAAAACATGGAAACTAAGTGCTAAAAAGTATAAACATGTCACAAAACTACAACTTAGATCAAATAAAAATAAAATATGATAAAATCTACATGCACTATATACAACTTACACTTGTGCACACACTGTGTGTGCACAGGATCACTGAAATACATACATTTCCTGTAAAGATATAGAAATCTACCTTATAAATATTAGTGCACAGTAAGTTAGAAAATATTGCACAGTAGGAAATTGCACAAGCATGTTACACAGTGTAAATATAAAGGATGTGTGTATGAACATGTATGTGAATATGTATAATCATGAATAAATAAATACATATGCATATAACTTGAGGAAGAAAATAGAGCAAATTAGCTGTCATGTTGTTCATGGTGGTGTGTGTGTAACAATGTTGCCTTGTCAAAGAGTCTGACTGAGGTCCACAGAGTCCTGTGGAAGATGTATGTCTTGCAGTGTGGGTGCTGCAGTCTGTTACTGAAGGAATACCATTATTATTGATTTATTTATTCTATTATTTGTAATTAATTTGATTTAATTACACAAATAATTAGCATAAAAAATATGAAATTCTAATTTAAATAAAACAAACATTTAGAAAAATCAAACAATACTACTTGTCATTAGTTAACAACTCTTACTTACTAAATACTAAGGCAAATAGCTTCCACAGGGTCAACACATAGTAACACAAGTCACCCACTGTATGTTGTTTATAGCAAGCTTAGTAAAGCAAACAAAAAAGTCAATGCAACATTCTAGTTAAGGGGTTATTATGAAAGAATTTAATCATTAGCACTATATTAAACTGATGTTGTTGGTGGTGTTAGTCTTTTTTATTTAATTATTTAACTGCATCACTGGTTTATTACTACGGCAGTGACTGCAGGAGCCATTGCGCGTCTCCTTTAAAAAGCCGGACTGTCCCTTTAATCCGCGGATAAGGATACTGACGTCACCCAGCCCTGAGCTGCCTGCGCTGATTGGCTGGAGATGACATCAACCTCATATTTTTTTCCTTTTTTTCTCTCTCCCCCCCCCGCCCCCTCTCCCTACTGAACCATGACCTCATCGCTTTAGTTCAAGAAAGTGCTAAAGTGCACCTTCAGTAACTACACCCACCCCCTCCTCCTCCCCAACACACACATACACACACTCACACACACATACATACACACAACCCGTTTTAGCTGTTAACCTAGCCTCGCCAAGCTAATCTGTCCCTCCACGCGCTGACCGCGTATCCAGGTCAGTTAAACGGCTGAAGGAGCGGTTTGTCGCCTGTCACCGCGCTTTCATGTCTCGTTTGCTCCTGGCTCTGTCACCCTCTGTCAGCCGCACTGTCCCCCGCCACACAGCCAGGTAAACCCCGGCCAGCCCCATGAAGACACCGCCGCTGTCCCCTCACACATGGAGGCCAGTTGAATAACACACAGGAGCCGCGTGGAGCCCGAGGTGAGTATCTTTATGTGTGATAATCAGCAGCGACGAGTTGTGTTGTTATCAAGTGCGTTGCTACCCACGGAGCTAGCTTAGCAGCGGTTGCTCGCGTTCCGTTCCGTGCTCGCGCCCCCCCTCTGCTGCGGCGAGTCTGTCAGCGCGCACTCCCCCTGTTAATGTGCGCGCCCGTCTTATTATGGGAATTAAACCCGTCCAGGCTGAACTTGTCCACTCTTTTATTTTGCTAAACGTCTTTTTGTTTCCTGTGCGAGCATTTAAAGGTAGGTAATAAACATATTTGTATATATTTTCTGTTTAATTCGCGCGCTGCTGTTTATAATCATCACAGCCAGCCCGATCAATGGTTCATTTTCGCATGCGGACATATCCACGCGTCATAACAACACAGGGCAGGTTTCCCACTCAAACAAGGCGCAGTGAGCCTTTCCATAAACGCGTTACATGTTTCTAATTATGCATCGTTTGTAAAAAGCAATGGCCGCTGTCCGCATTGTGCTCTATTCTTATTTCTAATCTAGGTCGGTTTATTATAGCGCGCTACCACCGCTCACCCTCCATCATTGTTATTAACGTTATCAAACAGGCCACAATGTCCCATCTATGTCTTTGTGCGCCCCATTTCTTTATCATCACAATATCTGAGGATGTGCCTTTTTGTAAGGAAGGGGTTTTCCACATTTTTATTTCTACTCTATTTATATCTCAGGCTATTTTATGCCAGGTATTCTTGGTATTATTTGCATCGGTATCCATGTCGTGATTATTGTTATGGTGGACTCCGGGGTAGTCCCTGCTTGTTATATGACCCCGCAATTTGCAGCAGCCTACTGAGAGAGTATCGATTAGAGGGCACCAGAAGGCTTTATACCTGGTTATGTTGTTTACAGTATGATGATGCCTCTGCTCCACCAGGGCTCCGACCAGGAATTGATTCCCCCCCAAATTACATGATCACTGTAACAGCACCACTCGTGTTGTACTATTTTTTCCCCCATGCGTGTCACTTCTGTATTACACTCCACTCCAGAGCTGTCACTCTACTAACCCTGTTTGTGAGGAGCACATTTATTATTTACATCCAGCTGCTGGAATATATTACCATCAGACACATGCAGCAGGCATTCATAAATATGTGTTCTAAGTTTGAGTTCCAGCTGATATAAGGAGGGGAGTTTTGGTTAGGGAATGAAAACACTCAAGTAGAACTGAAACAACTAATTGATCAGTCTATTGACAGAAAATTGATTAACTGTCTCTTTTTGTAGAGAATAACCAAACAGTCTCTACTTCCAGCTTACAAAGTGTGAGCATTTGCTGCTTTTATTTGTCTTATGTGACAGTACACTAATTATTTGTTAGTATTGGACAGTTATGCAGACAACACAGACTATTTTAATACTGTTTAGCAAATGTTTAGGAAATTTTCATCTCTTTCCTGTAGTTTATAGACCAGCTTTAATCCATTAGCCAAGATTAAATGAGGATAAAACATATCTTTTGTTGCAGCTCTGTACTAAAGGTTATTTTCCTTCATTTCAAAGTAATGCCTTAAGATTTGTCACAGAAATAAGCTAATACAACAAAAGCAGTCTGGAAAGAGGTTAGAAAAATATTCTTATCAGACTAGTTAACTAATAACTAATCCAGCAGTGTTTTAAAGGCACATCAGCTGTGGCTGGGAGATGTGGCTGAAAATGTTATCAAAATAAAATCTTTCATAATAGATATAGATAATTATTACAATAAATGTCGAATCATTAATTCTGTCAAGTTTAAAGGCTGATTTTTGGTCCTGAAGTGAAAGGTGAAGAATCCAGACACTTAATTGCGATTTAAACTATTAGTTAATGACAAAACATGACAAACACTTGGCTAACAGTGGAGAATTTTACAAAACTGAAGCAATATAGTCAAAATAATGTTAATTAATGAGACAGTTCAAAGGCAAAGAAATCCCCATTCTGGTCAGCAGCATGTCAAACACTCTTTACAGACAGTTGAAAAAAAGTTTGTAAGTGTTTTAGCTGACAATGTCAATCTGTGGTCAGTACTGTCCGTACAAGTTTTAAATCCAGTTTTAAAACCGTAACAAAAGATGGACTTTGGTCATGACGTGAAGTTGCATGGATCAGTAATTTCTGGTAAATCTATCTGTCATGACTCAGGCAGAAATCATGTTCAGGGAACAAGGAAATGTATTTAAGTTTAATTCACGCGATAGCATAACCAAACATGAGCTCCAGTTGTTGTTATCAAAGTCTCCACTATAAACTGGTGACCCTGTGATCCTCCAGCAGCCCTGTGTTGACGGTGCTGCCTCGAATACCTGCAGAGTCCCTTGTTGTGGTCACATGTGCTCTAAAGAGAAGGTGTGTAAACACACACAGAGGCAAAGCTTTTAGCTCATGAGAGAGCCTGTGTCTCAGAGTAGAGGGCCTGACATGCTCCGATGATGTAATTGTTTGTGATCCAAACAAACAACCCATGTCTCTCATTGTGTGAAACGAAGAGCCAGCTTTCTATCAGTCTATTCGAGGCTCTGGCCGCAGGTGACGTTATGCAGGGAGTTAATGAATAACCTGGATGGTGTTACATCAGCGTTGGTTGCCCTCCAGTTGCTCTCTTTGTGTTTGCCTCTCTCGCTGATGTCTGATATGGTGTTATTGAGCCATCATCATGCTTAGGTCATGGTTTTGTATGAGGGGCCTATGAATAGGTGTGCTCGGTTTATCCGTTTTATAGAGATAAAGTCACTTCCCCAACTTTGTTTTAGTGACCTATTACAAAGAAGCTTTTACTATCAGCTGTAAAGAAAGTAGCCGTAAAGTCTGTCGATGATTTGTGTGACTGTATTCTTAAAAAAAATAAACAAGAAAGAGTACTGCACCTGTATTGCACAGCAGGTTAGACACGAGATCGGCCATGTTATGCTTGCATCATACTATGTCTGTGGTTGGTGTTGATACATGTGTAAACCCTGTATTTAAATGCAGGTGTCTCATCCTTTAAATGATGACAGCTGGAAAATCCAGTGCTTTTGAGGCACTGTAATTCAGGTATTCAAATTCCCCAAAAAGATTAAAAAAAAAAAAAAAAAAAAAAATCCTACGACATGAACCTGTTGATCTGGTTCTTCTGCCTTCGGCCTCATCAAGGTGTAACTGCATTGCTTCATCTTCAAGGTGCACAACCTTGTCTGCCTACATTTTTGGATTACGTGTACTTGTTTGCATGTGGACTTTTGGAAAGGCAGCCAGAAGGATGTTGTTTTTCAACCAGCTCAGGACGGATATAGAAAGAAAGTTGCTGTCTCAGCCTGGAGCAGAGTGGGTCAGACCGAACCAGCCGAGAACAAATCTCTTGATAACTTCAGTGTAGCCACAAGCTAAAGTTGTGAGAATGTATTTTATAAGTGTACGCAGCACTGTCAAGTTTAGCTCTCTCCCCTCTTGTATCCTGATCCAGCATCAGCACCAGTAGCATCCCATCACCATCACCATCACCATCACCCTCCCCGTGCCCCCTGCTCGCTCCAACCGGGCTGTTTCTATGGCAACAACAGAATCTGCTCCGGGCCTGTACACGCTGTCGCTGTCTCTCTGCTTTCTCTCCTCTCGGCTTGTTTTCCTCTGTGCAGCCAGAGCCTCACAGCAAGCTCCTGGCTGCTGCCTATTTTAGTGCAAGGAGTTTGTTTGTTTTTGCTCCTTATTGTTCCTGACGAGGGGGGGGGCAAGATGGTTTCACTAAGGGGGTCTGATTTGTGGTTGCTATGCTGAGTAAGCATACTGAGTTTTGTGCTCCCTCTCTGTGTCATCCATCATCTTATTTCTCTTCCTTGTCACAATCTGATATTTTCCCATCTCTGTTATCTCCTCTCTTCATTCCCACACAGACAGGGCCCACCGAGAGCAAGGTTGCTGTAGGATGATTGTCTAGCGACGTAGAAAGATGCAGAGCGGCCGTCCCTCCCTCGCACTGCCACCACACATGTAAACCTGCACACTCCTCCCCTCCCCGTCCCCGTTCACTGCACAAGAGCAAGAAAGAGAGTGATAGAGGAGGAAGGAGGGATTCAGAGAGAAAAAAGTGAGCGAGAGAGGCTGGGCGGGTGGTGGGAGAGCAGTCGCCATTAGACATATGCAGCGTCAGATGTTGTGCTCAGCAGCAGGGAAACAGAGAAAGAGAGAGAGAGATTCAGACCCCTGGAAGCTGTGTTGTTAGCTGCTCGGCTAAAGGGCTCCGCGCCATATAAGGTATGATATAACAGGTGATGGGGCAGGTTGTAATGTAGCATGCAGGGGCTCTTTGTGGTAGGGGAGCGATGGCATTGCAGCAAGGCTTAATATTTTTGCAGAACGACTGCTGGGTGCATGTTGTGGGAAATGTCACTATGTCAGTATGTGCTGTGTCGCCACGGGTTGCAAAATTGGGCTTTGCTTAAAGTATTTATGCAGATATGTGCGCCCAGTCATCACTCTGAAACACACAGACAGATTAGATCAGATTAACTGGATTTATTTGTCTGTGTTGCTTTCTTAAGATACAGTATAAGCTGCATAATGTTTGTGCAGAGTGCTGAGAGTATTACCTCCAGTCCTCACTGACTGACTTTACTATCCCATGATGTGTCTGTTATGGCGTGTTTGTGTCTGCACACTCATGGCTACTTTCTGATACAGCAGCAGTTTGGGTGTGTTTACAGTTCAGGCAGTTGCTACTGTCTATCTAGATGTTCGCCCATGTTCCTGTGCTGCTGCTCTTGCATCAGGCAGGTTGCCAAGCAGCAACAGCATGTGTACATTTATGTTCGGGCTTAGCCAGCAGGCTACAGGAGATATAGTGTGGGTGACAGAAGATGATTATTTTGTGGATCCTTAGAGGAGGGATGCACGGCCTTTGCTGTCATGATTGGCAACTCAACTCATACCATCACATTATCCACATCTTAAGTTTGGTGCAGCTGTCTGCAAGTTTGTTTGTGAGTGTTAGTTATTTCTCCCCAGGTTCTCCCTTTATGTGTCTCCCTCTTTTAAGCAGTCTCTTTTCTTTCTATCTTTCCTCCCCGCTCCATCTTCACATTTGTCCCCTCCCTTACCTTGAGCTAGCTGAGTTGCTAGGCTGGACAGATCCTCACTGAATAACATCCTTTTGCTACCCTCCACCTCCTCTCTCCCTCCCCTCTCTCTATGGTGTCAGAACAGAGGTGAAAAGTTGCAGAGCAGAGCTGCCTGGACATCTTCCCAAGGCACTACCGATCAGAAGACACAGTTTCTTTACATCTCCTCTCTCAGTCTCTGTTTTCTCGCCCACCTCCTCGCCACTGTTCTGGTCTTGTTTTGCTTCACGTAGACTTCTGTTTCCGTTTTTATCATAACATGATACAGAATTTTTTGTGTTTGCTATTTTGCCACTTCCCCTAGTCGTTTCCCGTCTTTAATTCATGAAGTGTTGCTGACATGATGGATTTGATAGCGTGTCTCTTCTGTTAAGCCATGCCAAGGCTTTTGTGCTTTTCTGCTTTATCTCATTCCACGATCTGTTTCTACGCCGCCAACTGTCGTACTCTCCCTTTTCAGCCGAGGTTTAAACCTCCATTTAGGCTTTGGGGTAAATGAGAGGAGGCCCATTCATTTTTCATGACGCCATGTGCCTGTGGATGAATAAAACAACAAGACTGCATTCACATTCTGACCTTCTCACTTGTCGCATGACACCTGGTTGACCAAGGATATGGTCGTCATTGTACACAGGGGTTTTATTTATATGCTCAACCAAATGGCGCTGTGGTTTTTCTAATGGTCATGCATAGCCTAATAGGATTTTTTCTCTCACATGCACATGCAGCCATTGATCTCTGAACTGCATGTGTGTGTGTCATGTCAAATGTACAGGCTCTGCGGTAATTGTGAGCAGGGAGGATATCAGAGTGATTCATAGTGATAGATAAGAGGAGACAGTTCATCAAGTTTATGGATGGCTCTCTGTGACACACACACTCACATTCACACATTCACACGCATTCACACATACACAGGATGTCACACAGGCCGTTTGCCTGTGTCCAGACCTGCTCTCTGAATTCCCCTGGCTTAATTTATCTCACGCCCTTAGTTTCCTGTTTCATGAGCTACCAAGTGACCCCCCCGATCAACAACAACAAACCTTCACACACACTCATGTAGACATGCACACACACACACACACACACACGCGCGTGTTTTATTGTTGTGCATGTCTAGCTTAAGTCTTTGGCTTTGTGTTTGGATGTGTGATATTCCTTCAGATCTCGGGACGGATAAATCCCAGCGGATGATCCAGTTGGCTTTTAAGCCTTTAAATAACTTTTATATTCATGTTTAGCATTGTGGCTATTTTTAATTTTCAAGGTGCTCAAAGTATGCCAGTAAAAGATGATACGGATGCACAAAAATACAACGTGCACTTGACCGTGGTTTGGAAATGGATGCAAAATAAATTCTGTTATTGTTGCTTTGCAGCAGTGAGGTTTGAATGGTTTTATTTGCTGCACTGGCAAGAGTGGACTGAAGCTCAGGACAAGAGGTGATCATGTCCCTGATGTCTGATCATCAGCATCTCAAAACTCACAGAGTGGCACTGCACATTAAAATAAACCACTTACTGTCTTTCTATTTAACACTGATTGTTCTCCAACTGTTAACTTTTCTTCTTTTGTCTCCTCTTTCTCAGGCACCATGGATCTCTCAGCGCCTGCACCGGTGGTAGCCCTCCTCCACTGACCTCACCTCCTCCTCCTCCCCATCCCTTCTTCCACCTTTCCCTCTCTCATCTACCCCTCTTTCTCCACACCCCATCCCTTACCACCCCGCGTCTGTGATCCAGGGTACATCATGGCAGGGGAGAAAGGTCCGACCAAGCGAAGCGCCATGGACATCAAGCGCCTGGCGAGCCTCATTCAGAGAGGAACGGGCCGTTTGCTGGTGATCGACAGCAGGACGTTCTCTGAATACAATGCCTCGCACGTGCAAGGCGCAGTCAACGTCTGCTGCTCCAAGCTGGTGAAGAGGCGACTGCAGCAGGACAAGGTGTCCGTCACAGAGCTGCTGCAACCCAACGGCAAGGTGAAGGTGAGTTAAAGCTCAGCGGACCTGACAGTTGATGCTTTTTGTGTGGTAGGATGTGATGTCACTGATTAGAGAGCCTTTCCTTTAAGTGCCAGACTGGTGTCTGTGTGGCAAGCTTCTACCTTGCTAATAAGGGCAAGACACTGGATCCTCACGAGTTTAACAATCCGTCACATAATCCAGGCGAACTGTCGTTTTTACTCTTCAGTTTGTGTACAAATTAAACAATCGTATCAATATACACATTGTGCTAATTACTAAGCTTTAGAGGTGCTGGTAGGTGGATTTTGTTACCTTGGACAGAGCCAGGCTAGCTATCGCCCCATGTTTCCAGTCCTGCTGCTCAGCAAAGCTAGCTGGCAGCTGTTTATAGCCTTAAATTGACCAAAATGATGTGAGAGTGGTATCAGTATTCTCATGTAACTCTACATCAGCATGTGCACTTTCCAAAATGTTGCACTGGTTCTTTAAAGGTTCGGCAGGAGTCTGTGGATTTCATGACTCAAGAAGAGTTTCAGCAATATACCTGTTTCATGACATATTTTGGTATGGTTATCATATCATGTACATTTGCTTACTTATGGTATTGAAAAAAAATATGCAACCACACAGAGAATCAAACCATATTTTATTTCTATCCAAAAAACGAGAATAATAATAATAATTGTGTAATACCGTTTGCATGAAACAGTGATATGTTTTCTGACATGGTTATAATATTGTGACAATCACATTCCGTTGCAGTCAAAATTTGATGTACTTAATTTTTTAACGTAGTGTTTTGTTTGTTTAGTTAATTCCCTTGTCCACAGACAGTTAAAAATCAGATTATTTGACTTTAAAAATGCATGGGTACTTAGGACTTTAGGGATTTACAAGATTTCTGGTGACGTGCAAAGAAAAAACCTAGTGACTCCTTTTGCAAATGAGGGTTGGGGATTGAGATGGTGCGTTCACAGTACAGTGCATTGGGACAAGTCAGCATAATCTTGCTTGTTTCGGCAGAGGCAGCAGAATGAGAACAGGAATGCAAAAAAGGAATATAGTAGGGACTCCTGTGACAAAATAAGCTGTTGTCAAATTCTATTTTAAATGGATATAGTTGCAGGAAGTATGTCAGTCTGCAGCTCTATGTTCAAGGATTACAGTTAAAGGTATACTCAGATATACTCAGGCGGCAGTGGCTCAGTCCATAGGGACTTGGGTTGGGAACCGGAGGGTCGCCTATTCGAGTCCCCGTCCGGACCAAAATATGGAGCATGGACTGGTGGCTGGAGAGGTGCCAGTTCACCTCCTGGGTACTGCCGAGGTGCCCTTGAGCAAAGCACCGAACCCCCCAACCGCTCGGGGCGCCTCACCAAGGGCAGCCCCCTCACTCTGACATTTCTCCACTTTGTGCATGTATAGGTCCTGTTTGTGCATGTGTGTGTCTTTCGGACCTGTGTGTAATTGACAAGCAAGAGTGAAAACATTGAATTTCCCCTCAGGGGGATTAATAAAGTAAATAAACTAAACTTTACTTAGTGGTAAGGCAATGTTGTGTGTGTCGCATGTGTAATTGAGACAAAGGACAGCCCCTGTTCTTTGTTATTCACAGATACAGTTGATGCAACAAGTTGGGGTAGTAGGAGCAAAGACTTTCCTTGATCCAGAGGTCTCAGGTTCAAGTTCCCATGCCAACAGTTGTTGCTGAATTGCTGAAGTGCCCCTGAGTAAGAACCTGCCTGGCTAACATCTCCATGGGTTTCTAAGAGCATTTCCAACAGCCTTGCCCATGCACCGCTGTGGTTCCAGATTGGCCTCCTCTTTGCTACCCAAGCCTGCACCACATCAGTGGATGCTATATTTGTCGGGCAGGCGGCCGTACTGTAGGTTTGTTGCTTATCAGTGGCCCTGAAATCGGATCCTCCCGTTTTCCATGACTTCTCCTGCGAATATGACAGCCTTTTTTCCATGGCCTGTCCACCCGTGGCACGCTGACTCCTGTATTTTTAGTCGCTGTGTGAAACTGAAGGAACTCTGAGAGGGGAAATCTACGCGGGGAGGGGTGGAGCGTGGTTTGGAGTTTGTGTGTTTTATGTGTGGGATGTGCTTAGTGGCCTCATGTAGTATGCGTACATCACCCAACAGTTTTACATGATTGGACGAAGGCATCAACAAAGCTGTGGACATGGCAGATAAGATTCCTCTTCTTGGCTGCACTCACTCACCAAATGTTATTATTAGGTGTTCATTTAACTTTGAAGCACAGCACGCCCAACACAAGGGGCGACAGTAGCTCAGTCCATAGGGACTTGGGTTGTGCGTGTGTGTGTGTCTTTCGGACCTGTGTGTAATTGACAAGCAAGAGTGAAAACATTGAATTTCTCCTCAGGGGGATTAATAAAGTAAATAAAACTTAAAACTTAAAACAATACATTGACAAAGGCCGATGACACATGACAGGTGATTGGAATTTTTTACCTAGGTGTGACACGTTGGGTTTGAATAGCGGCATAAAATGCTTTTGTTTTTGTTGTGTCAGTTCCTGGTTGCCAGGAGTCTGACCTGTAACACAGTCTACCCAGTCTACTTATGAATGTGATTTATGACCTGCTCCCATTTTATGTCCTTTAGATACTGTATCAGTCCTGGAGTTGTAGCGAACAAACCGACTCTGTATTTCCATTTGGTGCACAGCTAGAGAACTTTAATCACCAAAATCACGCCCTGCCCACCAAATGGCAAATAATTATACATTATTGCCCCAGGTTATTGCTTTGCTGCTCCTGTTGGATTACGATTCATGCTTGTAGGTGACTGACACTCTCCTTATGGTCAAATGGTAAAACGGAGGAGAACTGTGTATTATTGTTACTTTCTCACGTCAAATGACCTTCGGTTCAGCTAATAGCGTCGGTATAATTGGTACATTGGCTGAGAGTCCCAATGCGCCTGCTGTTTCTCACCGACTCTCTGTTATACCAATTAGTTTTAATTCAGCTTTATTGCACGGGCTGCTGGCAGTCAAACCCACATGCCTTCCTTCTCACTCAAAATATCCCACTATTAACTGGACAAGGATCTTGCGTAACACCTCTTTCACTGGTGCATTCTCAGCCTGAGTTACATGTACCTGGATACAAAAGGCGCTGCAAAGCCTGAAGGCCACACGGGAGATCCTGCATCCTAGAATGGGTGACTCATCCCGACCAAAAGATCCAGTATGGCTCAGATAATGGTTTTATTTGAGTGGTGATGATGCATGACCTACTCTTGTAGTCTACGGATTTAGACAGGGTTAAAAAAAGGACAAAAAGTAAAGCTGGAGAGGTTGAAAAGCCGGAACAGGAGAGCTGTGAAGTGTGAGAGGTTTTGGATCTCATCAGACTTTGAGTTTCATTACTTTAGTCAGAGCAGCAAGCTTGAGTGTGTTTCTATGCTGGGTGTATTGGGTCCATCTCTGTGTGGGGCCCTGTGGCTGGCAGGTCTCACACAGAGGCGCCACATAGAGCCATGCTTCCTCCTGATTTCTCTCACTTTCAATCTCATGACAGCTCTGTCTGTCTGTCTCCGACAACCACAGCCTGCAGCTTCTCACCACTGACTTGTTCCTTCATCATTTATTCCTTTTTCCTCTCCTCTTCCTCTCCCTATCTCGTGCTGCCCCATGGCTGGTTTGTTATTATCCGTCCCCCACCCCCAGTAAAGAGGATAAGGCTTGCGATTAATGCTAGGCTGGATAAAGCTGGAACTAGCCGTGTGAGAGAGGAGGGCCCGACGGACCCAGACTCTTTTGTTATTGGCTAAGCATGACATCATCCCTTTTGTGCGGCCACTGGCAGGCCGCGGGCTGGGCACGTGCAGACGGGCTGTGCGGTGTTAAAGCCGGCTCCCAACTAACCCCTCACACATACACGCACACACACACACCATCCTCTCTACCCCCCACATGGCTCTGAGCATCGCCAGGAGCCGCCTCAGCCAGCCAAGACAGCAAAGGACACCATTGTGGCTCTTTGTTGGGGAAGTGAATGCAGGAAGCGGGAGAGCAGCACTGAGGGTATTCATGGATGGGCTGCTGCCTCCGCCTCCTCCCTGGCTGCCTCCCGCCTCACATCCCATTGAGCACTAATAGCCTGCATCCCCCAAGGCGCTGCACTCACCCTCTTTCATAGAAGCTCCCAACGCTTCAGTTAACTGAGCTGAATGAACATCCATGACCAGCACAGCAGCAATCAAAATGGTGTCCGCTTTCTTCTCCCTTTCACATCCCATCCCTTCATAACTTCTTTATTAATGCTCTCTATTAATGTAGGTCAGAGCGAGCTGGTTACAGTAGGTTAGGTGGTGGTGGTGGACCTCTGCTGGGAGAGGGATGGCACAGGCTTAGTCGGGAATGGGACTTCCTCGTGCCTTTTCTGACAGGCTGGAGGGCAGGCGGCTGGTTTCTTGGCTTAAGCCTGGCTAATCCCTGCTGCTGTGATGGGGACAGCCGGCCAGGCAGGCCTGACAGATGGACCAGAGGTTTTCACTACCAGCAGCCAGCTTGGGGAAGCACACATCCTCCTGTATGCGAACATGGAGGCCAGACCTTTGATGAATGGGACCCAGATTAGTAGAGAGGATACAGCAGAGACGGACGTTACTCTTACAAGCTGTCACAACCTGGAATGTGGTGGAACTTGAATATTTATAATCACACGCATGTTTCAAGTCTTTTTGTAGTTTTTTCTTTTGTGGGTGAGGACACAAATAGAGCCATGAATGTGGCTGTGATTCGTCATTTTGATGTTAACTCAAAAATCTGCTCAATCAGCATACTGACGGTGGGTTGTGGTATCAGCCAGATGTGACCAATCCACATCAAAAGCATTTTTTTCATCATTGTCCTTGTAAAACTTTGTTTTTTCCGTTAACAAAATCTTATTACAATGAGTTCCATGCAGTGTGGCATACAAATTTTAAATATAACACTATATAACACTTGACATCAGTACTGGCACGGAAAAAGCTTGATCGGTGCATCCCTATTTTCTAGTTGGGGTTGATCTTTTTGGCCACTTACTAAAAGATTTACTAACGGTGGTGAATCAATGACACTGATGTGACTTTGAAACAAGCTCTTATTTCTGTTCTCTTGGTTGGATTAAACAAGGAATTCTAGAAATTCAAGGAGAGAAGTTGTGATTTTAAACAATTTTCTGTTGTTTTACTGAATAAACCTAAAGATACATTAAAACTTTTACAAAAAATAAATTAATTTATATTTGCTGAAATCATACTCCTCTGCCTTTATTGCTTTGTAGTGTTTCTGACAGCCTTACCACACGAGAATAAAAACCAGCCAAGGAGTTTCTAACGCAGCTAACAACCATGTCAGTCATTCCGTGAACTGCGGTCAATGTATCACTAGTCAGCACTGATCAAATATGAATAATTATTTAGTTACTGCATTGCCTATTTCTCACCTCAGATGCTTTCAGAAACATATTTTGGTGTACTGTTTAGCTGTAAAATGAGAACGTTGGTCAAGCCGATGGGCAGTGCTTCGTACTTTGACAGTATCCAACATGGCGACCGGTTCACAAATGGTCTCATTTTACAGCTAAACAGTACACTAAAATATGTTTTTGAAAACATTTGCAGCAAGAAATAGGCAATGCAGTAACAGAATCTTGATTCATACTGCATAGTTTGACAATTTGACTGCAGTTCATGGCGCGATTTACACGATTGACAGCTGCGTTGGAGTCTCTTTGGCTCTGATTGGTTGTTATGCCATCGGAAGCAGTAGAAAGAGGAGGAGAGACATGATTTTCTTCACAGACTCTCTGTCTCATGTACTTCTTTCAGAATATAGTGACAGTTTCAGCAAATATGACACAAAGTTATATCATAAAAGTTAACAACTGTAGCTTTAATAGATAATAAAGATTAGTGTTCGTCACAGCCATACTCTTATGGTTTGCCGGTTGAATCATGCCACTTATAGACTTAATCATGTGCGCTATTGTTTACAGTAAAGTCCCACACCTGTAATTACACTCAAGTATGTCTGCAAGTGTTGTGATACCAGCATATTAGTCATGCTAATGAACAGAAGCTCAATTATTGTTGTTTGGCATAATGGCCACGTAGCAATAAAGAGAGCCAGGAGATGGGTCTGTGATCTTGTCTGTGATCTTAATTGGTAGGATTGGCTGAGTCCCCTGCTGCCTGGCACAGGGAGAGACTGCACGTGACCAACTAATGCATTTATGCAACGGAGAAGATCTCTGTCAGTTCCACTCATGACATGCCATATGTTGAGTTTGTGTCTCAGAAGGCTGTGATGACACATGATGGGAAATTTGTGGATCATTTTGAAGAATCAAGGGTGAGTATTCCTGTGGTTGCGTAAAAACAAACCCGCCTGTTATTCAAGTGTCAGACACAGGGCAGACACCGGTAATGTCTTTGGAAAACACCAAACAGTTTTCATAATGGTGTTGTGCTGGACTCAGACATTTCCCAGTAAGTGCAGTGCAACATTTCAAAATGAAGGACAAAACATGAGCACTTAATGTGTCATCTGTCTTGACAGCGGCAGCAGAAGGGAGAACTTAGCTGATGACTCACTGCATGGATTGTTTCCCAGATTACCCAGAGGGCAAACTCAGGGAATTTTTCTGTACGTTTCATTCACATTTTTCCTTTTGCCAAGTTCAAACAAAGACGCTGTAGCCGGCGGTGGTTTTTCTTCAGAGCCGGATATGTCATGTGTTTGCTTTGATGAGGTCATGGCATGAATCATTGTTTGCTTTAAAGATCCTACTGTTTGACATAGACACACATTCGCATATGGTGTGTTGTTTCAGACATAACCCACTGCACCATGAAGAAAGAGTAACATTTATGTAAAAATTTATTTTTAGTTCACGGATGTAAATGAAAGATGGAGGGAATGATTCATAAATGATTTGTGGATATGAAATGTGGCTTTCATTATATGCAAAGTGAGGATGATGACATGGTCTAACCGGATCTACAGCATGCCCTTTGTAGACAACAGTTTACTCTGTGTGTGTGTGTGTGTGTGTGTGTGTGTGTGTGTGTGTGTGTGTGTGTGTGTGTGTGTGACAGAGACAGAGAAGTTGTGTACTCATAGACTGAATAAAATAATGACTGTAACTGTGACATCACCCATTGGTTTGAGGACTCCCATTTCAAAGCTTTGAGTTTGGCATTTCAGCCATTACTAAGGTTTTATTGGAGCCAGAGGTGACCAAATTTGGATGAGAGGGTGGAGTTGTAGACAGTGACAGCCTGTCACTCAAAGTGACTCGCCCGTAGTTACTGGTATGTGTAGTTTTAAGCCTTAGAATGAGTGAGTTAATAAAGTTGACAAAAGTTCACTCCTTGTAAAATTGTGTTGAATGTTGAAATTAGCTTTAGAGACCAAAACTGTCTTTTTACCAGGCTGTAAACATATTTATTTCTGCTGTAAAGTTTGGCATTTTAACATGTAAATGTCCACAGGCTTTAATTACATCTCATCAGTAACCTACAGTATGTGGGGGGTGGTGTGTGTATGTGTGTGTGTTTAAGATCCTCTGACATTCATCGTTGGGAGGGTGTGACCAGATCAGGTGACCACATCTCTGAAATGATCAGTGATGATGACCTCACACTGCACATGCACAGAGGCATCAGGGACTTTCAACACCCAGCCACATCTTCACATCCTTGTCTGGAACACACACACACACACACAGAGTTACATACTGTACTTCTGAGGACTTTCCACTAACAACATAAATTCCCTAACCCTTAAACGTAATCTAAATCCTCAACATGATGCTAATCTCAACACAAACCCATAAACACTTTGTATTTGGTCCTCGCAGGGATAGAAGTGCAGGAAATCTGTGACACACACATCACACCTACCCAAGCATACATGGCGGCGGCAGCTGCCAGTGCCAGTCAATGACATCATCTGGCCCTGCGAGGGTTATCTTTACAGCGGTGAGTGGTATATGTCACACCCTGTGTGGCGGAGTCTTAAACTGACAGATTAACTGCTAGAAGAGGTCGCTGCCTGTTGCAGCAGGTCCTCTATCAGTAATGTACTTTATGTGGTGTCAGGTGTTGTGTGTTTTGGGAGCGTCTCACCATTGAGCTAGTTTGTAGCCACATTGTCATATTACGCTTTAGAAAAAAAATGTACCAACAACACAATCACTAATCTGAATGAAAGAGTGATTTGTGGAGTATTTTCAACAGTTGTATCAGTATAACGGTTGACTGTTGTACACAGTGCCATCTTGTGCCCTTATTTTGACATCAGAATGCACAGTGTGTGTATTTTATTCTCCCATGTCTGCTCTTACACTCCAAACAGCTTAATATTTACAGTCTGATCTGAAGACACTGTTAGTTAAAGCAAGTTCTTACTGCACTCGACTTGTTTTCCATGGGACATCCCAGAGAGGACGCACTGAGAGGACTCGGCCTGCGCTTCAGGAATGTGGGGCCATTTTTAGACTGTTTGTGCTGATGTTGTGTCACAGGCCAGTTCACACACAAACACACATACTGTCCCACTCAGCACTGACCTTGTCACTGGTCAGTAGCACTGCTGAGGTCAGGGAAAACCATGTTTCACTTTCTTACACAAGCACTTACCGTACGCCCGCGCTGTTTCCACAATTCCACAGATATCTTTTGTTGCTACCCTCATCTATATTTCATGGTGTGTGTGTGTGTGTGTGTGTGTGTGTGTGTGTGTGTGTGTGTGTGTGTACAGACTGTTTTTACAGAGGAGGCATGACAGTAAGGCCAAGCCTTGACTCGCAGCCTTCTGTCAGACCTTGTTTTTCTCCCACTCCTTTTATATTTTATAACACTGGGTCAGTAAGAAGCATGCAGAGACTTCTGTCTCTTGCCCAACACCATTCTTTCTCTTTTACACCCACATTTTCTCTTTTCTCTTTCTCAGTGCACACACTTGTCCTACCGGCTTTCTTCAGCTCTGTCTCTGGCTTTTCTCTGCATATGACGGGAGAAAAATAACCTCTCCCCCGTGACCAATTCTTGCCTCTGTCCCGCTGTGAAGCCAGCCTTCAGTTCCCTTAGAAAAGGCTTGGGTGCTACAGGATTGTAGCATTTGGTCTGCCAGTGCCACCTTCTGTCTCTCTCTCTGCACCCCCTGCCTCAACTCTCCTTTCCTCCTCCTTTCCTTACATCCTCTTGCCCCTCCTTTCTCCCTCTCTCTGCCAGTGGCATTCCTTGTTTACCTGCAGTGTGCATGCGTCAGAGCGCCTGGGCCAGCTCAGTAGTAGTAGTGATGCTGTAGCACTGCAGAGGGATGAGAGATCTGTACTACTGCTGCAGTCTGACAGCCAGCCCGACGCTCCCTCGGGTCGTTGACCTCTAACACTGCAGCAAACTCCATGCATATCACATACTGAGCTGGAGGTGTAGCTTTAGTGTATCATTTAGCAGAATCTTAAGTATAATCAATATCATACTATAATATATATTTGTTTAACAAAGAGGCTGCGTTTTTTTTCCTATCTCACAAGGAACACTTTAAAATGGGATGAGCAAAGGTGTAATTTCATCCTCTTAGCTGAAACATTGAATGAATCCTCCATGTTTAGTATGGATTGGGAAAAAATACAGACGCAATCAGTATTTTAACTCTCTTTTAACTCCATCCTTTTCTGCTGAATTTGAATATTCCTCTTTTTTTGTAACATGACATTAACATATTATTACAGAGCCCAAGAACCTCAAAAAAGTGCAAGTGTGCTAAGTACAGAATAGTTTGACAGGCAGCATAAACAGATGACATGCAGAACATCACATGTAAGATATGAAATTGTTACCAGGATCACCCATTGCTTGTTTTCAGTGTCCGTAAGGTTACTTTTAAGATATAATAGGCTACAGATTACTAGTTAACCTCTTGAAAATGTAATAAGCAATGTAACTGTTTTAATTTCTTCATCAAAGTAACTTATTACATTTCATTACTTTTCTTATGTGACTGATCGAGGTTACATTATTAACTTAGCTGTAGATTTACCTCAGGTTTGACATCAAGCATTTGGATGATAACAGCATTTCACACCTGGAAACAAGCTTTAATCTGTACTGAGCCCTTTTTGATTTCAGAATGAAACTGTTGTGCACTCTTGTCCGACGACATCGCCACCTGCCTTTGCGTGTTCGACTTATTGCAGCCAGGCATGGCAAACTCTGGTTACTTAGAGAAATGTGCATTAATGTGATTGGCAGACGAGAGGTAGTGGAAATTAAAACAAGAGAACTAATCAAAAACAGCATTCAAATGCCAAAAACTATACTGCCAATACTGCCAAATGATAGAAGCCTGTCTGGACGTAGAGACAGATACTTGTAAGCCATCCTGCGCTTGATGGTGCACTCAAATTTGTCCCAACGGCTTCTCTGACCCATTTTATTCAGAATTATGCCAAATAAAGGCATTCCTGCACAGCAAAAAGATGCAAAGCAACAGAATGAATGTTTTATTCTATATATATTTAAACTTGCTCCGAAAATAATATATTTGGATCTAACCCATTTGTACCACCATCACCAACATTTTGATTAGTAACTGTAATTTCATTACATATTATTCCTCAGCAACTGTGACAGATTTCAATAACATTTATTTTATGATGTATCTACATAACTCCACACACAACATACATAACTGTAATTAGTTCCCTCTCAGAACTGCTTGTTCTTGCCCTACACATGAAACCTTTTGCACTGTGCAGCTAACAAGACTGTTGAGTATATTTTCAGTCTGTGTGTGTGTATTTGTTCTGGTCATGTATGTACAGTTAAAGGCCTATAATCCTCAGGTGTTCAGATCAGGCTCCCAAATTAGATCTGATCCCATTAGGATTATTAGCCAAAATTATCCAGGGTTAGTAAAGATGGAGGGTGTAGTAGGGGATTTAAAACAAAGAGAAGCATGAAGATGATCATGTGAGAAGGAAAAATAACAGATAAATGAGTTCTTTATAGCACTGCATTGATGTCTTTTACTGACAAATGCATCCTACAGTAACAGTATTTTGTGTTTAGGCATATACTGGGCTAGATGCTATCATAGGTCATCAGTGTGAAGTATTTTTGAGGGATACAATATGCCTTTATTATAGAGGAAATTACAGGAAACAGAGGGATAAAGAGATGGTGAATGACGTGTCATAAAGATTCATAGCCTCAACTCAAACCAGTGATGTTGCAGTTTATGGCCAGCACCTTACACCCCTTTACCACCAGGGTACCTCAACAAACAGCGATCTAAACAGTGAACAGGTAAAACCTTGAAGACATTAGACCTCTTTAGGCATCATACAGTAGGTGTGTCGCCTCAATAAATCAGAGACCAGAAAGCAAGATGTTTTAAATCACTCACCACCGATGCTGCAGATAAGGCTTTCTGTGCTGGTGCATGATGCAGGCAGGCAGAGCTAAGCCGGGTTTTACTGGACTGGAGTTACTTGTGACCACACTTCAGAGACTGACCTTGTCCTGTCTAAATCACCTGCATGGCTGTCTGCCCAGGCGCTGTGCCACAGCTGCTCTGTAAGCAGAAACGTAATGAGGCACACTCTATGCACACTGTGTAGCAGTGTATACCATGAGCTATCATCACCATAAAGGGATGGGTGGCCATGCTCGGAGAAAGTGCAGTTTTGCCTGGAAGCTAGCAGCTATTCAATGGCACGTTTTAGATGAGGATGGTGCTCTGTATGTTAAGGTAAACAAAGAAACGCAGCGGGTTGTCCCCTCTCATCCTTGTCACGCTCCATCTTCCGTTTCCCCTCCACTGCCTGCCTCTTTTTCCTCTCGCCTCACTTTCCTCCTCTCGCCTCTCCTCCTCTTCATTTTCCCCTCGCATCTTTCTTTATCTCGTCTCCATCTCCCCCTGCCCCACTACTCCACTACCCCCACCCTCTTCATCCTTCACGCTCATTCCTCCTCCCTCTCTCCTCTCCTGTCCAGTGGCGGTTCAATGATGCAGTGATTCATAGCTGCAGTAGGCGCTGCCTGATGGTCATGTGACCAAAGCCTGCCTGACAACATGGGGAACAACACAGCCTGGCTGGTGTGCGCACAGGCACATGCTCACACTCTCTCATACAAACACACACACAGGCACACTCTATCACACCAGCGCATGCTCATATTCTCTCATCTTTCACACAATCTGATACAAACGACATCACACTGATGCAGTGATGGATGCCCACACCCTTCGCAACATAGCCAGTTTTTATGATTTTACCAATGTTAGCTCACATTATGCCAAACAACCCTCTCAGCAGCATCTGCACAGTAAATATTACCGTCACAGTTGTACGCTGCAACACTCAGCCCTAATGCATTATTCATAATCCTATGCTTTATCTCCATAACTTGCTCTGGCATCACCTGTAGTTCATCCTGCTTACCGCTGCAGTCACTGGCATCTATAAAGCCAGTGTTTATTGTCATAACTCCCAGTGGTGTGTTTGTGAGTTCATTTTTGTTTTCCTTATCGTAGCTTCCTGGTGTGTATCAGGGCAGGAGTGTGGTCAAGTGTTTTGGGAAACTATGTCAGGGTCAGATAGTTGCAGGTTTAAACAATGCAGCAGCTCATGAGCATTTGTGTCACAATAGTTGCCTGATATCACACAGAATTGTCAACTCATTACACTCCGATTTAATCTTCAGTCTGACATTACATTCACTCTAACTGATTTGTGGGGGTTGGGGGATTCGATTTTCCCTACCTAATCACTAGAGCCCAACAATTCTGCCTGAATCTCACGTCTTTTTAAGTCCACACTGATGCGTTGCCATGCCAACATACCTGTTGTCGGGGTTTTAAGGCTGGGGAAGAGAGAAGTAAAATCTAAAAACAATGTCAGGCAATATTGACAACACTCAATAGCAGCGTCTATCTTAGGGGGCATCATTGTTGTTATTACGTCTTAGTTCTGGCACACTGCTTGACAACAGCATTAGTGGTGGTGCTGAGTAGGTAATCAAGTTCCCCCTGAGGCACTCACTGGTTGTTTTTTATTTTAACCGAGAAACTGCTGTTTCATGTCCCAGTTCCAGGTGAATCAGCCAACTTGGTGAAGTGGGTGGATTCAAAGGTCTGGACCCAGGCAAATTTGCTCAGCCAAAGGGAATACCCCTCATTTCCCTTTTTAAGGGTCAGCTAGTCTAATGATAAATATAGATTTAATGTAAAGACTGTCCTGTACGTGTATGTGTGTGTGTGTGTGTGTGTGTGTGTGTGTCCCGAATGCAAGGATATTCTCACTTACACTTCCGAGTATTTGCTTCCTCTAATTCCAGTCATATTAAACAACTCTGTCTTCCTTGTTGGCACTAGATGGTTGACATACTTTCCACAGCAGCACTGAAAAATAACTCTCCTCTCTTCCTTGTTGTTTATCCTTTGTTCAGGTGGAGCTGGGCAGGAAGCAGGAAGTGGTGGTTTATGACCAGAGTTCCAAAGAGGCGGGGCATCTGTCCAAAGATGGCTTTGTGCACATTCTCATGGGAAAGTTGGAGAGCACCTTCCACAAAGTCTCCCTGCTCACCGGTACGCAAGAGTGTGTGTGGAGCGTGAGTGTGATGATGTCAGTGTTTGTTTGTTTTATGTGAACAAAAGATGTGTTCCTTCATCCAAGGTGGATATTTTGCTATTTATTACCCAGTTCCCAGGTGTGCCTCACATCACCCCTCTGTCTGATGTGAGTGTAGTTGTTGTTCCACAGTTTGGTCAGCAGATGTCACTGATGAGCACAACAACTCCTCACATCATACTAGTTGTTCCGCATTTCTAAACTGGCAGTACTCAGACTGTCACAGGTCCACAGGTATGTGTGGGGATAGAAACGAGAGGAGGAAGTATAAAACCCCGGATTCAAAAGCCTCTCTGATGACTCTTTGATGTTTAAGCTTCCACAGAGTCGTTCTCTTCCCCAGCATCACTGAAATAAAGCTGAAGCTTAACTTCAATCCTCTGGCCTTATTTACTGCAGTTATTATCCTGTCATAGTGTCCACTAAGCACACTAAGACTTATAATTGAGCCCCGGCAAGACTGTTAATAGCCTCGTTGAGTTAATAACATCTCTATTGCGGCGGCTGCAGCTTTTTAAAGGACGACATTACGCGCGCATCCACCAGCAGAGGCTTATGAGTCCGTCCCAAATGTGTCAGCGTCAGTCCTCTCCCTCCGCTGAGAGATTAGCGCTTTTTCATGACTCATTCATAGATGTCGAGGATTGCCTCAAAGCACCCAGGCTCCACAATTAGTCACAGTCACAGAGATGTACTGAGCACATGCTTAGGCTGGGCACGCCCGCATATACTGTGCTCACACACACACAACCATGTTCAACATCACACACACACACTCACTGATTGTCTCCAAAAGCCAGGATTTTCCTCCTCAGCTTTTTTGATCAGACATCGTACCCTTCTTAATGAAAGACCCCTTGTCAG
This sequence comes from Epinephelus moara, assembly GCF_006386435.1. Lineage (NCBI taxonomy): Eukaryota > Metazoa > Chordata > Actinopteri > Perciformes > Serranidae > Epinephelus > Epinephelus moara. The sequence continues at coordinate 17,259,762 of NC_065525.1, read as the reverse complement.
CGATTCCCTCCTCTTCCTCTTTATCAGTCTCCTCAGCTCACTCTCGCTAGGAGGAAAAAAAGAGAGGAATCACACTTCTTCCATTTCTGTCCCCGCTTTTCTGCTGTTTCCACGACAACAGTGGCAGAGAATATTCCCCAGAAGGATTCAGCCAATGGCGTTGGCTGTTGTTTGGGTGGTTGAATTATTGGGGTCAGTGGAGCTCGCAGCCTGCGTCTGTGAATGCTTGATGTCTGTGTGTGTATGCGTGTATGTGAGTGGGTAGATGGGGGGCATTGCGTGTACACGTATGCACGCTTGCATGCATGCATTTGTGCTTGCATGTATTGCTGCATGATAACATGCGGATGAGTGCTGCAGGATTTGTGTGCGTGACAGAGATTTCATGAGAGAGATGACGAGAGAGACGAGGGATTTTTTTAAGGCTTTTGAACAATGCTTCCTCAAATCATTTTAATTAACGAGACATGATGCTAATTTGAAAATATACGTGGAAGACCGTTTAAATCATGGTTCTTTGTGTAGTCTTTGTTTTGCAGTCACCAGAAGCAAGGAGCCTGTGGTCTGAATGGGTGTATGTCTTTCTATTTGAGGTACAAAGAATCTGTGAACTGTGCTGTAGAGCCTGCAGTGGTACTGAGTGTGTGTGTGTGTGTGTGTGTGTGTTAACAAGCTGGGCTTTTCACAGCCCCCTCAAGTATACAGGGATGTATTTTTCTGGGCATTTCACTGCTGAAACAATTAACCGACCTACAGAGATGTATTGGCTGCAGTCAATTTATCAGACAGTCATTTATCAAGCAGAGACGTCATACAATCCCTCGTTCCAGCTTCTTACATCTGAGAATTTGCTGCTTTCACTTTTCTATTTCATTTTGACTGGTACGTCTCACTATTTTCTGACATTTATATACTGAAGAAAGATGGACACTTTCATTAATAATTACAGTTATCATCAGTTGGGGCTCTTCTGTTTTTCTTCCTTCCCTTTCCTCCATCTTTCCCGTCACTCCTGGCTTTGATTGCCTTAACACCCCCTCACATTCTTAGAGATTCAAGGTAGCTTAAAATTGCAAACAGCGATCCTCCTCTCCCTCTTCCTTTCATTCCCTGCCCTTCCTCTCCCCCCACCCACCCCCCTCTTTTCCACCTCTCCCCCTGCCCCTCTACTGAACCTCAGATTTATGATGCTAATAATTCCTGCAATGACTTCATATCTGACTTATTTTCAGCCTCACGTAAGCAGACCACACAGGCACATGTACAGTACACACGGTAACATCAAGCGAGGGGTAACTGGGGTGGGAGGGGAGAGGAATGAGAGTCAGATAGCGAGATGAAAAGAAAAGAATCCATAAATGGGATGGACAGGGTGAATAAAAGAATAATTACCGAGCTTGCTGTCTGGGGTGGAAGAGGATTTTCTGCCTTAACTGTTACTTATGCTGAAGCATGTCAAAGAGAGATTAGGGCACTGTCTTACAGAGACACACTTTTCTAAAGTGGGCTTATGTTTTTTACATTTTAAAGCTAAATTTTTAATGACTTAAACTGTCCGTAAACTAGAGGGGGATCATTGCAGGAAAGATGGGAGATAATCGGCTTGAATGACATGTTACACAACCTAAGTGCGTGTACCAGGGAATGCATTGATCTAAAAACAATCGGTGACTCCTCTTAGGTTTCGCTTCATTCACTAAATAATCAATAACTCAGGCTCAGAGAGCACACCACTTCCTACATGTGGATGATGTCATAGACCAAGCCATGTCCCAATAGGGCCATTGTTTTTGTGAATGAGACAAGTAATTCGGGCAGCAAATGAGTCTCACCCTGTGTTTAGTTTGAAATATATATTCATGCAGGATGTGGTGGTGGTGGCAGTTGGAAAATGTGCGTGCATGTGAATGCATGTGTTCACATGCTCGTGCTCAGCGTTAGTTTGCGTTATTGCTTCATCGACTGTGTGAAAGTGTTTGTGAGAAACATGTCTCTCTGAGGACAGCAGTATTTTTACCACAGAAATGATCTCACCCATTTGGAGCTCAGGCTGATGTGTCTTGCCTTTTTCAGAGTTCTGACTTTGTGTGTATGTGTGTATTTGTGTGAGTGTGTGTGTGTATGTGTGTGTGTGTGTGTGTTTTGTGTAGAGGGGGAGAACATCGCTTGGTCGGAGCCAGCTGCCTCCCCAGTGGGTCTAAAGTTTGCGTGTTTCCCACCAATCTGCAGCACACAGCCAAACCAAAGACAACACTGCCTGCTAGAGTGTAGCAAGGTGGTGTGTTAGCTGATGCCAACTGCGTAGCTTTGTCATGCGTCACATCGTGCACTGATGTAGGCCCGCCAGGATGAAATGTTTTGATGTTGGCATCTGAACCTCATGTTCCAGTTTTAGCAGACGGAGCTGCAGAAACAGAACAGAAAGAGGATAGTAATCAAAAAGGGAAAAGAGAGTGAGGGGGAGAGAGAAGAAAGTGCACTCCTGCTCTGCAGATGAAAAGAGAGTTAGATAATCATTTCAAGAGGATGGGAGGTGGTGATAAAAATGACAATGCGTTTTATTCATAGCTCAAACATTTTGTAGAAGTACTGTAAAAACTGACAACTGGAAATGAGTACAACAGGAAAACAGGACGAATGCAAAAAGGAGATTATAGAAGGCTCTGACAGGAAACACAGAGGTGGCTCATGAAAGGGGAAGTAAAGGTGCAGGGACACTAATGCAGGTGTGCAGGTGTGTATGTCATCCACTTAATGTGTGTGTGTGTGNTGTGTTTATGTGTTTATGTGTTTATGTGTGTGGTGGGGAGGTAGTTTGCAGATGTGCAAGACTGCTCCTAATCTTCCCTAGCGCCATCTGCCAGTGTTTTTCGTGGGATTACTAAAGCGGCACACGACTGAGGGCGAAAGGAGAGGGAAAGGACTGCACAAGGAAATGAGATAGAGATGAGAGATTGCAGCGTGTGCCCAACATGTCCAGATTCTCAGGACTGGGGACACTTGGAGGGCAGCATGTGCGTGATGTCTGAGCACTGACTTAACTTACAGTCCTCAATTATTATTGATTATGAGCACTAAAACAATTAGTTATTCAATAGAACATTTTTTTCCCACTTAAGTCTTAAACATTTTTTGTGACATTGACATTTCATTTACAACATTCATTTTACTAGCAATATTTTGATTGATTATCTAATTTAAAGTGATTCATTGTTAAAGTCATTCATCAGGAAAAAATGTCAGTACTTTTTCTGCTTCCAAACTCCCAAATGTCACAGTTTCTTCACTGATAGACTAAATGATTAATCAGTTAATCACAATAAAACTACAGATCAAATGATAATGAATGAATGTAACCGTTGCAGAAACAGCTGCTCACCAGTAAAGGTCATACGTCCACAAGATGTAATCACCACAAGGTATGTAGATCATCTGACCTCACCTGTACCTGACGTGCATCGTCTTAACAGGCTCGGTGACATCTGAGCTGTCACATTCCATACTGCGTACTGACTAAGTTTAACCAAGATGTGAATGTGCAGGACTTGCCAGGGTTGTCACTATGCCAGAATTTTAAACTTCGACACAACACTAGTATAAATGTACAATACTCGGTGACTCTTTTTGATACCACAGCAAAAGAAAAAAAGTTTATTATTTGGGGGGTTTGTTGCCACAGGTGCAGCCTTGGCTTGAAAATCTGCTAGTAGATCTGTTTTTTTAATAACTCTTGATACTATTGAATGTATAACTAATGTAGATCTTATTGTTTTAAGACATGTTATAGAGAAAGAATCAGTGCTTTTGACAGCCTTAGTGCTTCCCGTAGTAATTCCCAAGTCCTACATGTTGCTAAATTTTCCCTTCGATGCTCAAAACTGGAAAAAAAAGAGAACAAAAAATGAATCAAATAAATTGTGTCGGTGAAGATTCTCAGTCATCCAGGTCATGGTGATCATAAGAGCTATATCGTAGGCAACTGGACTTGCTTGCGTTTCTTGAAGACGTTTCTAGGCAACTGGACTTGCTTGCGTTTCTTGAAGACGTTTCGCCTCTCATCCAAGAAGCTTCTTCAGGTCTCAGAACGAAACGTCTTCAAGAAACACAAGCAAGTTCAACTGCCTACGATATAGCCCTTATAATCTAATAAATCCTTTGCTTTCTCTTTGTCACCTCTGATTGGCAGTGTTCTTTAAAGTTTGATTGACATGGCATTCTTCCATAAGTGAAAACAGCACACTATAATGACTGATATATGATCCATGCTGTAGTATTAGTATGTAGTATGTAACTGGGACACAGGTTTTTTACAGGTTAGCATGCTGTCTCCCACGCTGTCAGCCTGCCAGCTCAATGCAGAAGCACACAGGACGAGACATGGCGATGACATACTGATGAGAGGTATTAGGAGATGAAAGGTGCCTCTCTCTCATTTTCTTCTCGCTGGCTCTCTCTTTCGCTCACACACACTAAAATCACACACACAGGAGCTGCTGTGTAGCCCGGGGCTCTGATGAGATCAGGTTAGGGTGTGACTGCACCGGCAGAGGTACAAAGGTCAATTCAGTTATGTGTCATTCTTCAGCGCTGTTATACAACGGGGTGGCGGCCTCTGTGTTCGCGTGTATGTGTGTGTGTGTATCAGAGAGAAGCTGAAGAAGTGAGGTAATCGTGGGAGGCCGAATCTCACAATGCGGCCGTTCACAGAGACATTCCAATGAGCTACATAAGGAGGTCTGTTTGTGTCAGTGTGTATGTGTGTTTTTGTGTGACTGTGCGCATGTCTGCATGAATATGTGCATATGAAGTAGTGCGTGCACGCGCATGAGGCAATGTTTTAGAGCGCACGTGTGAGAAAAAGAAAAAGACAAAACAGAAGGGGGAGAGCCGTTGAGGAGATGAGGTAATACTCCTCATTTCATCCCGATTGTGTGTGTGTTCACGTAGGCCCGGTGTGTGTGCGTGTGGGTGCAAGTGTTCAGTTGGCTACATTTATGTGCATTCATGTGTGTGCATGTGTCAGTCAGAGCGTGTGTGGTCGGAGAGCTCATTCGGTGAGACTGGCTGCTAATGCTGACCTGTGCAGCGTTCGTCACCCTCCTCAGAGCTGAAAGTCTCGCTTTATGGTTTCTTCTTCTCCTTCTGGAGCGCAGCAGGAAGTCTCCACATCCTGAGAATTACACGCATGCACATGCACACCTGCAGAGCTGCAAAGTGCAAGTATGTGCAGGATGCTCGCGACAGACACAGATTACAAATTTTATGTGATTAGAAACTGCCACATGCTTAAACATTGTTACAGAAAGTGCGTTTTCTCTAGTCGCTGCCAACGGCGCCATCTCAAGTCCTTTTAGGGTTAGACAGTGACATGAATAGCTGTAGATACCTGAGTGATGGAGATCAGTTTGACATGATCACTGAGTGACAGCTGTTTACCCCACCTGTACCTCAGTGTGTTGAAATTGGCCACAGTGCAGGTCAGACAGGTTGCACATTAATTTCGGTCCAAGTTCCGCCTTCCTGCATCCTTCGTCTTTCCACTCTCCGCCCATCTTAACCTCCTAACCTGCCCTCTCTGCACCTCCTTGCTCCTTTCTCCCCTCTCTGCCTCCCCCTCCATCTGACCCCTCTCCATTACGCCGTGGGGAGCTCCAGCAGATCAATGATTTCATTGAGAAGGAGCCAGTGGTGCCATTAGGAGGTGAGCTCACCTTCCCCGGGGAGATCTGACACATTATTCTCAATGACCTCGCCTTCCTCTCCATCCCTCCTTCAGCCCCTTTACCTTCCCCCCGTGTTTCTTCCTCTCTTTCCCCTCCTCCTCTTCCTCCTCCTCCCTCTCTCCTCTCTTCTGTTTCACGGTGCTGAGAACAGAGCTCTATTTTTAGTTCCAGACTCCTGCGGTCGTCACATCTGGCGCCAGTGGCCTTGGTGCTCTCACCCTGGCCCGTAGATACACAAACACACGAGGACACACACACATTCACACCGGCCCCACCCCAGCCAGCACTAAGGGAGCAAAAAGGTCAAAGAAAATGGCCTACAAATATATCTATGACATCACCTCCCTGCTCTGAGAAGTGGTACAGACTTTGAGAAGTCTTGGAGCTGCACTGTGGCACAGTGCTCTGCTTTCTGCAGTCACTCTGCAGGTATGTAATGAGCGCCTTTTTTAGGTTTACACCTTGATTGTGCAAATACCTAACAAGCACACACTCCTGCAAGCGAGCAAATGCATGCACGTATGGACAGACTCACACACACATAGTATGGTAACAGGGCCCAGAGGAGGCCTGTACCGAGTTTTATGTAACAATGTTCTGTTTCTGCCAGTGTTCTCACCCCCTCCCTCGTCTGTCTCATTGGCCTCACATGATGAGCTTGATGTCATTTTCCCCTTCTTTCCCTCAAAACCGGAGAACAAAAACAGGCAAGCATGTGTGTGTGTCTGCACGCACGGTGTGATGCGTGCGTGTTTATGCATCTGTGTGTGTGTCTGTGTGTGTGTGTGTGTGTGTTTATGTGAGTTGTTGCCAAATGTTTCCACCATGACGTGATCTCACTGCTCTGCTTGCCTCCTGCTCCTCTTCCCCTTCTCCTCCATCACTCAGAGTCCCTTGCTGGCTCGGTGGGGCCACACACACACACACACACACACACACACACACACACAATGTACACAAGTGAAACACACTCATACGTATATAGGCTATCATGCAAAGAAAAAGAAAGACATTTTCTCTGAGATGCACACATCTGAGATGTGCACGAATTCCAAGCAGTGCAGATTAAGATTAGAGCTCAAGGCGTCAGTGCAGTAGGGCTGCGATCAACCAAAGAAAATCTTGGTCGAGTGAAATTCTACCTACTCTTCAGAAAAATCTGCACTTTATCTCTTGGTTAAAGGGAAATTTCGGTTTATTTCAACCCGTCTCCTATCGTCCTAAATTTGTTTCAAGTGACTAGTGACATAAAAATAATAGTTAGCATGTTAGCCGTTAGCCTAGATACACCCGCAGCGTCAGACCTGTTAAAACGTAAGTGAACGGGCATACTTCACTTATGGGCTTTATCTAGAGCTGGCGAGATATATTTCAGCTGCGCTTTGGAAAGCAGAGCTAGATGGTAAACAAACATGGCACCACACCGGTAAGGTAAGACAACACGTTTACATGTCGTTTTCTATATGTTCTCTGACATTTATCCTAACGATATGAGGCGGTCTTTGTGGAAAAAAAGCTTGTTTAGTGGACTAACTTTGCACTTGAAGTATGCCCATTCACTTACGTTTTAACAGGTCTGACGCTATGGCTGTATCTAGGCTAACGGCTAACATGCTAACTATTATTTTTATGTCACTAGTCACTTGAAACAAATTTAGGACGATAGGAGACTGGTTGAAATAATCCAAAATTTCCCTTTAACTAAATCACCACAGAGCACTCTACCTGTTAGCGTTGTGTGTCCACTGAGGTGTGTTTTTCCTTTCACAGAGCTCCACATTAACACTTGCCCAGTGCAAGTTAACTCTGTGTTCAGGCAAGTGGAACGCCTCAAGGCAAAAATAATTGTGATCTTTAGTGTAATCTTATCCAAAACTGCACCAACTGCACCAACTGCACACTGTAAGTTTTCAACCTGATCTGCATGCATACTAGGTACCATTGAAACAGGGTTCACAATGTCATATGCAACATACCGTTACTCACATTAAATATCTCTTCAACAAGTGAAAGTGAGACTTGCCTTCCTTTCAGAAGCTTTTTTTGGAGACTTAGTAAAGATGAATCCATACTAATAAATCTGACACTGAACGTCCTCTGTCATTATTTATCCATTGTCCAATTAAAAATGAGAGTGGAAAAATGTTTAGCTTCATGTAAAACGGTGCACACGTCATTGTCACCAGCTGTACAGTCATAGTGGAGAAGGAGCAGGACAAACACTACAAAGACCAACCGTCACAACAAGTGCTGAACAACAACTGCTGTTTTCAGCTGAGAAAAGACGCTTTGGTGGACACATGGCCTTATGAAAATAACATCTACTGTGCTAGTAGATTGTTAGATCTACAGGCATTGCACTAGAAATCACCCAATCAGGTTTCAAAGACAAAAAAGAACCTCTTGATATAAAAAAATGCAAATATTTGCTTAAAAATAAGTCAAGGCTCATGACAAGCATTTTATCAGTGTTAGCCAAGTGAGTCTCAAGTCCTCAAATTTGCGACTTCAGTCTGACTCAAGTCAAGTCATGTGTCTCGAATGCCGCCTCTGCTATGTTGTTAGCATGTAGCATAAACAACATGTACTATTAAGTCCTCGAACTTGTAAGATTAGTGTAAAATTTGTCTCAAATAATCTTAATGCACCAGTCTGAAACACAGAAAAGAAAATCTTAGTTATGTTGCAGAGTTCCCTGAACATGAGCCTTTTTTATAGTATGTCAGAATTATTTTCAGTTTAGGGATACAAAGAATAAAGCTGTAAAGTATGACAGTGAAATTACAAGAATCAACAAGTGAAGGCTTCGTACAGAGAATTAAATATGACATGCATAATAAACTCTGCTTTCTTTTCTTAAAAGATGCAGTTTTCCTGTTGTATACTAAGTAAAGCTTGTGGAGAACTCCTGTGGGACAGTGCTTGTACCACAGTGCCCTAAATACTTCTACCATACTTGTTTTAGCTGCGTTGTGTATACAGTCCATTCACAGTGCATACCTTCTGTCTCCTGCTGCATTTGAAATCTATCTAGAAGCCCTCTGAACGTCCCAGTCCGCCCCCTGTCATGCATTCATCCAGCATGGAATAAAAATAGTTTGTTTAAACTGTTACCTAGGCAGTGTCAACACATCAGGTCAACAGGAGCTGAAGTTGAACAGCGCGCTAACCCGGGCCGGTTTTCTCCATGCTACACCCCCCCTCCATCAGCACCTCATAACTCGAGCCTCACCATGAATTTGGGCCAAGCACTCCGTAGTTCGGTTGCTGCGCCATCAGTTTACCACTGCAGCATTTATCCTGATGACTCTGACACACATGTGGAGTGGAAATTTCCAAGGGCAGAAGAAATGGGAAAGGAGGTAGCTAAAAATGATGCTAGTTTATCCTACCCAGAGCTGGCCTGTGTCCACCAGATTCCATTCATGCTCGGACTGCCCACCGCCGTTCCTGTCATAGCGTCATTCCCTGGAACAATGGTGGATTCCTGTTTATCATCGTGCTGTCTTGATGCTTTGAAGCTGTTGCACTTTATCTCTGGCATACCACAGCGCTGCTTCCTTATTTACCTAATTGGTTGCTATGTTGTTTTTTTTCAGCTGTTTTAATCAGATTTAGCCTGCACCTCCGCCATGTGGATGAGATTCTGTTTCTTGGCAGCCTTTGGAAGTGTGTTACAGTAGGAGAAAATCTATTTTAATGTTCAGTTTGCTCATAATTTTTCAGAAAAAAAGATGGGAGGTTTTTTTTTACCAGGCTGACTGGCACAGGAGTAAACTGGTCGCCTGTCGCAGAGCAGAGAGTCTAAATCTCCAGCAATTTAACACTTTTCCTGGTATGTGTACAGACTTGTAACAGAGGTCTTATTACCGTAAATTAATGCTGACCACACACAAACTTTTCAGCTGGACCTCTGGGGCTGCCGCTGCTTCCCGATAAAGGCAGGAGATTTTTCCATCGCGACAGCAACAGGCTAATTTTGGAGTTCCAGGAAAGCCCACGGCCCCAGATTGAGGAATGCGGTAGTTTGTGATCATTCCCTGTCCTCCTGATATCTTCCCCCTCCCCGCGCATATAAATACACTCACACACAAACACACATGCAAAGCCGAAGGCAGCCCAGAGAGGCCACTTCTTCAGTTACGCAACTATTTCCTGTTTCTGATAACGTGACATCAGGGCTCCCCGGGGTGAAAGAGGGAGACGCCTAGGGAGCTCAGCATGTATGTATACAAATGTGTGTAGTGTTTGTGTATTTGAACTTTAACAGCGTCTTTTAAATTAAGAAAGAAAGAAAAAAGTCCAGAAGTCCCACCATGCGCTTTAAAAATAATTTTAAAAGCACCATAAAGGCGTTGGCAGGGCGCACACAGAAACAGCTTGCCCAGTTCCTCTCACGGCATCGCGTCATTCCTTCTCTATTGTTCTTCTGTAGCTGACGGAGTGATGTCACTGCAGCGCTGTGGATGTGACACAATCACATACACACACAGTCTCCGGGGCTTGTAATGGCAGGAAAGCCAACCCTGACCGCGGGTGTTGCGATAGCCGCTGTCACCATGTCCTGTACGCCCAAATGCAATCTCCAGGGTGTCACGCCTTACTTCTGCTGTATTTCTGTCTTTAGGAGGGCACTGCTGGATGAGTAAATGTTCAGCAATGTGTTTGCTGTCTTGGAAATGATTTACAGTTTGAGTTAAAGTTTGTTTTGTTTTTAATGTATGTCCTACTTTTTAAGAAAGATTCATTAAGTCTATAAATTTGGTATCATTATTCATAGCTGCAGATTCGAAGAGACATCCTCCTCAATATCTAGATCATGTACATTTTGCCCCCCTAATAAAAACATGTAGCATTTTATTTTGGCAAAATTAAAGACGTTAATACCATAGATTGATGCAGAAAAGGCACAAAGTGGAGCATAAGACTCACCAGAATGCTGGAAATGAAGTGTTTAATGCACAAAACTTTCTGATGGAGGAACCCCAAGCTCCCCATTTCATATGTGTCCTTCCACAGTATTGTAATGAAATCTACACCCTTGTCTCTACTTGAGAAAATGTACTAAACTTAGTATTCGGGAAAATGTTATCTCAATGGAACATCAGCAGATATATTTAATTTCCATTTCTGTTTGGAAATAATTATTTGAAAATAATAGTTTTCTCAAGCACCAATACGCATTTTAGGTCAGTGGAAAAACCGAGAGTCACTTTTTTTAGCACATTTCCGGCCTTACATTGCACCGTGAGTCATGCTGCATGTGCTGATGAGATAATCGAAGTTGTTGTGTAAAAGAATATTGGGGGGGGGGCTGATCATACCAGTCAGCGACAGGCACAGACAGACACTCTGGATAGACTACAGCGAAACACACACTGGTACAGTCTGAGACTGTCTGAGCTAATTATGAGACAGGTAGACAAGACGCTGGTAGGCAGTGATGAGTGTGTGTGTGTGTGTGTGTGTGTGTGTGTGTGTGTGTAACTAGCAGAGGACCAGATGGCTTGGCTTCCAGCACTGGTGTCAGGACAGTGTGTCTGTCAGCCTGCCTGCTGCGCTGATAGGAGCTAACTAACACTGAACTGATCTGAGACCTGCCTGTCAGTCTAGCATGTAGCAGCAGTACAGACTCATTAAAAACAAACTGATCCGCTGTCAGCTCCTCTCGGCTGGAGCGGCGCAGTTATTAGACTGCTACCACCAGTATGTGTGTGTGTGTGTGTGTGTGTGCCAGACATGCGAAAGACAGTGAGATTGAGAGAGCTGAGGTGTGTGTTTTCAGTGTGTTATTGCATTCGAGTGCTGCAAAGAAACCCTGTGCATCGCAGCTCAGGCCATTAGCATTTAGAATGAAATAACCATCCGTTATGCTCAAGTGAAGCTTTGTAGACAAACTCACCTCTGGGGAAATTAGACGAAAGCAGAGTGCACACACGCGCACACACACACATATTATATATCTCTTAATTTCTTCAGACTGATGTGCTCATATTTATGCTTTATTCTCCCTCTTACGCAGACGCACACACATGTATTACTCATCTGTATACAACCTCAGAAAACAGCTGTGAGCCGTCTCACTCTCGGCTAAAATTAACATGTGCTTTATTCTCTCACACTTTAACACAAAGTAAATGCACAGGCTTTATATGCATGCAAACATACTGTAAGCACATGCCTGCGGTGGCCAGCAGCATTTCATACTGAGGCTTAACAGCCCCCCTTTTTCTCCACACATACACACACACACACACACACCACTGAACATCTCCAACTGGGATTTTTAAGTAGTTCATCTGGTTTATGAGGACCCGTCTGGTCCTGAAAGCCCCCCTCGGTGTGTTTGATAGCTCTACTCTTTCTTTGTGTGTGTGTCTTTGTGCATGCGCTCGCTTGAGCATATATATCCGTGTGTGTAAACTAATTTCTTGCCAGTGAGACAGATTTACTGCTGCAGTAGCCCCGGGTGCCGAGCTCCTCCAGGGGGTTAAGTTGTTTGAGGGGCAGGGGGTCTTCTGCATGACTGATGCGTGCAGGCCTCCCTCCAGGCTGCACAGATAGAGATGAAACTACCGCTTGCATGAGCACACACACACATATATAACCAAGTAGTGCATCAGTGCTGCCTTAATCGCACACACACACCCCACCTCCCGCCTGCTCTTTACATCTAAGAAGCACTTCCCTCCATCTTCCTCTCGTCTTCACCTCCTCAGGCTTTCTGCTTGACGTCATTGGCTCACGTTATCCGTCCGTAAACGAGAGTTCTAATAAATGTAGGTAGGCACATGGATTAGGAGAGAATATTAACACATAAGCTGTTTTCTCATGTCAACGCCAGATAATGTATGGACACACAACAAGAGATTGTCTCTGTTTGGTTTAGGCGAGGGGTGGCACCTGGGTAGAGCATGCAGGAGGCAGGATATGACATGGATTACACTGTAGTCACGTAGCTTGGTCTTAATTTGATCTTGAACAACAGAGACTCTTTGCTTTTTCTTTAATTTATCCGATGATTACAGCTCCAGGTAATATCTAGATAATTTCAGGTCTGCAATACATGTGTGAAAGGGGCTATACATACATAGTTTTAACCGTCTTTATTTTGCTTACCAGTGCACCAGTGTTAGATAAAGACATTTGCTTAAATAAAATAAAGTCTTAAGTTAAAAATTATTTCCTGATTTAGATCAAGAGGTGTCTAATGTAAGAACAAATTAACCAGCCTTAGAATCAGCTCAGGCGTTCATTTGCACCACTGATGTCCCCTTGTAATACGAGTACATAATTTCAGCCGCCATCTCCCTATAGATTCAAACAACCCCCCAATTACATCCACCACCCCCAGCTACTTAATCTCCTCGTCCTCTCCTCCAGCACCCCCACCCTCAATTGCTCCATCCTTCCATCCATCCTCCCCTCTCCCTCCCCTCCCCTGGTGACTACCTCACCCCCCAGGCATGGCAGCTGTGTTCTCCTGTAGGCATTACATCACTGCAAGAGCAGCCTTGTTACTGATCCCCTGACAACCAGCACTGTCAACACACACACACCAATATACATGCACATACAGACACACACACACACAAACACACACTTGTGCACATATGTTCGTGTTTACGCGCGTTGGAGCAAATAACTGTCTACCCCGTCCTGTCTCACCCCTGCAGCAACGTCCTCTCTCGTCTTCCTCTCACCTTGCTCTGTTCATCCTCTTCACACATGGTCGCAACACATGGGCGCACACACACACACACACACACACACACACACACACAAAGATGAACCCACACACACATTAACTCATCACCCTAACCTGCCCTATCCGTGGAATGACGTCTCTCTTTCCCGTGATATCCTGACAGATGATCCGTGGTGTCGGATGATGCTCCTGTCGCTGCCTGTCTCACCGGGGAGGGACGGGGGTATGGCTCGCTGACAAAGTATATTGAAAGAAAAATATTTATTTATTTTACGACGTTAGTGCAAACTTACAGTTTTACATAAATCTACTTTTGACTCTTTAAAGAATTATTGTTTGCATTGTTCATTTTAGACTGAGATTCTCATTTCCCATTTATAAGGATTATCATTAGTTGTAGCTGAAGCAGTGGGTTTCCATCCTGGGGTCCACACCACACAAATATTTTATATTTGACACTACACGCTTACAACAGAACATCCCACCGCCACCGCCACAACAACAACAACATATGAAACACAACACCACACCGGACCTCAGGCTCTCTAGTTAGTGAAAAACAAAAACAACGGTCTTCTACAGAGATATAAAATCAAAGATATCTCATTACTGATTTGTAGTTATTGAGGGTATTCAGCCTGTTTAAAAATCATCATGTCACTCAAAAAATATCATGGTATTTCTAAATAGTATGATACTTCCATTATTCTACAGCATCATAATCATCATAGTTATACACTGAACAAAAATTTAAACGCAACACATTTAACACAGGTTTAAGTGAAAAATCTAAGACTTTTTTATGCACTCAGTTGAAATATTTCTCTCAAATTTTGGTAAAAAATGTTCAGTATAATAACCCACGCCAATATTAGATACTAAAACGTAATATAACTATTAATGCACATTGTAGTATATACTCTATATTATCCCCTAGACCTAGTTACTAGCTAAATATCATTGGATGGGGAGCTGTCAGCTAGTGAAAATCAGGCTCAGTTTCCCTAAAACTGTGGATCTGAATCACAAATATTTCACATAATCAGTTAATGCATTTGTACCAAAAGGGCAGTAGGTTCTCTAATACGCAGCTGTGAGAGAGAAACACAAGATAAATATAAACACAAAGAACATACAAAATAGAAATGGTTAAAAAAAACAGCTTAGAATAAGTCAGCGTGAATAAAAATATACATTTTACAGGAAATAATGTAAAGGGAACCCTCAGAGAGCAACAAGAATTCCTCTTTTAGGACAGAAAAACATGCAATATGGAGAAAAAGTTACTATGTAAAGTTACTACTGTAGAAACCGTATAAAATTGAGTAAATATTAAGAGTACTAAGTTAAAGAATTGCTGGCAAAGTGTAAAAGAATAAAGACGACAGACCAGAGAGAAGATGGCGACCAACTTCAGGTCACACCTGTCATTTTACAGGGCCATTACTTCAATACATCATATATTTGCATTTACAACACCTGTACACAACTGTACAAACACAAAACTAGATTACAATGTGCATAACATGTTACCCTAATACATATTTCCTTATTCTCTCTACAGTCGTCATATCGAGATAAAGTCATATCAGCTAATAAACTCTTAACACCCGTTGCTTGTACATGAACAACATTGGTTCTCCCCCCTAAATCTGTTTGCACCTTTGACAACACACCCTGTGACTTCCACTGCAAAGACGCTGTTCCATGTTGTTCTGGTCTCCAAGGCCCCTTTGGCCTTTACGCACCTTCTCTCTTTCTGTCTTACACCGCTATCTCATACTCATCTCCACTTCTCTCCCAGTCTGTTTTGGCTGGTCTCTCTGTAAACTGTGCGTTGTCCCAGTAACAAGCCCTCTACCATAAAAGCACGCTCTAAATCTAAGCGATGTCAGCGGGGGAGGGGGGGGGGGGGGGGGGGGTGCCCGGAGTGACCGTCCTACCTATTTCTGTCTCTGCAGGGCACACATGTGCAGTCAATAAAAAAGGCCTGGTTGTCATTTATAGCGTCTTGGCTGTAATCCTCTAATTAACACGCCTACTATTCTGAGCCTTGTTACCCTGCTGAGGACTAGAGGAGGAGGAGAGGGGTGTAAAGAGAGTGAGGGCATGGTGTTTGCTTAAGGAACTCAAAAGAGTTTGACCATTAAAACACCAGCGGCTACTTTGTTTTGTTGCTGTTGGCTTCCACTGCTGTGGGTTTGCAGGTGTGAGGAAGTCGTGGCTTTCAAAGCTGGTTTTAACAGCTTCGAGCCACGCAGACAGAACAACCAAACGGAGGTGTGGATTCAAAGCAGGGTGACAATCAGTGTGATTGAAGTGCGGTGACCCCAGTTGTCACTGAAGAGTGCCACACCTGCTCCAACCAGCTGCAGAAGAGGAACAAAGTGTGAGTGTTAGCGGTTCGACATCCTCCCAAAACCCAATGTCTGCATTTTTCACAAAGCTCATCATCACCAAGTGACCTATTTCCTCTCCCGCTCCCTCTCTGAGTGACCCATAGTTGAACAGAGGGTGACGTAAGGGTGTTCTCACCCGTGTGTGATCATTCAGGGGTCTGCAGTGATGAGATGAGGTCAGTCAGTGAGCATGCAGCTGGCCCCCTAACTAGACATCTTGTATAAGCTTATTTGCCTCTTTTTTTTTTTGAGCTGTGCTCACTGTGGCGATGACTTAATGTACTTGAAGCTCATCTGACCTGGTTTGAATGTAATCAGTGTACCGTGATATCTCAACCTGAAACTGAGCAGACAGTCAGACAGAATATTTGACCAGCCCACTCATGGCTGGTGCTGTTTTTAAAAAAATCTGTGCTATTTATTACCAGCAAAAAGAGGAATTGCCTAAAATGACAGCTAAAAAGAAGCGTCATGTAACAGTGATCAGTTATGTAAGCATTTTTAGGTTTTAGAATGTATTTCAAAAGCTGTATTTGGATAATAATTAGTTAACTTTCAGTCTCCTCCAGCGGTTATGTTAAATCCTGCGCCGCTTTGTTTCCGTAGCTGGACTTGTGGCCTACATGTTTGTCATTCCATAGTAAAGTACCAGAAGTCTGTGGCCTGTCAAATGAGATGATGGCTGGCGACCACGAGCATGTTTGGTCTTCTCATCACCTCTAGTCTTCCTCTTTGTCTTCTTCCATTCCTCTTTATTTCCCCTACTCCTCACGTCTCTACAGCTTTCCTTTCTCTCCTCCTCTCCCTCTCCTTTCATCCTTTAAACACAAGAACACAGTGTCCAAAGACAGGCGCGTTAGACATGAACCAGCGCAGGAAACACGGTGAAGTCACACACATTCCCTCACCTTCAGAGACAAGTCAGCTTTCAACACACTGACAGTCTTAATCCCCCCCTGCAGTAAGTGTAATGTGCTTAGACGCTGCAGTACATTTAAGGCAATCAACCTAATGTAGGTATTCAGCTTCTGCTCACTGTTAAACTGTGTAACCTTATTAAAGGTGCAGAATATTTGTTTGATAATCTTTGGTATTTGATTTGGGTGGGTATGAAAATTTAATCTGAAGAGCATAAATCTGCATCTCATGTATTTATTATTGCTTTGAAACCGTCAAGTTCACAAACCCTCAGCAAACATGCAAATATCATCTGCAGAGGCGTATTGTCATGCACATCAGCACAAGGATTCTCCTTTTTTCCCTGTAATCAACAACACATATACTGTTTGGTTTTGTCGTACTAGTGTGTACGTATCTGCTAAACAGCCTTATAGCTGTGTCTTCGCCTCCATCCTGCTCCGCAGCTAGGCCCCTGAGGTGGCCGCATATTTGTTGGGTGAGTAAGGAATGTGGTTACATGCCTTAGACATTAGCTATGACGGAGCGCTGGCTCCACAAGAGAGGGAGGGTGCAAGGGAGGTAGCAGAGGAGGAGGGGGAGGAGGAGGAGGAGGAGGGGGAGGGAGGGTAGAGTCTGAGCTCACGGCAAGTGAGCTCATTCACCCCCAGAGCTCGAGGAGAGAGTGCAGCTCCGTCATCCTCTTTGCAGCAAGAGAGAGAAAGAGAGAGGGGAGGAGGGAGGGAGAGGGAGGAGTGTAAGCCAGCGACTGAGCGAATGAGAGACAGGGAGAGTGGAGCAGCACAACAATAGTGGGCTGCTCTTCTGGCTGTGGACTCACAGAGACAGAGTGAGCGCTCAGAGAGACACACAGACGCTCTGTAAACCAGCTGCAGGCTCATTACAGCTGGCTCATACGTACAGGCATTACAGACTACCCACTTTTGTTTTTCCTCTTGCTTTCTGTGTGGCGGCCAT
The DNA here is from genome assembly GCF_006386435.1 of Epinephelus moara. Classification (NCBI taxonomy): domain Eukaryota; kingdom Metazoa; phylum Chordata; class Actinopteri; order Perciformes; family Serranidae; genus Epinephelus; species Epinephelus moara. Next base: position 17,242,057 of record NC_065525.1, on the reverse strand, counting down.
TCTTCACAAAACCACAGAATTGCTGAATATTGGCGCAGGAGCATTTTAGGAATTTTTGTGGTCATTGCATGGGATTTTGGCCCAAGGTGGACTTGAGGAGCGCGTCCACAGACATTTTGGACTAGTTTTTGGTATACTGGTTCTGTTCTCTGAGGGTCACCGCCTGGACACTGGAACAGTGGACTTGATCGGAGTGGACTTGAGCACCAGCGGGAGTTTTGTGTCTACTTGGGATTGTTACAGTCAGACTCAGTCCTCAGAGGAGAACACTTTTGTTTGTTTGTTCTGACATTTCTGCGTGGCGAGGGGGTTCGCTCCATCCCTGAAGAGGGGGCAACAGAACATTTCCATTTGTGTGTGTGTGTGTTTGTGTGTGTGCGTGACACTGAGTGTGTTCTGGGGGATGCCTCTGGATGTGGTGATTGCTCCAGCGGAGGACTGTTTTTGGCCGGACCTGCAGGACACAGACATGAGGCTGAAGATCAGGGTCCGCCGAATGAAGGAGGGGAGAGAGCTACGAGGTGTGTATCTACCTGGAGACCAGGAGACTTGATGTGTGTGCGTGTGTGTGTGTGTGTGTGTGTGCAAGTTAAAAAGGGTATGAGAACATCCCTTTGAGGCGAGTAACATGTTGAGGACGTAGGCCTTTGTGTACAGAGGTTTCAGAGCTATCATACATGGTGAACATGCAAGCAGCGTGGAGTGTGATTTATTGTGGTATAAAGACACAAGTTTCTGCGGCTGTAAAATGCACCACTGTTGTATACAATTGAAGGTGTGTTTGAGGGGGGAAAGCCCTGACAGTTTGTGCACTGCAGATGAGTACAAAGGCACAGCAGGCTCTCAGGTATTGAGGTATTCCAGTCCAGGCGTGCTGCAAATGAAAGATAGATGTGAATCGAATTCTGAGGTGTGCTGGAATCAATTGTGAGATTTACTGCTACATCAGGCTGAAAGAATACATCGCCAAAGCCGCTAATTGTTTTTTCACCTTTTTGTTTGTGCAGTTAATGTGTTTAGAGAGACAGGAGGATTAAAGGGGATGACATTATGAAGATGAGAAGTGATGAAGAGGAAAGAGAGAGGAAAGAGAAAAGGGCTTGGGGGGGAAGAATGAGAGCCGTGACCCGCGGTATGACATAGTGCTCATGCTCTCTCAGCCTGTGGTCATTGAGATGTAAAACTATCACAAAGGCTCTTTCTCTTTCTCTTTCTTCTCCTCTGCTCTTGGCTTTTCTCTCACTCCTGCTCACTCTTTCTCTGCAGAATGGTGTCTTGTGGAGATTATGTTATCAATATGTGTGCAGTGTGCACTGCAGGTGTTTAACATAACACCTTTCACACAGAGCGATGTGGAAACGCAGAGCTGTGTGGAAGCTAAATCCTTTTTTATATACTGACACACTTACATGCATATTACACAAAATATGTATGCAGTCATTAAAATACTGGTGTTACAGCTGGGTCGTAAATGTATAAGAAGTAGTTTGTATGCAAATGTGCATATCAGAGAGCTGGTTCAAAGCAGTTAGCACAGCAGCAGCCCTCCACACCTGCCCCAGTTCACACTGTTAGGTGTGTGTTTCTTTGTGTGTGCACATGTGCATGCACAGTCCATCTCAGCAAAGGTGTACATCTTGAAGTGTCAAACTTGTTAGCTCAGAGTAGGCTACCAAAAAAAAAAAATCACACATCTGCCATCAGCAGGTGAAAATAGACTTTGTGTCTGTCACAGGTTATTTTGAGGCACTTCAACACGCCTCTGTGGAAATAGACTTGTGAATGCAGCCTAAATTACAGGAAGGTTTATAGTCCTGTATTGCAATAACACAGTACTGCTGAAACAGCACTTGATCAAAGTGACATACTCCCGCTATCTGTCCGCTAAGATAGTGAAACAATAAACGGTTTAACCATCAGCCAGGATGACATGTTAATAATACAGTCATTCCCACCCGTCATCAACCTGGCGCCCTGCGTGAAAAGCAATGACATCATCCCACTACCTCATTTATGGTCTGTCAATCTACACATTTCTGACAGACTCTGCCGCCTAAAACACACACACACACACACACACACACACACACACTCTCCCATGGCTTCTCCAGGCTGCAGCACAGCCTTTGTGGAGCTGAGTGGGACATGTGTGCAATGATGTCATGTTGGGAGGGTGAGGGATGGTGGGGGGGTCACATTGAGATGCTAATGTCCCCTCATAGTGGAGGGGACAGCTGGAGGGGCACAGAGGATGGCGTCATGTCTCCACCGATATGAACCACAGAGGCGAGCGATGGAGGGAGGGATGAAGGGGTGCGAGGGACTCATTCAGGCAGATCAATGCCCCCAGGCTGCAGAGGGTTGTGTGTGTGTGTGAGTGTGTGTGTGTGTGTGTGTGTGTGTACACGCCTGCCTTGTGTGCGTCCCCCCTCTCCATTAACAGACGAGTTAAAGAGGGCAACTGAAAGCTACACAGAGACTGAAACACACACACAGAGGAGTGAGGGAGGGGGTGAGCTTGTATTGACGAGGCAGTCAATTGTACCAACAGCAGTGATGTAACAGCAGAGCTCCCATTAACCACAACAGCCAGGCAGGTGTTGTGTGTCTCTGTTCATCCGGTCAATATCTCCGGGATTCCACTTCCATTCATCTCTCAGCTTTCTGCATCGATTCACGCAGCAGCACAGCCCCAAAATGCCCGAATTTGATCCAAATATCTTCTACCAAACACACACTTCTCACATCTGTGGGGTAATAACCTGCGCTTTTAAACTGAAAAGTGAATATTTAGTTGTAGGAAATGACCGATCAGGAGGGGGAACTAGCGAACAAAGGAGGCCTGAGTGCTCGGCTCTGACTAGGGCAAGAGAGGAAAATAAGCAGTTGCATAAGTGATGAAGTAGGCAGAGGAAAACGGAAAAAGGAAGTCACCGCTGGCTAGCGTTGCCGATGGCGACACAGTGCCCTCTTTCCCGGTTGTGTGTTTTCTCTCTACCCAAATGTTTTTTCTTTTTTTTCTCTCTCACGTGTGTTCAAAATTGGGTTAGTCACATCCTGTCCAAATACATTTTCCAAAGTATGATACTTTTGAGCAGCGTTTCCGTGTGGTACAAGATCATGACTTCAGCATGTGAATGAAAATGACAGCAGCTTTTATTTCTGTTCATTTCCAAATAAAACTGTAGGATACAACTTGAGACAAGCTTGACTGTGACTCGTGTAGCCAGTTAGCTTTATCTCTTGAGTTTAATGTAGCAGTGTGTGTTAGTCTTGGCTGATTATCATGCTGTGCCGAAGGTGAACTCATCTCTCCCAGTTGACTTTCTGATGTCATCTTCATGGACAGCTGGGCTGGTGTGTGTCACAGGGTATTTTCAGTGACCTCAGTGTGACTGTACAGTGTGTTTATGTGTGCGCTCTGTATGCTTAGATTGGAATGGACGGATGTGTCATCGTTGTCTTTTGGAGAATGTGAGGCCATGTCTCTTTGGATTATTTGGTGCTCTCTGTCCTGTGTGTGTTTGTGTGCCCTTTGGACACTCAGTGTGTGTGTGTGTGTGTGTTTGACTCCATCTTGACAGCACTCAGGGGGACACGATGAGCCAACTGTCATCAACATCACTGCCCGTCCTCGCTGTCATGGCAACCTTAAGTAGAGCGAGGTCAGGTGACGAGGTGACAATAACACGCTATCTCCTGTGTGACTAACGTCCATTAGCAGTGGCCCTGTAAAGCTTTGCCTACAAGGGAGGTGTTTGTAATTGTGTTGACGTAATGTCACTGTAATGTAATAGCCCTTAAAAAAGGCAGGCAGGCACACTCAGTCCCGCTTTCTTATCTCTGACTTCAGTCTCCCTTTATGCCAGTAACCCCTTACTCACTCTCCCAGTCACACACTGGCTCGCCACTCTTCCTGCCGTTTTGATGCTATTTCACACTGATGAGGTCATCTACAGTAATCATGCCTGTAATTATTAATCCAGACACACGCAAGATCAAACAGGGGGAATATTTTTAGAAGAGTGTTTTCATTCGTGTGTTCACTTCCCTTCACACACAAACACACTTTCTCTTTGGTGTTAAACACACACTGTCTCCACTGTGGAACATCCTGTCTTCTGTCCTTCTAACAACTCTCCAACAATGTCCTCGCATAGAAAGGGAAATAGTTGCTGTGTGACGTGAGGCTTTTCCTGTTGATTTAACTGTCTCCAGGAACATACTGCTTCCTCACACTGATACAGTATATATGCCTGTGGTGGGGGCTATATGTAGCACCATTTATTTTCTTTGTGTGTGTGTGTGTGTGTGTGTGTGTGTGTGTGTATGCAGAGGCTCCACACCAGCAGCTTGGGAACAGAGAAACCAGGAAGAAACCCTTCAAAGAACTACCCTTCCTCTGTTTTATCAATTACTGACAGTGTAGCACCGCCCATAGGATCACTAGAAAGAGGCTCTGGTGGAAATTGTACAGTGCCAGCGCAGTCTAAAGCCAAACTGTGAACTACAAATGTCTGTTTAGTCTACTCCTAAGAGGCCAAAAGAGTTAGATCATTGACGCACGCTAGCACAGCAGCTATCAGCTTCTCCCTCTTTGCATTAAGCTCGCCTTCCTCGTTATCTGATCACTCTTTCTACATCTATGCATCTACCCTCCGCCCCACTCCATCCCCCCCATGTGGAACGCTGATGTCATTGCTCCGCCGGTTGCCATTAATAGCTGGAAACAGACAACCCTTCTTCACATTGCTCTTAAAGGGCCAGTGCACCCAGAATAGCTCATGGGGATGCACCCAGCCTCGCAAGCTGCGGTGTTGTGAAATAGTGCAAAAATACCAAAGCTGCTCTCCTCTGAATGTTTGCACAACCTTAATTTTGCAGCTTTTTATATCTCGTATGTGTTGAGTGCATGGTGCTGACACTCAGTGTGTGTGTCTGCCAGACATTGCTACATGAGTAGCGCAGCTGGGTGTGTGTTACAACGGAAGGCAATGTACTGCCTGCGCTGTGCTGCGTGTGCTACTTTAGAACAGTGATGTCATGTCTCACTCACTCTCACTCTGTGACCCTGCATGTGTGTGTGAATGTGTATGCGTGTGTGTGTGTGTGTGTGTGTGTGTGTGTGTGTGTGTGTGTGTGTGCGTGTGTGTGTGTGTGTGTGCGTGTGTGTGTGTGTGTGCGTGTGTGTGTGTGTGTGTGTGTGCTACGTTCCAGATTGGGTCAGGCAGGGCTGAACCTAGATTAGGTCCTAATCTTCTTTCTGGGGCTCAGGGTTTCCTTGAAGGACTCCCTTCCCTTCTACAGACTCCTAAGCGAGGTCATTACCCACTCCTCAAGACACACACACATACTTCACCCCCACCTCCTCTCGTTGGCCCCCACCCTATAGTTATACAACCGCAGTACTGCAGAGTAATGATGAGTGGGTATTTGTGTGTGTGTGTGTGTGTGTGTGTGTGTGTGTGGACAGAGAATTACAGAGAGTGAATATTGAGCGCATGTTGACTGCAAGATTATGCGATCATGTCTTCAGATTGTTTCTTCTTGGAGAGTATCGTCTTGTTAATGTGTGTGTGCATATGTATGACTGTGCGTGTGCAGGCGTGTGTGTGTGTGTGCTGTGCGGTTGTCAGGGGGATGTTACTGGGCCTCTGTCCTGGCCCTGCACCTGTGGCCTCTCTCATTCCCCCAGCCTGACGCAATGCACTGCTACAGGACATGAGCTCATGCAGGAAACAGAGCCACACACACACATATACACATACGCCAAAAGTGGAGCCGCCTGCCTCTTAAAGGGCCAGACACACACATTCCTGGCTGCCCAGCAGTTAACCTAACTTGCACACAGAAGCACAGAGAGCCTTTTTTTTGCTCCTGTTGCACTAAGAAGGACCCAGACATCGTAGCCCAGATTCACCTTTGAAAGCGTACAAAGCGTCTGTTTGCTCTGCTGATGGCGGTGCACTGTTCTCGATGAGTTCATAGGAGTCTTTGCAGAGAGTGTTGTGGGACTGCTCTGTGGAAAACCATTAGCGTACCTAACCAGTTCTCGCCTTCTCTTCTTTCTCTGCAGGAGGCTTCGCTGCTTTCTCTTCCTGTTTCCCCGGCCTGTGCGAGGGGAAACCTGCCACTGCTCTGCCTATGAGCTTGTCCCAGCCCTGCTTGCCTGTGGCTAATGTAGGGCCCACCCGCATCCTGCCACACCTCTACCTGGGCTCACAGAAGGACGTCCTCAACAAGGTAGAATTTAGTTTGATCTTCTTACTCATATTATCACCATCATTGATAGATAGCTAACTTGTTTTTGTTACCTGACAAGAAAGCGTGACATTGAACTCATGTTGCCTCTGCAGGATCTGATGGCTCAGAACGGTATCACCTATGTGCTGAATGCCAGCAACACCTGCCCCAAGCCAGACTTCATCAGTGAGAGCCACTTCATGCGTATCCCAGTCAACGACAACTACTGCGAGAAATTGCTTCCCTGGCTGGACAAAACTAATGAATTCATAGGTAAGAGGAGAGGAAATGTATTAATATGTGTTTGGACTGAAGATGAACATTACCAGTAAAAAGCATGATAGCAACTGAGAGAAGTGTCTTTATAAGGAAGTGAAGTCATCTCAAGTTATGCGTAGAAGAATGCCAATGATATTCAATACAACATATGCGCACTGTTAATAAACATTCACGTGCAACTTAGGTAACAATAGCGTGAGGTATAACGCATCCGTTCAGGTGATCCCCTGTACTCTTCCAGGAAACAGTCAGTTAGCTTTCAATGGACATTGATTGTCTCCAGACACTTTGTGCTAAACATGTATTCATACCTGTTCGTTTCCCCCCCAACAGACAAAGCTAAGGTGTCAAACTGCAGAGTCATTGTGCACTGCCTGGCTGGAATCTCGCGTTCAGCAACCATCGCCATCGCATACATCATGAAGACAATGGGCTTGTCATCAGATGATGCCTACAGGTATGCGTTCTCCTCCCACCTACCACCAGCTGAGCTAAGGTGTCAGCCCCAGTAAAAAGACAACTCACTGCTGAAAGTAATGCTAGACGATTTTCTCATCCTCCTCCCCCCAGTCGTGAGAAATAAAATTGTTAGATGCCTGCCAGGGAACGGTGTGTGTACAAAAGGCTTTGCTTTGCCTTGTCTGGACAACACTGGCACTGGATTATGTATTGTGCATCAGTAAAGCTGTTCACACCCCACGCTTAGTTCATCTGGGGTAATTCTGACCCACTGATAGTGCTTTAGTAGTTTCCTTGTTAGAATTGTTTTCTTGTGACTAATATTTCCCAACTCTTTTCCTCCTCACAGGTTTGTAAAGGACCGAAGACCGTCCATATCCCCCAACTTCAACTTCCTGGGTCAGCTTCTGGAGTTTGAGAAAGGCCTGCGGTTACTGCAAGCTTTAACCTCAACCTCTGATGACAAGATCTCCGAAAACAACACTAAGCAAACCTCAGAGATTAACGGAGGTTTTGAGATGAACGGTCACCACAGTAACTACGACTTGTCTGTGGCAGACCAACACATCCCACCAGAACCTAAGCTGCCATCACCCACCTCCCTCCAGCAGGGCTTCAACGGCCTGCACCTCTCAGCAGAGAGGATCATGGACACTAACCGGCTTAAACGCTCCTTCTCCCTGGACATTAAGTCTGTCTACTCCCCGAACAGTCCCCCCTGCCCCAGCTTGGCACCCACACACTCTGAAGACGTCCCCAAGCTGTGCAAACTTGACAGCCCAGGAACAGGCACCTCCAATGGTGTTTGCTCGCAGTCTCCCGTCCTAGACAGCCCCAGCTCCTCCGATTCACCGTTCCCCTCACCGGGCAGCGGGGGTAGCATCGGAGGTTTGGGGCTCAGAGGAAGTGAAGGAGTCCATCGGTCTGGTTCTTCTTCATCCAGACCCAGGAGGAAACCCAAGCATTGCTCCGGCAGTTCCCCAATCCACTCCCAACCGCACCAACCTCCACAGTCCCTCAGCTTGTCGTTGGACCACAAGAGCCCCAGCCCGGACGAGAACCTAAAGGGCTCCCTGCTCCTGTCACTACCCTCCCTGCCCAACGTTGGGTCTGGGGCCATGTGGACCAAACACAGAGACACTGTCCAGGCTACCACTCCCGTCACTCCCGTTACCCCCACCACAGACGCCCCCTGGCACTTTGGGGCAGTGGAGGCCGGTGAGGGAGAGATGGAGCTGGGAGGCGGAGGGGACGGAGGCGGAGAGGAGTCGTCGGTGAGGTTTGGGAGCAGCTCGGCGTACGTGGCGTTTGGGTGCAGCGAAGGTGTGCGGTTACGAGACAAATCCCAGAGGGAAAAGTCATCAGCACCGCAGACACAGTCGTCCACAGTGACCAAGTCCAACAGTGCAAACAACAGCGGGCCTGCGTCGGAGAAGCAGTTCAAACGGCGCAGCTGTCAGATGGAGTTCGAGGAGGGCATCTCTGAGACGCGATCCCGAGAAGAACTGGGGAAGATCGGGAAGCAGTCGAGCTTCTCTGGGAGCATGGAGATCATCGAGGTATCCTGACAGATAATGGACATGACCAGGGTTGTCCCTTGGGGACACAAATGGAACTGGTTAGAGGGAGTGCAAGAGGAGGACATATGACCGGGAGCAGAGGAGGCTTCTTTTGTGCTCCTCGCGGACAGTGTTTAGGACTCCAACTGAGAGAAGGACAAATAAACGCAGAGAGTTAATGTGAAAAGGTTAGCAGGCGAACTAGCATTCGCACGTGGACAGACAGAGCCTGTGATGTGGTGCTTAGCCATCCTGAACTCTCATACAAATCTGAATAAAAGTGTGGGGGAGGGCGGGGTAAAGGGGGGGTGACTGTAGGTACTGAAACTCTTAATTTTTCTGAGCTCTGTCACAGATAAAAAGAAATGACCCAGGACAAGTGTCATGTTGCATCCTTACTATATAGAATATCCTTATTTTGACAGAGTTCGGACACAAACTGCTTGCCTGCGGTCAAATGTAGTGTGCTTCAGTGGGTGTATAGCTTGTGATTTGAACCGAGCCCCGTGTTTCCTCCCAAAGCTTCACCCCAGTGTCAGAAAGCCTCAGAACCTCGCACGGCTACGTCCGCCTCCCCCCTCCCTCCTCTTCCCAGTGGCTCTGCCTGCTACAGACTCTGCATAGCAACATCAGACAACAATAACAGACTCCTTAACAGCACCGTCTCCTCACATCACCACAGCACAAGGCAGAGAGATCCCAAGGACTTAATCTAACGGCGGTACTGTATCCAAACAATGAAGGATCCTCAGCATTTTGTTGCTGAAAAGACTTTTGAAGACTCGTAGCGACGGGCAGTGTTCCCCCTCCTTAAAGCACAGTGTGTCTTTCCTGACTTTGGCTCCCTTGTTTCCAGTGTTAACAGCGTGATGGGACTGAGGTTTCGGGATGGTGGCGAGGGTTCGCTTTAACGGCCCTTCAGCTCCTTTATAAACCCCCCCGGCCCCCTCCCACTGCTCCCAGTCACCATCTATGGTCACCACTGAGCATGCACCAGAAAGGCTGACTACAGACAGACAAATACTATATATACAATATGAATATATATAGCAATTTTAATGGACTTCTAATGGACTTTTTTTTTGTTCAGTTATAGTTTTAATTTATTGTATTGGTTCATTCTGGTAATGAGAAATAATATAATGTTTTGTGGATTTATTTCTTTTTTTTCTTTTGTTGAATTATTATTATTATTATTATTTGCTGTATGGTATTTATGAACACACACTCAAACAAATACACACATTCAACAAATTCAAGCAAGCAATATCTGCTGTTCCTTCTTTGGGGAGAGTGATGTATGACTTTGAAATGCACTTTTATGCTTTCTGATAACCAACTTCAGTTACCCCTCACACCCATGGCAACAAGAGTCTTGAGTTTTGATGGTAGCCTACAAATAAGGCCTCAGTTTTATATTTAGAGGATGGTACAAACGTCCCACTGATGAGATCTATAAGAGCAGGATCTCTGCAGTGTGTATTCATCACAGTCGAGGGCTCAAGCGTGAACTCAAAAAGTTCTGTTTCACTGTGTGTGTGCAGAGGAAGACAAAGTAGCTGCCACACTCAGCTCGCTCCTATACAGTTCAGCATTTTCTGCCAGTCTCATGAGTTCTTGCGTAACATCACAACTATATGCAAACAAACTCTTTCACAAGTTTTATAGACTCGCACCGAGTCTCCTCTCCGAGCCAGCACCAGTTTGTCATCATCACAGCGCGTCCCACCAAAGCTGAAACCAACACACACACACACCCTGTATGCACTTACACGTATTTCACACACGTAAAAGCATAGGCCGTACACACACACCCTTTTGTTCATTCTCAGGGGATCTTTCAGTGAGCCAAGCCCGGCACAGGGTACACAGCTGCTGGTACATCAGCACAATGCATGTCCGTAAAGCATCCTCGCTTTCTCTCTTCTTTTTTTTCTTTTTTTGCTCTTATTTCTAATTTTCCAAAGCTTTGATAAAAACAGATAACAAAACAGACAGAAAAAAGCAGATCTTCAAATCTTGAGGTGAAAAAAATGAAAACTTTGCTCTCCTGGTGCGAGATGGTTATTTATTTATAATGTAAAATGTGTTTATTTTTTCCTTTGACCCTTGAATAGCTTTTCTCTCTGGTGATCTTTGACCTTTGACCTTGGGCTGCTGCAGCTACAGTTAAGTTCAGATAGATTCCTCTGTTACCCCTGAGCCTCAAGCAACCTCTCCTCCCCCTCACCCTTCTCCCTATATTTTTAAGAAATGTTAGAATTATTTATGACATGTAACAAAGATGATGCAGGCTGTCCCATTTGCTAAAATTGTTGTTATCGAAATATTATTATTATTATTATTATTATCATTATTATTATTATTATTATGTTGTGTAAATAGCAACTCATCTAAGAACACTGATGAATTTAGATGAGTTTTTAAAAGAAAATCCTGATACCTTAGGCTGCTTGACGCAAAAATACCTCAGGTTCTATTGAAAGGCTTTTCCTTCCCCTGTACATGTTTTGTGAAAATGAGACAAAAATACAGACATGACAAAATACAAACTCCTCTCTGCTTCTTCTTCTTCTTCTTCTTCTTCTTCTTCTTGTGTGCTTGCAGGGGGGGGGGGGGCGTTGAATGGGGCCGGGAAGGGAATCCCGCCAAACAGATGGAACAACACATTACGACATCCCGAGTCCTGGAGTCTTGCTATTGATTTTGTGTTTAACCAATTCCACTCTGACCACACAACACGGCTTCATCGATTTTTTCCTTTTCTCAGACTGTCCCACATGCTTCTAAATGCTGATGGGATCGTGAATTATTTAATAGAGAAGATGTGTTCAAAATAACTTTCTAGAAAGGCACGCCAACGCGATGAAGAGGTTTCCCCCAAATGTTTGTTGACAGTGTGATAAGATGATAAAAGTAGTGATGCCACAATGTAGCTAAAATACTCTTAATTACTAGTAAACCCTGCATTGAAAGTCATACTTCATATATTTTATAGTAAGAGTACAAAAGTGTCATCAGCTAACAAATGAGGCTACAGCCAGAACAACGTTAGCTTAGTTTAGCTTAAAAACTGGAAGCAGGGACACAGCTAGCCTGGCTCTGTGGTGTCCATCCAGAAATGACAAAATTTGCTTACCAGCACCTCTGAAGCTCACGAATTAGCATATTATATTATCAAAGTGTAAAATAAAGGTTGGGATTTTACCTGGGAAAGCTAGCCAACAGTTTCCTTGTTTACAGTCTGTATGCTAAGCTAACGATGCAGCTGGCCAGCTCTATATCTACTATACAGATAGGAGACTAGTGATATCAATCTTCTCTACTTTTCAGCAACAAAAACAAATAATTACATATTCCTCTAAAAAGTCCCTCTGAAAGATTGTGGAGTATCGTACATGTAGGCTAAAAAGCAGCATAAATTGAAATAACTCAAGTAAACTAGGTGCCTCAAGTTTGTTTGTATCATTCCTTTGTTCAGGACTCCTGCAAGCTTAAGGGAAATTAAGACTTTTTAAGATCCTTTAATGCTACTTATAATAAAATTTAAGACCAGTTTTACAATGATGTTGTTCATTGAGGGGGAAAAAACGATAATCAACATCAATTACCTAGGGAAAGTTTACCCAAATGTGGAAAATATCTGACATTTGCTGGTGGATTTCCTGGGCAATTTTGTGTTTCCCACTCTGCATGTAGGATTACATGGCCTTGATTCCCATCGTGCTGATTCAGCCATGCTGCCAAATTGTGTTACATAGCCGATTTTTATTGAATTTGCCCTTCCCCATGTTATCCAGGGTACAGTGACAGCTTCTCTGAGAGGTATGAGTGGGATATTTAGTATTTTATTTAAATAAATGATACCAATTTTGATGTTTTACAATGCAACATCAGGAAAACTTATAATTCATACAATTCCCCCCATGTCTGAGCATTTTGAAGACTTTCAATAGACTGACTTCAATCATTTTAATACCAATTAAAGCTTTATTTTTAAATTGATAAATTTAATGCCATTTAAGACTTTTTAAGAATCCACAAGAACCTTGTTGGTTGCATCAATACCTTTCTTACTTCAGTTAGAGGATCGCTTGGCTGTTAATAGTGACTCAGAAGATGATTTTTAAACAAGTTTAAAAATCAGAAATACAAAGTTTTCAGTGTTATCTCACTACCAGCCAACAGAGGAAATATGCAGGTACAATGGAGGTGAGTGTCTGGTCTGCGCCTCCGCCAGTGATACAATCCACAGGAGAGACAGAGACCCCGAAGTACATCTTCACATGTGTAAGAATATAAATGTATGTCTGAGAATAGAGAAGCGACCTGTTAGCCACTCCTCTAAGAAACGTCACCCTGCTGTTTTCTGTCTTCTCAGATTGACTCAATGTCTGGTATTATCCCTCTGCTTCCTCTTCTCACGCCAGCCACACACACACACGACTGGTGCTCAGGCCTTCACCCCTAGCTGTTTCCCGCTCCACCTCTTCCTTATTCTGTCTGCGGGCACAGGAGTGGGAGGGCGGCTGGTGAGGGTGCAGTGTTTGCCAGTGATGTGATGTGTTTGAACAGTGCTTACCTCCAGGGGATGAGAGAATGAGGTGAGGTAGTGGTGTGTGTGTGTGTGTGTGTGTGAGACAGAGAAAGGGAAAGACAAAGAGAGGTATTCGCCCCCAGAGGACACAGAGTACACCAATGTTACAAAAAAACAGCGTCCAAATCCAGCGGGGGGCCAATTCATCGAGTCCCCTCAATGGGGGCTCGACTACAAAGGCAGTTTTGGTTTCATGATGTCATGGTGGAATTTCACCTCGTGCAATCAAACAACATCTCTCCGCAAACAAAGCATCCCTCCCAAAGCCCCACCATTTGGTTCGATGTAGCCAGAACAACCAGTGTGTTGTTCTGGGACGGACGAGTGAGGTAAGGAGGAGCAGCAAAGAAGATGGAGAAAATCCTTTTAGCACAAACACACACACACACTCACACGCACACATACAGATGCAAAACCAGATGGCCCTTGGCCTTTTTCAGTGAGCACAATGCCGTCTTAATGAGCGTTTCACTGAGTCCAATAGAAGACAGGCAGAGGTAATGGCATTACCAGCATCTCCAGCTGAGTCCCTTTGCTCTTCTATGTGTGTGTGTGTGTGTGTGTGTGTGTGTGTGTGTGTGTGTGTATCTTGATTTTATTGCCCTCATGGGAATTCCCCATCACAAGATCAGTGCAGTCATGGAATACATGGTAAATCCCACTTTCTCACTTCCATTCGCTCTAAAATGAGCGGCCTGCCTGGCATGTTGGTGTCTGTATTTATCACCTGGATCATAACGGATTATCCTTCCACAATATGCTTCCACTGTATGTGTGTGTATATGTGTGTGTGTTTGTTTTTCAAGGTGCCCTCAGCTCGTATTATATGGATCTGCATCTCGGGTAACCTGCCCGTCGACAGTCTCCCCTCCGCTGTGCTGAAGTCTGCACTTCTCTGCAGGTTTCTTGTTGCCAATGTACTGTAAACTCCTTCAGTGGCTTGAAATAGATTTCTGATGCAACTGTGTGCATAGCTACAACTTTTGTTTAGTTTTCATTCACTTCTTTACTGCTGCATTACTTCACATGTTGTTTGTGCACTGTAACAGATACATTGGTGAGGTAAAGCCAGACAATCAGCAGGGAAGAATGCAAATATGTGCGTATGAATACAAAGAGTGTGTGTGATATGAGATGCATATCCATGTATGCATTTATTGACGACATACTTGTGTATTTCTATACATGCATACATGATGTTTGCATGTAAGTTTGTATGCATTTTTGCGTATACAAATGTGTGATGCATGTACAGTTGGGTGACAAGGGAAAACCAAACCAACAGACTGTCTTCTGTTTTTTATTATCAGTTAATGTGTGGTCTACATCAGCCCTTTCTCATGTCAAGAAGTCCTAAATTGACATGCATTAAGTCACAGACCCCCATTTGATAAGAGTTTGCTTCAGGGAGCTTCATCTGAAAAGATTTTAGTTGTTAGATATGATTGAGACCAGAGTGATTGAGAGTGTTGTCAACTATGGTGAAACCTATGATCAGAATAGTCACTCCTATGACTCCTGCTCACATTGGGTGTACTTCTATAGTAAATTAAATAGTAAAAATAAACTTCCCCTTTTTTCTGGGGACCACCTAGAACTACCTCAAGGACCCTTGGTTGAGAACCACTGGTCTATAAAATGTCAGAAAGTAATAAACGTCTGTCACAATGTTCTAAAGCCCAATGTGAGGCCTTCAGGTGTCTTATATTGTCTAACTAACAGTCCCAAAAACTGGTAAATGGACCTGCTCTTGTATAACGCCTTTCTTGTCTTCCAACCACTCAAAGCGTTTTTTACACTAGGAGTCACATTCACCCATACACTGGTGGCCGAGGCTACCAGACAAGGTGCCACCTGCTACTCAGTTTTTAACACACACACACACACACACACACACCGATGGAACCACCATTGGGAGTAATCTGGGGTTCAGTAGCTTGCTCAAGGATACTTTGACATGCTGATTGGAGGAGCCAGGGATCAAACTGTTGATTTTTCAATTAAGGAATGACCTGCTCTTATCTCCTGAGCCGCAGTCGAGCCAACATATTCACTGTATAATGATGCGAAACATATCAAAGCAGTAAATCCTTGCATTAAAGAAGCTGGAACCAGAGAACATTCGGTATTTTTACAAGAAAAGGGGTGATTTAGTGGCATCTAGCGGTGCGAATTGCAAGTTGCAATCAGCTGAAACTTCTCCTGGTTAGAATTCTTTCAGTTTTCATTACTCAGGAGGTTTTTACTGCAAGCTAAATTATGCACAGAGGTCTCTTCCTCTCCAAAACAAATAGCCACAGTCATTTGAATTGGTGAAAGCACTGAGTAAAAGCTTTAAAACATCAGTGTTTTCCGAGGCTGCTCATTGTGAAGGGGATGCTTATTACTCTGGCTGATGAGAAGATGAGAAGATGCAAAAAGCAAATGGCCCTATGTAGAGCCATGGTTTGGTTTGTCCGTTTTAGGCTACTGTAGAAACATTGGCGACTCCATGGACAAGGAGTCACTCCCCATGTAAATATGAACAGCTCAGCTTATACATTAAGGAAAACTTACTTATTTTGTTATATTCCATTTCTGTCAGTATATCTATATACCTAAACCCTACACTGGACATTTAAGCAGTTCATTGGTATTCACTGTGTTCTCATTTCGTCAGGTTTGTCCTTTAATTTGTCACCTATCTGTATGTGCACATTTGCATGAATGCTGCTGCTCATCCATTCAGATGTGACATGCATGTACAAGTGACTCCAAAACAGTATGTGCATGCATGTGAATTAATGTTGTGCACCGTTGAAGTTCATTTAAATTAAACTGAAAGGCTAATGTGCTTGCATGTGCATGTATGTGTGTTGCATGCATGTGAGCATACGTGTTTCTAAGTGTGTATTCTCTCCCTCTCACATCGGCTGATGGGTACCAGACGTATTCATGCTGAGGGGCTGCCTGGCGCCTGCTCCCAGGCCTTCTATATGGAAACAGTTAGGAACTGTTACGTCAGCAAGCAGGCTACGGCACTCTCTCTCACTCTGTCTCTGCTTTTCCACTCGCATACATGTGCACGCACACATCTGAAGTGCGCTCACACGCACATGCATGCCCACTCTCTCTTCCTCTCTTTCTTCTCTCCTTGTTGCTCCATTTGTTGCACACTTTCATCTAAAAACACACACTCATTACACACGCTCGCTGCTCGAAAGTTGCGTCAGCGCAGCATTCCACACTTTTCCACGCGTCACCAAGGATGACTGACTCCAAACAGCATTTCTTGCCCTTTTTTTTCCATGGAAAACTCTTGTCCTTATATAACCCTGCAGTCTGGCAGCCTGCTCGTCCTACTATTTCTCTCTGTCTGTCTCCTTCTCTCTAACCTCTCTCTCATCCCTATCCACCTCTCACGCAAGTGGGCAAAAGCTTTTGCTCTGTGGGCCGGGAGGCCGGGCAGCCTATGGTAGTTCCCCTCTCCTTTGTGCCAGGCCAACAAGAGCTTTGGTAAATGTGTCCAATATTCTCTTCCTGCTACTGCCCTCGTGCAGTCATGAGCACAATTCACGAGTCTGTCTTCATTTCAACATGAATTACAACTCACCGCAGTGAAATGAGCTGAATAAATGAAGGCAGGCAGATCATTAGTGCATTTTCTGCAGCAGCAGGCAAGTGTGTCTCTGCATGTGTGTGTGTATGAGAGAGAGAGGCCTATGGTGATGAGGAAGCCCTGGCTGGCTCTGAGGCTCAGCAGGCCTCAGGTAATCCAACTTAATGCAGTTAGTGTTGTCATGGCCACCTGCGTATTACACACCGCAGTGTTACAGCAAGACAAGAGGGGGTGTCTAGACTGGCAAACCACTGGAAAACAAAGAGAGGCTGCAAGGAGGATGCTGTGTTGTCTGGAGACTTTGATATGAACAACAACAACAACAGTAATGGGTTATGTAATGATCAGGGATCCACCTGGCCAATCTGAGGTTAAGTATTATTTCTATCTGTGGAGGTGATGATGTATTAAGTGGTTTAATTTGTGCACAGACACCAGAAATTAGACAGACAGTCATTGTGATTACTCAGGCAGGTGTTGTGTAACTGACTGCTGCCACCTACTGCTGGCTCCCAGTCAAACTCAGCAGCTCCAGTTTGTCCCCTGACAGGAAGGTGAGAAGCGATCAATACTTTTGTTCCCCGAGTCAAGCAGCAGATTGAGTGTGCATCAGTCTGTCGGTCCTCGAGTTTCGCTTAGCTTCTGTTTTCAGCAACAAAACTTAATGAATGGACAAAGATTTTTTTAAAAAGTGAGAAAGTATCTTCATTTCCCTCCTCTCAGTGTGTGCTCTATGTAACAGTGAGGCAGCCCCTCTTCACTGTCAGTGAGTGTGTGTGTGTGTGTGTGTGTGTGTGTGTGTGTGTGTGTGTGTGTGTGTGTGTGTGTGTGTGTGTGTGTGTGCGCGCGCGCGCGCATGTGTGCGTATGTATGTTCAAAGTGCTGACTAAAGCAGCTGGTGGTGCTGACATCTGTCTCTGTCTTTCTAACGGTGGAACAAACTGCAACTCTCTCTCCCAGCATCAGCCCCATCAGCACTCTCTGCCCAGGTCCAAACCCCATCAATGCATCCACTCACACACACACACACACTGATCCTGCCACTAGAGTCGGCAACACACAGCATATCCCATATCTCAGCGTCTGCACCTCCAAAACCACATCCCGGACCACCACCGAAGAAGACGGTGCTTCAGGTGGATGTGGCACGACATGAGGTCAGACACTGCCTCATCTCTCTGAGTGATCGAAGCTAGTGTGGAACTAGACTAATCACAGGTTTGGCTTTGACACATGCATTAGTGTTAATAGTTTCCCCTCAGGTTCCAAATGATTTAATCATTTAACAACCAAGCCAGCTAAATACCATAACTGCCACCTCTTCAGTGGTTAGGTCATCTGGGAAAAGCCTGTAACTGTTGCACTGCACTCTTGTTTAATGCTTTCCTTTTCTTACTGCCATTAAGGTCCAGTGTGTAGGATTTAGGGGAATATATTGGCAAAAATGGAATATAATATAATAAGTATGTTTTCATTCATGTGTAATCACCTAAAAATAAGGATAGTTAGTTTTTAGGATGTTTTTGTTACCTTAAAATGAGCCATTTATATGTACATGGGGAGCGGGTCCTCATCTACGGAGATTGCCTTGTTGCACTGCCATGTTTCTACAGTAGCCCAGAATGGACAAACCAAACACTGACTTTAGATAGGGCCATTCATACTTTCCCATTTTCATGTCAGCCACTGTAAAAACCCAATTAGATGAGAGTGTCAGAAAAACACTGATATTTTTACATAAAACTGCTTTATTCAGTGTTTTTACCGGTTTAAATCGCTGGGTTTGTTTGTTTTGGAGAGGAAGAGACCTCTGCGGATTATTGTAACTCCCAATAAAACCTCCTGAACGTCTGGATCTTACATTATCAGAGGAAAATGGTGAGCACAGATCAGCAGGTTCTGGGCTAGCAGCCTGTCTCTGAGAAGCCAAACAGCATAACAGAAATACTGATTTGTCATGTGGGGTTGGTTTATTCACTGTTTTTACCCGCTTTAATCACCAGGGGTCTCATTCAGTATGTCTGCATGAACGCAGTAGTCGAGCTAAGCTCATAGCTTGGCTAATCAGTCAAGTCAGACCTCTCATCTTGTCTGAGTATAAATGCAAAAGAGAAAATCGAATTTCTGACCAAGTACGTCTGACTCCGCTTCGATAGGCGGTGCTGTGTCCTTTTTAATATAGTGCATATTGAACTAGTTCCGGTTGACCCGAAGAGGAAGCTAACGACGAATGAAGATGGCAGAGCATGAATGTAGTTTCCTTGTCCGTCCAGAAGTGCGTCTTTTGCTTCTCGGTCGCCATGGTGTTTGTTTGTTTGTTATTCTGGGAATTACTGCACTGCTGCTACGTCATCTCCTCCTTCTTCCAGGTGAAAGCCTGCAAAAGAAACAGTGGTGCATGGGCAGAACGCCGAGTCCGACTCTAGTCGGACTAAGTGGATACATGCAGCAATAGTTCGGTTTTCAATTGAATTATCTAGGTGTGTTAGTCGAGCTATCAGTCGAACTAAGCTGTATACGTGCATTTAAAAGTCTGGTTTCAGTCGGACTAAACCAATAATTAATTTTTCTCAAGCTGCATGTAAACATACTGATTTATAAAACAGTGTGTAGGATCCATACTAAAAATGTACGTATGGACAAAAGCCAAAAATGGCATGCGCCAAAAAATATTCGACAATTTCTACAATCAGGCTTCCAGCTCACCATCTGCATTGCCAATTTCCCATCTCCAAAATGTTCGTAAGCATGGGTGAAAGTTGCTCCCATCAACTCTGTCTTTATAGATCACAACTTTTGCATTGGAAGTGGCGTACGCCTTTTTCAGACCTCGTTTTGCGCGTATGCAATGTGTATAAATGAGAACCCTAGTCTGTTTGTTTTTCAGAGGGAGAGACCTCTGTGGATAATTCTGCTCCCAGTAAAAACCTCCTGAACAATAAACACTGAAGGAATCCTAAGCAGGAGGAGTTTCAGCTGGTTCCAAGCCTCACCACTAGACGCCACTAAATCCTCCTAAATCATGCACGCTGAACCTTTAAATTGAAGGTAATCTATGATGAGCAGTCGTGAGCTATTTCAGACATCTTTGTCTGGTGATACTGGCACTGACCATGAAGGTATTCCTAACTGAATCAATAATGTAGAGCTGTAATTTGTGGGCACTTTGAGTGGAGTACAGCCCTTATTTTTAGCTTTAGAGGAACAAGGGTAAAACTTCTGATAATGTACAGTACCTGAAGTGAAAAGGATTGTTATTTTCGGTAAACATCAATCATTTTGTAACATGTCAGTCAGTTATGTTGCAAGGCCAAATTTGGTAACGTCTCCATGAAAATGCACATATTGTAATGATACGATAAATGATATAACAAAAGATCAAATAAGCCTCTTTAAAGTACCAGCAATTTACTGCTCATAGTGTATTATTTTTATTATTCTAGGATGCCTGATAACATTGGGCAAAGGAACTGCAAATGAAAGACAGCCTTTTAGCTGACTCAGGTGTATTTACATTTGTTTTAAATTACATTTGTCTCTTGTCAAATACCAATTTTGTGACCATAAACCAATTTTTAAAGCTGTGTACGTAACCTGTATCATATTTTTCTGTAAACCATAAAGCAATTTTATGTAGTTTAATCTACACTTGTGAATAAAAAATGTTTGTTTTGTGAAAATGGCAACATTTTTTAAACTAAATGTACAGTAGCACAGCAGGGAAAGATTGCTCATAATAAATGTATGTTTGAAGGTTTTGCCTCATCTCATGAATCTTTTGACGATATAGACACAACAAAGGCCCACTGTAATACCTTCAAACAGACCCACAGTATTTGTAAAACAAAAACCCATTTCCACTGTAAACACCGGTCCATAATTAGGTCTGGTGTTTGAGGAGGACTGGTTTAACGAGCACAAAGACATGATGACTTGTGTGTTGCTAAGACAAAGACTGAATCTCACACACAGCAGACTGTTTGCTGCTGACACACAGTGTCTGTGGCTGCCACTCTGTTATCATTTCTCCTCTCTTTGCCCATGACCTCAGAGCCACATGCATGCTATTTCTGTTGAGTTGCTTCTGGCTGAAAATGACTTCATGTCTGATTTGCTTGCAACAGAAAAAAGGGAGGTGTGGGTCTATATCAGTGGAAATGTATTGCATTAAAGCACGATGCTTTGACTGTTTTGTAGACTACTGTAGTTGGTTTGATGCACCAGAGGCAGGACTGTGCATGCACTTCGTCTCCTACTTCCCTTTCTGAAAATGACAAATTGTTCTCAGAGCTTTTGGTGTACCAATCCTTCTGCTTTCACTTCTCTCCCTTTCTTTAATAATCTCTTCTGTCCTTCACCCCACAAGCTTTCCATTTTCCTACTATGACACCAGATCTCCAAGTTTCAAATCCATCCCCTTCTTTTCTTTCCTCCACCTCTCGCCTTCTCTTTGGGATGGGAGCGCTGCTGGAGCCAGGTAGGTTCTGCAGACATGAGTAATGTGGCTGAGACTGACTCATACACCAAGACATCAGCCGTCAGTGTGGAGCCAGCAATGACACAAGCACAAGAACAAACACACACACACACTCACACACACACATTATACACTGAATCGACACAGACTTGGCGGTGCCGACGATATGAAACCCAGTCATGCAAGTGGCCATTATCATCACCTTATATTATGTGATCATTATTGAGAAACTGAAAATGAATCCATCAGCGATGAGATCAGACTGTTAACAGTAAACACGTCTTATGACACAAACACACACACACTCATATAAATCTGCCCGTCTACATGGAGCCACTTGGGTTAATATATTGCTTTATTTTTGATCAGACGTAATATCTAATTGTGAGTTTATAATCATCATGACCTCACTCTTATTATGGTAACATAATGATCCAATAAAAATGTAGGATTTCACTTCAAATCAAAGCATAGTTTCAGTTTTATGAGGAAATAAAAAACTGTCCTTTGAAAGCTACAAAACAAATGTCACATCTGTTTACTTTGTAATTTATGTAAACACACAAACACACATGCGTACACACTCCTCGTTGCATCTATTAAACATTTATTATTCATGCAAGAGTAATGTGAGGTGTCTCCGTTTTAATGCCTCCTAATGGCTTTTTGAGTTACCGCTGCCAGCCATGAATAAATCATATCAGTCATGCGGCAGCCAGTACCTCACTCACCCTGGCAGCACTGAGCTGATCTATAGGTATGTGGTATGTGTTGTGCGTGTGTGTGTGTGTGTGTGTGTATGTGTGTGTGTGTGTGTTACAGTAACCACCACACTGCAAACACTTAGCAGGTCATAAGTCACAGTAGACATTTTTAGACACTTTTCACATTACATATTTTGACAATTTACAGTTGGAAAAATGCGTAAAGGTGTAAATAATGAAATTAATGATCACTCACATGGACACTTGAATACAACAGAGCTGACACTGACGCTTTTTTGCAATGAAAAGACAAAACGTCTGCTGTAAAAAAGGCCTCTCATGGATGCTTTCACGTCCTATGTACTGGCCTCACTGCAAGTTACTATACAAGTAAAATTAAAAGACTGTGATATCATTACAACAAAACAAATCAAATCTCCTTTGCTGTTTGTGTCTGCTGTGACCAGGACGGTTTTCATTTTGGTATGTCGTAGCGGGGAAAGCACAGCTGTAATTAAAGTGGAAACAGACAAGTGTTTTGCTTTGTTTTAACATGATGAAGTAGATGTTGATTGCACAGTGCAACGGTTTTGGAATAATGACACCATCTGCATTTAGATTGGTTCCTCCAAGCCTCGCTTGTACCGTGCAGTTTGTCTTCCACTGGCTATAATCCCCTGGGAAAATGAAAGCAAGGATGTGCACCAACCAAAACAGAAAGAGGATAGCGCTTTTGTTTTCACTGATAGTTATCAGCAGCTTTCCCCAGCTACCAAACAGTATCGGTGTAAGTTCTTTGCAGTTACTATCCCAGGTCGCGGAAATGGTGGATAGTGGTACAACCAAAGCAACTGTGGTAACTGTGGTAGTTCCGGTTGTCTTTGTGACAGTAGCGCTAACAACTTGAAAAGGCTACAGATTACTAGTTACCCTATTAAAAGTCTAACAAGTAATGTAACTATTTTAATTACTTCATCAAAGTCATGTAAATTATTACATTTGATTACTTTTTAATCACTTTTCTAACAAATGTTTTAAACTGCACAAAGTTGAAAACTGTCACGAAATACTACGCACCCGGTAGCTCCGTAAGTAGAGCAGGTGTCCCACATACAGGGGCAGTGTCCTTGTTGCAGCATAGGGCTGCAGGCTTGACCCCTGCTGCGTGTCGTGTAACTGATTACAGTTACATTTATTTTTTAATTTAATTACATGTAACTACTTACTCCCCAACACTGAACATTATTAAGGTTGTTGGTTACACCTGTACTTTGACCTGTTGTAATCATACTGTAAGGTGGAACATGTTGCTTTCCCCATGCCTCCTGTACATAAGGTACGTTTTATAATATGCAATCCATAACAACACAAACGCTGTCAAGCTTAATCAACAGTTAGTCTCATATATTTGAATATAATAAGTCTGACAATGATAGTATATATATTGGAGGGCTGTTGGATTGCATTACACTGTACAGTTGTTTTCACTGAGTGCATCTCTCAGATAGGGTACAGGGAGAAAGTTGTTTTCACTGAGTGCATCTCTCAGATAGGGTACAGGGAGAACCACCGTAGATCACTCTCATGCGCCGCACCGACTGTGATGATGTGGAATGGGAACATATCGACCCCTGGATGGCTCAGTATTGACGGGTGGATGGATTTCAGGAAGTGACCTTGGCTAACTCAGACGAGCACCTGACCAGGAGCACGGCTCATTTTCCCACAGAGCACATCTCTGGCACCAGCTGGCTCTCTGAAAACACACTGCGGGTCATATCCTTGTGGGAGGTAAACATGGTTTGCTGGACTGGTCTTAGGTCATCAGACGGAGCATAGGTCAGTGTAGTCACGCTGCAATGCTGTCATGAGTTTGGTAATGGGAGTGTGTCATAAACTGTGGGTGAAGAGTTAATGGAGAGGGTGGAGGAGACTGTAACTGGTAACAGCAATAGGTTGTTACATTGGCTCTGTTCTGTTTAAGTGTACACAGCAAACACAACACCAGGACTCCGAAACAGAATTCAGCCATCAATCATTTTATTATTTACACCTTTGCTTTTTCTATTGTGATATATTCAAATGTCTTCTGGGACAAAGGGGCTACAAGAGAGACCATAGTTTCTAATTTGCATTTGTAAAGGTCCTACCAGTTCCTCATGAGGAAGATATAATAAACTGGATTGTTATCAGCACCAGTACTGATCATCATCCTTTAATAGAGCAAGATATTCACATGTTGGTTCAGTCATAAAAACCTTTTTGTTCTACCATGCAAATCGTTTTGTTTTCAGTTCTCTGGGTGAAAATGCCTTGTTGATGCCAGAGGTCAGAGGAGAATGGCCAGACTGGTTCAAGATGATTGAAAGACAACTGTAACTCAAAAAAACAGTTGTTACAACCAAGGTCTGCAGAAGAACATCTCTGAATGAACAACATGTCGAACCTTGAAGCAGCAGAAGACCACACCAGGTGCCACTCCTGTCAGCTAACAACAGGAAACTGAGGCTACAGTTCACACAGGCTCACCAAAACTGGACAATAGAAGACTGGAAAAACGTTGCCTGGTCTGATGAGTCTGGATTTCTGCTGCAACATTCAGATGGTAGGGTCAGAATTTGGTTTAAAAAGCATGAAAGCATGGATCCATCCTGCCTTGTATCAATGGTTCAGGTTGGTGGTGGTGTAATGGTGTGGGGGATATTTTCTTGGCACACTCTGGGCCCCTTAGTACCAAGTGACCACAATCTACCTGAGTATTGTTGCTGACCGTGTCCATCCCATAATGACCACAGTGTACCATCTTCTGATGGCTACTTCCAGCAGGATAACGCACCATGTCACAAAGCTCAAATCATCTCAAACTGGTTTCTTGAACATGACAATGAGTTCACTGTACTCCAATGGCCTCCACAGTCACCAGATCTCAATCCAATAGAGCACCTTTGGGATGTGGTGGAACGGGAGATTCACATCATGGATGTGCAGCCGACAAATCTGCAGCAACTGTGTGATGCTATCATGTCAATATGGACCAAAATCTCTGAGGAATGTTTCCAGCACCTTGTTGAAGCTATGCCATGAAGAATGTAGGCAGTCCTGAAGGCAAAAGGGGTCCAACCTGGTATTAGCAAGGTGTATCGAATAAAGTGGGCAGTGAGTGTACATCAGATCATAATCATATCACTCTTAACCTTTACTGAAAGTACAGGCAAGGTGCACCGGTTTATGTAGTTTCCTATCTAACTTAAGGAACAGAATACACCAGTTACCATTAATTAATGTAAGTTATTCCAAGAAACCTAAGAAGGAAATCTACAGAATGAATCAAAATTTAATTTCAACTTGCAATTTTTAGTAAGCATTTATCATTTCAAGCCTTAATTACTACTTCCTAGACAAGGTCATTATTATAAGAGGTGAGGTAAAGTCATGGTCTCAGTTTTACTTTACTCAACACCAATCTTTTTCATTTTAAAATCCATGAACCCTGTGTGGATCTGACTGGTATTGGACCAGTATTGGGGAAAGAAACAGTGTGATAGGTGTATCTCTAGCAGAGACTTTCTCCATTTTGTCCCTGAGTAGAAGACAACCTCTGCCACAGATCCTGGACCAGCTGAGTCCTCCAGTATTTACAACATAACTGTATTAGAACAGTAAAACAGTGTTATGTCTGCACAGGCCTGATGTCAACCAACATCCTACACCGCCCCCGTGTGGTTGCTAAAGACATTACATCAGGTTTAAACGGTTCACCAGCTTCCTGTCAATCATCTCTATAACTCCGCCTCCCAGTGAGCTGATTGGAGGCCATCAAGGCGCTGGAGTGTCAACCAGCCAATCATGTGTCTCTGCCTCCTGTTAACAGGGCTCCTATTCTGAATGCCCTCTCTGTCACCTGTGTGCTACTGTTATTTATAGAAGCCTGAGGATGCTGAGTGGAGGAATGGAGGAGGAAGGGAAGGAGGAGGAACCAGGGAGGAGAGGGTGAGACAGAAAAAGAGGGAGGAAGAAGAGAGGAGTGTTGATGACGACCATACGTCTTGCTCTAATGGTCTCTCAGAGAGAGAGAGAGGCAGACAGGGAGAGGAGACCAGTCATTTTTGCAGGGCAGAGTACATATTGATCCCATCTTTGCAAACTGCATCTGTCTGATGGATGGTTTTCCTAAAGGGAAAAATGGGTGAAAAGAGAAGAGGGAATGGAAGAAGGGACAGAGCTATTAAAAGCTATATGGAATAAATGGTCAAGGGTTGAGTTTAAGGCAGGGGTACATGATGAATTGTATGTGACTAAATATGTTTCCGTACAAAAATAGAAGTCTCAAACTAGAATAAAGGGCAAATGATAAAGACCACTGTGTGTTGTGCTTCTCTGTAACTGGCAATTACTTTCTTTTGTCAGTTATGTTTATGACACATCGCTTGGTAAATACATCATCAGAAAATAGTAAAAAATGCCCACCACAATATCTCAGCGCTCACTGTGTGTGTTCAAACATCTTGTTTTGTTTAACCAGCAGCCCAAAACTTAAAAAATGTAAAACAGAGAAAAGCAGCAAATCCTCACTTGTGATACCCTAAAACCAGCGCTGTTTGACAATTCTGCTTGGTACATGACTTAAAAGATGAATCAGTTATCCAAGTAGTTGGAAATCAAATTTATCTTGATGGTTAAATCAACTAACCGACAGCCCTATTTCTAACAGCAGGACCAGTCTCCGCACTCGTCATCTTGCCTGTCTTTAAGTGTTGAATGGCATGCAGGTTGTCAAGTGGACAAAACAGTGTCTTCTGCTTTTACACACTTGGTGTCTAAGTTCAAGCAGAGCCGTACAGCTGATAGTATATAATAATTTAGCCAGTGATACATCATCCATTGCTGTAACTGCCCCGCCTGCACAGGTTCACAGTGAGGGGTCAGTGCACATGAATGCCTTCCTGTTGAGATTTATGGCCTCCAATGACATTTCTCTTATCTTTTGTGTTTGGTGGTTCTTTCTATTGTGTTATAATGATTAAAACAGCAGGAGGCTGACTAAAGGCAAAGGCAGGGACAGATTTCATAGCGGGTCTTGGTGCAAAAATTTTATTTATTATTTATACTATTGGGCCCCTGTGACCTCTAATCTATCCGTGCATGTGCTGTGCATTGTTTGACTCAGACTCCCATTGAGTACGGTGACACACAGCAGACTGTACAGGGCAACTATATGCCCAGAGAACCTGGCGTAATACTACCTGGCCCCAAGCTTCCTATGTGTCATTTAGTTTGTAGTAATGAGTGGACTGACTATAACCTTTTTAAGGAATGTGCATCACATGAGCACAATTAAAACAAAAAAAAATTAAAGCTCATTATTATAGCTTATACTACAGGACCTGCTTTTGTTGATATTGCTTTTATGTGGTGCAAAGTCCCTAACAAACTGGCAGTTATGGCAGCGTTATGCAGTTATGTACAGTGGGAATTCCACCTGGGTACATCAAACCTGATCCAGTGATGTACAACAACTGCTTCACACTTCATCTTGTCATTTTTATAGCACCTTATTTATCATATTTAGCATATATTAGCCTTATCCTGTTTTAACGTGTGGGTATGTGAGTGTGTGTCGAGTGTATGCAACAGTTTTTCTTTGATGATAGACAGCAAATTTCATTGTATGTGAACATGCAATGACAATATAGGCATCCATTCATTCATACATTAATCAAACTGACATTTGACACACATCTGACACACACAGCAGTTGGTCAAAGAGATTTGTTGAACCAAAATCTTAATATCTATGTCCAGAGATGATTCATTACACTAGCAGGGTTTGTCCTGTTATACAGTAACCTTTAAACCCATGATGCACCCTCATATAAGAGTTATGATGAGATGGAAAAGGATGAGAGCAGGTTTTATTAAAACTTTGGGTCCCAACCTTTTTAGCTTGTGACCCCCTCATCACAGGTTATGGATTTCATGTGGCTATAGGTTGTGGGATTTAATTTTCTGCAACATGTGTTTTTCTTTACCCCTGCAATCGTCTGGTGACCCCTCACATCAAGGCTGGGCACCACTGTCCTAAAATAGGATGGTAACTAATGTGCTGTAACACTTGGACTCATTAGTATGTCAGCAGCAGATGTGATCATCCATCCATTTAAGTGTTAAAGTCTTAAGTTGTGGGTGTATAAATGTGTTTAAACTCTAAACAAACTGGCATTATCTTTCTCTAACTTTCTCACTACATATCCCATTGCATCCATGTTCATACAGCCCTGCGTGACACGCATTTTACGCACAGGAGAGACAGAGTGGGTCGGGTCTGTGTTTACTTCCGGACTCCGATTTAGACTTCGCTCAGAAAGCAGCAGCTCCAGTGGAGGTTCAGGCTGTCAGCTAGCACGGTAGCCATACAAGGCTTCATGACAGAGGTTACCGAGTTGACCAGCGGCATCCCAACAGACGAGCCTCACTCGGCGCCACTGCGCACCGGACACCGCGACTCCAGGCACAGCCTCACCGCTGCCCTGCTCCCCTCCTCCGCTCGCCTTCGTTGCTCAAAGTCACTCAATGCTGCACTCCCGCTACCAGCTAACAGACTGATCTGACTGTGTTACTGCCACTTCATGATCCGAGCCAGCTGAGGATCAAAACAAGGACAATCGCTCAAAGTTTAAGCGGCGTTTGCGTTTGACCGGCCGGGATCCAGCAGCTGGGACAGACACGGGCCCCGGGGAGAGCGACGGGACTCGGGGGCCAGGCAGCCAGGGCAGCGAGGGTGGTGGCTGGATAAACTCGGGGGGTCGCCTCCAGCTCCTGGTGGATTCATCCCCTGCCAGCTAACGTTAGCTAAGCTAGCTACAAACAGCGCCATGGATTGGTTAATGGGGTGAGTACAGACAGCTAACGTGCCTAGCCAGCTTACTCTCCTCTGTCAGGTCAACTGCGCAGTCTTTCCGATGCTGGCTGCAAATTCACCGCACGGTAGCTGACACCATCACAGTCAGCAGCAGACAGGTGCACTGTCGTGTTGGACGCTCTCACATTTCCACTTTAACGCATTAATACAGCCACAAGCGGGTAGCATGTTGCCTAGCTTAGCTTAGCTGTGCGATGCTAGCTTGGTAGCAAAGCTGGCAGCGGTCTCATCCTGCAGCGGTGAGCCAGCCTCCTGTTACCCCGGGCCAGGCGGTATTTTTGGGGCACCTCTATGGCCTGCAGCTATCTAGCCGACGGTGGCAGCGCCCAGATTAGGTCGTGAGAGTATCTCTGTAGACGCCAGTTTGCTGTACGGGGAGCCTATTTATAGGAATGATTAACACAGCAAATGGGCTAACGCTAGCAGCCTGTCAGTCTTGCTAACGCGGCTATGCCCGGGTTCAGTTTATTTCCTGTGCAAGGTGCGCTGGACCCACTGTTAGCACTCATGCTAACTTAAGGTGCTACCTTTGGGACACAACAGAGGGTCCGGTGTCAAAGAGCTCACTGATGGAGAATATAACTCTTAGGGTTGTGAGATAGGCACCATGGAGAAAGATGAATAAACATATGCAGATGGTGGTTGATTGCAGTTAGAAATATAACTGAAACATAATATATATTTATCATTAAGGCAGCTGCACAGTTTAAGATGCTGCCTTGGTGGTGCATGTGACACCTGACAGAGGATGGTGATGCTGATTTGCCTCTTTTCTTTGGTGAGAGCTGGTGGTCAGCACCTGATGTGATGCACCCATCTGACACCTGCTATACAGCCACACTTCACAGCCATGCTGACTGTATTCACGATTAACCTTTGACATGAGTATAAGTGGCCTGCCCAGCCTTCTATCGTAGAAATCAAATGTGTTATCTAGTATTTACTTACGTGTTTGCTATGCAAACTCAAAGGCACACAATTGTCTGGTCAGAACTCAAGCCAGATTTGCCTGTAAGTAAAGGAGGGACTCCACATTTCAAATTTCACCCTGTGATGCTTTATACTGAAGCACAGTGGGATCAGATATCTTCCCAAACAGGACAACATCAGGTCTTCGGCATAGCACAAAAGGTTTGCAAACCAAGGTGTGTCGCTGAGAGATTTTTATTTTTGCTGACTGGTTATCAGGTTGGCCGGCTGCATGGCCGCAGCACTTTGCGAGCAGATCCGGGCCAAGGAAGGGTGGAAGCATGTTATCAGGGGTGTGTCTTCACATCACAACAGTTTTGCTGAGAGATAACGATACAGCCCCTCTATACCCCCAACCAGAGTACTGGTGTTTACTACAGTAACTATTTGGCCTTACCTCTGGTCCAAGTAGCCTGTCTGTTAGTTATTAAGGAGGATTTCAGAAAAAATACTTAAAAGACTTCATTGAAATTTGACAGGTAGTGAGGTAATTGGCAAATATGAGTTTTGGGTGCAGAAGACGCAGACTCATTGCCACTTATTAAAGTGTTATTCTCAGTCATAGCTCCCTAACTGTGAGGCATATGAGCCAAAATAACACATGTACTTATGTATCTTGGTCTTGCTTGTATTTGCAGACACAAATTTTTCACAATATTGTACAAAACAGTCCTAAATTTCATCCAGCCTCAGTAAAGGGCCAATTTAGATGACGTGAGAAAAGTAATCACATCTTTCTTGTTTTTCAAGTAGTTTTTCTGTGTGTGCCCTCACACAACCCGCCATAATTCCTGAACACACTCTCTGAGAGCTTTCTTCTAGTTTTTATAATCCTCAAGTTTCCGCCCTCTACTGACACTGGTTTTCCTGGTTTTGGTAACTGGTTCTTGCATTGACTTGTCTCAAGTTGCATCAGCTGTAAATGTGATTTATAGGCCTTAACCCTCCTCTTCTCTTTCCCCTCAGTCACTCACATAAAATAATGAGTACTTTTCACCCAAACGGTTGGTGGTGTCAGACCTAAACTGGTTTGCTTAGTGATCTGTTAGGAATTCAGAAGCAACACCCAGTTACGTCTTGGTGCAAGACGAGGTGAGGAAAGCGAAGAGTGAAAGAGAAGGCCGCTGCCTGCCTGCGTGTGTTAACTGTCAGGATTATCATGGATGTTACTAAATGTGGTTCGTATTAATTCACCCTCTCCATCTAAGGAAAGATGCTGAATCTGTTTTTTGAGGAGTGACACCCTTTAAATAAGTCATTGTGTCATGTTCTGTATGCTATAAAATGAGTCATGGTTATATATGAACAAAAATTATTCATGACAAGTTAAGTAGGGTATCTACAATGTGTATTATCACGCAGCTGTCCGCTGACTACGACTGGTGGCGTTTCTGTGTGTCGAATATGTGTTTACCTTCATATTAAAGCCGCACGCTTTCTCCTGTTTATATATGCGGGTAAGGTGTGTATGTGAGCTGAATGCATCGGAAGCGAGTGGGCATGCGTCCAGTGTGCGTCACTGACAGAGTGGAGTCCATGAATGAGTTAACCAAGCGTGTAATCACTCTGAATTCAGACCCAGGGTGAAGGACGCCACAGCCAGGACCAATGGAGGGAGGAAGTGAAGAGAGAGAGGGAGAGAGCGAGAGATGGCGTGGTGAAAGCAGCTGATTTGGGGGGAAATGTGCAGATGAAATGAGAGAAAGGAAGGCGTGATGAATGAAAGAGGCGAGACTGATGAGGGAAAGGCAGGGTGATCTAGAGGGATGAAGGAATGGGAGACGGCAGGTTTTTGACCGATGGAGGAAAGGGGATATGAATGCGTTCGATGGAATGGTTGATTAGGGAGAAAAATAGAGGAAATTAGCAGGTGGGGGGGAAGGGGTGGAGTAGTTGATAGGAGGGATGAAGCTCCACAGGGAATCAAATGGAGGTCTGTAGCAGATGACGGCCTACTAATGGTGCATAGATTGAGGAAAGGAGATATAGAGACGATGATATGAGGGCTTACAGTGGGTGACAAATTCACAAGAACAGAATTTTTTTCTGCAGTTTCAGCAGGAGGCTACAAATAACACCTCCTAGTATCATCACTTGCCTTAAAATGTAAGCAAGAATGTGTTTGCAAACTACACTCAGTGAGCATTATTTCAGAGCTGATGACCTCATCCGTCCGGATTCAGAGTCAGACAGGACGTTAAATCACTGGAGAGATGCGTGACGCCTAAATGTGTCTTTTCCTGCTGGGTGAAATGGGCAGGCTTTGACAGATGTTTAATCCCCTCGCTTTTGAGTGATGGGTTGGTAATGCTGAACGAAGAGCGAGAGAATTGAAACTACAGCAGCTAAGTGGAGCACCGCTTTAGGCTGCCTGACCTGAGCAAGAGTCAGATTTAATGTACACTTAGCTTGCTCTGCATCACCTGTGACTTAATGGTACGCAGGCGGCGTATCATTATCCTGCATCATCCGAGTAATGCAAGTAATAGTACGAAAGATTCCAGTAATAAAGGGCTACCTTGGTGTATCCTCTCATTTTGTGGGTAACAGATTTTAGGCATGATGTTTATCGCTTTTATCTGAGAAGACAATCTTTTCAACAGGTTGTTTTTCTAGGAGGAAAAAAAGTATGGCTCTGGCTGTGTTTTTAGTTTCATCAGTCAAGTTTTGTATATTTCTTTGATCAGATATTTTCTGATTTTAAAAAAACCCATTTTGTTCATTTTCTAAAGACTATTTTTTGCAATTTTGTCAAAGTTCTCATCAACATTAAACACTATAAGAGAAGTTTGGTTTGGTTTGTAGAGGAAAAAGTGTTAATTTTCCTCCAGAATAAATGATTGAAATAGCATTTGTTTGTATTAGTGATGAAATATAGGTATCATAACTAGGGCCGTACCTGACTCTGAATCATCTCATTTGAATCAGATTTGGCTGTTCGATATGAATATTTGACTGTTTGTTACTTTTTTCCATGTAGAGTTTGACAGTTTGACCAGGGTTTGGCTGAACGTTCAGGGTGATGTAATATAGACTGTTTCGTTGCTGTTCTGTTGTTATGGCAACAGCTTTGTTTACTTCCTGTCACAGTACTGTTACTATACTGTATAAACAAACAGTCCAAGAGGAAACATAAAGAACCCATTTAGAACGTTTATATTGTCAAAGTTGAAATGGTCTATATTAAACAAGCCTTCCTTGCGTGCTGACTACATTAACAGCAGGTCGGAAATGTGCATCATTTTTTGCCGATAGCAGATATCAAACAAAAGCTAGAGACTATACGGTATTAAGTTGCTGTGAGCTGTAAATTCAACACTTCTAAGTAGCAGGCAGAAGATAGCGATATCTCAGAGCCTGACTGGGCAAAGCATCTCTTCATCTGAGCAGCTGCCTCAGACTCACTCTGGGTCTGTGTCTGCAGCTACCTGTACTGGAGAGCAAGTGAAGAGCCCCCACACTGCAGCTTAATTACACTGCAAACCAATGAGTGACCAAAACATACAACCAAACAAACCACAAAACCGCTGCTCGACTTGAAGGAATCTCAGTCGAATGAGGGGTCTCTGACTGATGATTCGAATTGTCGACTTTCAGGGGGCCACCCTAATCGAAACATTTCAAATGGCATCAAATACAATCTCAATCAGATGGCATTTGGGAAACTATATGGTCTGGATAACATCAAAATGCCTCTGAACCAAGCACCGCTGCAGCTGACAGCAAGGGTTACCGAGAGTTTGACCAGCGTCAGGTGATTGGTCTGATGGCAGATAGAGAAGGGGAATTTACAAGAACCACTTATAGGCTGAACTTCCTCCTCAGTGCGAGACATTCGTCTATTTGCATTGTTCTGTTTCTGTGGCCTACACCAGAAAAGAAGTGTGTTTTGGTGTCTCACAGAAGCAATTGAGTGGTGTGATTCTTCACACACTATTTTGTGGCTCATCATGAAAGCATCAAAACTCTTACGACCCCAGTAGTTAAACAAAACATGTAAATATAAGCATAGCGTGATTCTGTATTTTAATTTTAAAAATATGAAAAGAGCACCACATGGATTCTAGACACTATTCCTCAGTTTCAAACCAAAACATCTAAATGGTCAGAGATAATTTTCTGTAACAGCGTTTGATCATATTTATAGAGCACCGAAGTGGGTGGGATCACATCTGGCACCCAGGGTTCCTGCAATAACAGTCCCATTAATTTTTCCATTTTAGCTGATTGGCCGTTGGTGCATCTCTAACACATAGATGTGCATGAAACGTTTCTGTTGAATCATCAAAACATTAAAAGGTTGGTATCATTTTGCACATTTGGATTTAAGATCAGTTATTTCTATTGAGCAGTTGCAGTACAGGATGTTGTTCCTGTCAGTAGCAAAAAGTTCTGAAAAGCTATAGGAACTTTGATGGCATCTTCATCGTTACAACAGCTGATAAGGCTTAAGGATGTCGTAGTATACAGTGACACTCAACATTCCAAACTCCAGGTACAAAAATGAAACATTTTAAGTAACGATGGTCATAGCATACTCCTATAGTATGATTTAAATTATGCAGCAGTCTCCTGTGTTTCCCTGTTGAGGTTGTCATAACCTTTCAAATGTGAATTTGCAGTGGGGAAAAACACTTTGCTACTCTAATCTGACAGGAAGTACAGTGCCTCCACCCGCACAGATTCCTAGCAACTATATTCCAAATGGACATCCTTCAAACTCTCTCTAAACAATCTCAATATATCACTCTCATAAACGTCTCTATTTTCATATCAACTGATCTCCACATACAGTGCTGAATCTAAGCGTGAGAAACTCTGTGATAGCATTTTGGGTGGTGGTGGTGGTTGTAGTGTCACTCTGAGTCTGTGAGTTTGAGTAATATCCCTTTCATGCTTCTGACTTGCTCTGCATGTGTATGTAGATGTTCCCAATGGGGATTTTGCACACTGCAACCCTGTCCTTATGCAACCCTGCCGCCTTATTTCCATCTCCACCACGTGCACACGCTGAGACACGCGCACGCCTGTTCACACTATTGCACACATAGTCTCAGCCCAGGTGGCTGTTTCCGCTGCTCGCACCGCAGATGCGGTTCTGATAATAGGCTGTGACAGATGAGCAGACATCATCTCAAAGCAGTCACCTGCTTGAGAATAGAAACTAACCAACGCTGTCACAGTGCTAGACTGGGATGGCACCTGACTTTGCTGTCTTTATTTCTACCTTTACTGTCGTCAGTGTTTCTCTGGTACCAGTGCTGACCTGAGGGCAGGGCAGTAGTCAGTCTCAGCGTCAGCCTGGGAAAGAGCTCCTAACTAGCTTGTCACTGTTACAGTGACGGCAGCTTCTGTTAGGTCTTCGCATGTCAGAGCCTGCAGTAAGAATCCCTCTCTATTAAGAATCAATTTATTGTGTCTGGCACTAAAGTTGCTTTACAGCTACACACCCAGCAGCCCAGGCCAAGACTTTTTAAGACCACACAGGCCGGCCAAACTTTTAGTGACAATGTAGTTTTACAAATACACCTCGTGTTGTGTGTGGCAGTTAGCTCAGTATCTCAACACACATCGGCTGTCCACAGCACCCGACCCTGAGAAAAATTACACCCATGGTTCACCTCAGCTGTTTCTCAGAAGTGACTCCTTTGACCAACGGTGTAAGATGCATAACTTATTCATAAACGGTTTAAAGTTTCAGTTCTGGAGTTGAGCTGTTCATCAAACTGTCCCCAAGTTTCTGTGGAGGCCTGAGCTTTTCTGTCTTCATTAGAACCTAAGTTTCTATAAAAGTGCTTTTCACTGTGGTTGTATCTCTCAAGGATCGGAAAGATATGAAACTCTGTAGTCTTGTAATAAATAATACTGTAACTCTTTGTGAGCCTTCTAATGTCCTCATGCTGTCTCATAAAATGTGAAGGTCATCAGGTGAGAATTGCAAACACTGAAATAATAGTTTGACCTCCATCTACTTACAAGTGGAAGAAAATATTAGAAAAATCACTTAATATTGCACCTCAAAGGTTGCCATACAATTGGCTCAGCAACAAAAATGAAACCTTTCATTCAGTATTGAATTGAAATCAATTGTGCTGTGGTGAATATTTCTCTCATCCTTGGTTCATGTGCCTCCTTTTCCAGTTGAAGCTATGTTCAACTGTGCCCTGCTTTAATGGAGCCGTTCCCGGCCTTGGGCTCCGCCGCATGCTTCGGGCTATTCTACCATGATGTGCTGCTGTGTTGAGGGATTGGCTGGATGACAAGAAGGCTAGTTGGCTTGTTTACTCCTCAGAAAGGGCATCTTAGTCACTTTAAACCCTCCAACTCACTCTGTCTTTCACTCCCCGGATCAGTTTGTTTCTATCTGTCTCTTCCTCCCTTTAATTCTCTTCCCCCATCTCTCTCTCTCTCTCGGGACGCTGATGTGCAGAGACGGTTGCGTGCTTGACTGCTGCCTGAGCTGGACTGTTCAGCTGCAGAGAGCAAGGCAGCGTTGAACAGGCCCAGGGCAGCCTCAGCCCTCTCGGAGAAATGTTTAACAACAAAAGCTAGCAGGGTGTTATCTGTGTTTGGAGCCGAGCATGTAGGAGGATAGCCTATATGCAGGGTAATATTGTACAAGCTGTACCGTGCTGTTTTTGTGTGCCGGCCTCATGTGTCTTTGGGAAGGAAGGAAAACAGTGGAAAGCAGAGCAAAGCTGAAGGGGCAGAGTCTAAACAAACTAGTCCTCAGCTCCCCTCGCTGACATCAGCCTCCTTTTTTTTTTTTTTTTTTTACTTTTAGAGGTGCATGTGTTTTTTTTTTTTGTTTTTTTTGGAGCAACAGTAGCAGATTCTTCCTGTTCCCCAGCAGCACAACAGAGCAAAAAGTGAGCAGCGGGGTCATCGCCACGCCGTAAAAGCTCAGCTGTCATAGTTCAGAGGTGTCGATGACTTCGGGTTTCACAGGAAGGTGACACCTAGAGCAAAGTAGTCGATCTTGTAACAACCACAACTAGCAGCTCCTGCACACCAGCGAGGAGAAGTACTGTTTGTCTTCCCTTAAATGACGTTAAACTATAAATCTAACTCAACCTATTTAAGGTTAAGTCGTTCAAATATTGTGCCACTGTGTTGCAGTGCAGTTTCCAACTAGCTGGTGTCTCTAGAAAAGGTCCAAGTGAATTTTCAATGAGCCCTCCCCAGGCTGGAAGACACAATGCTGTATCATGGAGAGTTTTTAGGACATCAGTGTGCATCATTGAGGGAGATATAAAGGCTCTATTGAATGCCTTTTGAGGAGGCAAATAGCCTGGGTACAAGAGCACACACATACAAACACACACTCCTGAGTAAATACTGCTGTGCTCTCTGGTTTGTCTCTTGAGACGCCTCTCTACTTCCCTGTCTTCTCTTCCCTTTCCCCAAAGGCAGGGAGACGGAGAGAGGCCCAGAAATGAACGTGATACCAGAGTGACTCGGCAGTTTGCCTTTCACTGAATATGCATAAGTGGATAATTGGAGAATCCGAATGCACGCACGGCTGTATTAAGCACTTTTGCGAGCACTCGAGATGGAAACTCTTGCTAGGTGTGGTGTTTTTGCCCCCTTTTTTTTTTGCCAGAATGTTTGAGCGAAGATGAGGTTTCAAAAGCCAGAGGACAGTACACGCTGTGTGAGTATGGTGCAACTTAATACTGTGATGGATCAAGAGGCTGCGAATGCAACCCCAGCTCAATACCTGAGCTGGCTGTGCTTGTGAAGCTTCTCCGCCCACTCAGATGGGTCCTGGCCTGTTCAAAAGCTTGAACGGACTGCGTTTCACAATGTCAACCGCACAGTTTGCTGACATTTAACCAGCAGTCTCTGATGCATATGGCACTGTAACCACTCAGGCAAACATTAGACCTCCGAATGTGTCAGTATATTTGGAGACAAATTGATCTTCAGATCCATTTTGTGATCACTTTGGGGATGTTCTGCTCATTTGAGCCTCACTGTTGTGTCGCTCCTGGCATGACCCGGAGTGTGTGTGTGTGTGTGTGTGTGTGTGTGTATGTGTGCGTTGCCTCTGTTTCACTTGGCAGGAGAGTGGCACCATGCTGCGACTGTGTTTACTCTTTCGTAACGCTCTGGGCGGCCCTGCCCAGCACACACAACTGGCACGGCAATCAGATGGAGAGACGGGGAAAAGAAAAGATTGACAGAGGACGGGAACAGTCACGACTAATCAGCTGCTCCCGCTCCCTTTCTATCTCTCATTATCGGTCCAAACTGGACTTCGATGGCTCCTCTAGTAGCAGGACTGACTGCCACAGGCCTAGGTGCAGCGCTGCTGTTCTGTCAGAGAGTATCATAGTCATGGACCGCTGCCAGCCAGAACTGTCTTAAGATCAGCTAAAATAAGTTGAACCCCCTGCAGCAGGATTTAGGGTTGTTGTTGCCATACACCCACAAGGGACACTCTGCAGAACAGTTGGATGCATTTATTTCAGGACTAGTTGCAGTCTTTCGGATTCAGTTCTGGCTTTAAATTATACCTTTCTACTTTGAATAGAAGCAAATCTATTGATTTACGCTTGCTTTTTTTCAAGCAATCAGACAGGTACGCGATTTCTGTGTCGTTATATTTTAT
Source organism: Epinephelus moara (assembly GCF_006386435.1). Lineage (NCBI taxonomy): Eukaryota > Metazoa > Chordata > Actinopteri > Perciformes > Serranidae > Epinephelus > Epinephelus moara. Next base: position 17,203,639 of record NC_065525.1, on the reverse strand, counting down.
CATAAGGGGGCAGCCTCTATGTGTTTCGATGTAAATGTGGTGGTAATGCCAAATAAAGTGGCACACGTATAATCCTTGTCAGTAAACAAGCCTCATTATCCCACAGAGCCACAACGTGGTGTCTAACATATCGATCAGCCTCACAGTTTTGGGAATTAGCTTCTCTGCTTGTTGTTCCCAAAGCTTAATACACCTCATAAAAGCTTAATCATTTCTTCTGAGAGTCTTTTAAGTGGAGGTACTCTTTATTTTAGATGAGGTGAGGCACCTCCTTCCATTACAGTACTCTAACCTAATTGCATCAAATGTAATTTTCCACCAAAGGTCATTAAAATCTGATCAGAAGTTTCTCAGTCGTCCAGCTAACTAACAGACAAACAGGACCGACAGCGTAACCTCCTTGACTCAGGCAATAAGATGGAGAGCTGGCATGTGAAATGTAGAGAGGAAAATGGGTAGATGGGGTACAGTGCAAATTGAAAACACCAGAAGAAGAAAGAGCAGACAGAGGAAGAGAGGGCAGCTGATAAGGAGGAGAATATAGAAAGTGCGGGTAAAGAGCGAGGGAAGGAGGGAAACGATAGCAGCGCAGAGGCGATAGGTGAGATATGGAGATAAATGGGAAGAGGCGACGTGGGTCAGAGAGCTAGATTAGAAACAGCAGAGGTCTGCAATAGAGGACAGAGAGGGAGATTTAACAGCGGGGGCCCAGGCCGCCGGTGACAGAGAAAGAAATGGAGTTTGGAGCTGTGTGCAGGATAGAAAGGGAGGGGGAAGCCAACAGACAGAGAGAGAAATAAAGCTTCACTGGAGACCCTCTTTGGATCTTACATTTATTGGTTTGATTCCCAAAACCTTAAAACTAAAATCTGGAATGTTTGCCCAGCAGAACAGTAGGTCCTCATTCAGCCTGTAAGATAAGAGACCTAATTTGTCTTGGAGGATGAAGCCTTTAATTCTGGGTGATTTTTTTAATTTATTTTTCACAAGGATGTGGTCACCACCCTCGGGCAAGGCTTCGGCTGAGCAGTGAGCTGCTAAATCTGTGCAGAGCCGGTGGGCTGCTAGCGTCGGTGTAAGCTAGCTTGGTTTGTCCTTGGTGGCTGAGGCTAGGCCGCTAGGCTGGTCTGAGCTGTAATTGGATTAGAGATCTCTGCGTTGCATCAGGCAAGGCAAGCCGAGTATACACACACACACACATACTTTAAAAGCACACACGCCTCAGGGAGCCAAGTTCATCTGAGTACTTGAGGCTGTACTCCTCCTCTGCCTCAGTTTTTCATCTCAAACTTTTCTTTCCTCAGCATCCAGCTATTTTCCTTATCCCCCTTTAATCAACACCCCCCTTCCCCTCTGGCTGTTACGTACATGTGTAGGATTGTGAAATGTCGCATTTTTGTGTATAAGCATGTTAGTGTTTGTGTGCATGTATGTGAATCAGCTCGTGCCACGGATACCCTCTCTAAATGGGATTACAGAGTTGCGACGAAACCCATGCTGAGAACAGCCTGGAGAATAAAGCGCAGGAGGAAAAAATAGAAGTGTAGACACTGATGTGAACCCTCATACTGAACATGATAGATGTGAGTGTGAAGACGTCCTACTGTACTTGGAGAAAGGAGTGAGGGAGCTGCTCTTGACCTTTTTTCAATTGTGGACTTCCTGTTTAGCAGCTTTGGACAGGAAGTAAAAGATGATGTTATGGGTGGTGTGCATCCTGTGTGCTGCGTTGACTCCTCTTAACCTTCTGGTGTGCACAGACTTAATCTGGGAGGAGTTGACTCGAGCAACTGGGAGGAACTGGAATAGAGCTCATGACAGCTAATTTCTTTTAGCGTACAGTGCGTCTCTTAGTCTGTCCATTTATTGTCCGTCTCACTTTGTGGCACATTCATGTGATTTTAAACGACATGCAGGTGTTTCCTTGTCAGATTCCAGTAATCTTAAAGAGGCTAGGAACAAATAAATTAGCAGGGGAAAGGTAAATTCCCAGGTGATCAACATTACCACTGGTAAATGTGCAACATTACATCATTACAGTAATCATGATTCTTGCTGTCAGTGAGAAGGGTGCAGTTCAACTTGTGCCAACACAAAACAAAATGGGCTTTATTTTCCTGCCTGACCTGCCAAGGGAGAAACCGTGCACTAAAAGGTGTCAGGTGTTACTGATGACTGTAATACACAAGCAGGGTGTGGCAAGGTGTGTTGTTTTCGAGGTTTGTTGGACATGTTCAAACAAGAGAACGCTGAAGAGAAGGCAGGAAGAGGGGGAAGCCAATATTCAGCAAGCAAAAGGATTTCCTGTGTGTGTCTTTACATGCATATGTGTGTTAACACTTGCGTAGCACATGTGGATGCGGTCGTGGCGAGAAATTAAACAGCGGCGAAGCAGTCTGTAAGATTAGAGAGACACAGCAGTAGAAAAAGGCTTAATGGCTGACAGGCCTGCACCAGCAGCCATATGTTTCATATGTGTCCACTGACAACCCTGCCGTATGGCTCTGATCTGCCCATATGGCCTGTACATCTACTCAACTTCCTGCCACCATGACAGCAAGGCGCGAAAGGGAACATGTAGACAGAGATGGAGGGAGAGGAGGAGGGCGTAGCTCTGGTGTGGGATGATCTTTTAAGGAAGGACGCACACTGTAATTGATGCACACTCAAATCCACACCCAGCAGATATCATTCAATGCGGAGGTTTCAAACCTGCGCCATCTCTCGGCAAGGAAAATAACAGCAGCAGCAGTTCAGACTAGAATAGAAAATACTTTGTACACTATTTGCATGCTACAGGCAGAAATTTGTCTTTGGTATTCATGTGCAAAATCTGCTATCATAACCCCTTAAAACTGCAGTAGCTATTACTGTCTCTGCTTGTAGGATGCTACATCATCTCTACATCAGGTTTAAGACTAGCTACCTTGTGGACAGCCCGTCGCAGCCTGCTAAACACGAACGTGCAAGTTTGTGAGCCTGTCACAAGCCATCACCATGAGGTGCTTCACATCTAAAAAAAGGATGCAGAGGAGGAGGGTGGTGTTGTTTTTGAGGGAAGAGTTTGACTTGGAATGAAGGCAAAGGGAGAGCAGAAAGGGAGCTGGCGTTCAGGGTCATCTGATTTCCGCTGCTGGGTTAGGGTCACTGTATGGGAGCTGCTGACTGGGCCTCCCAGGAGTGAGGCAGAACAGCTCAAGGCTGGACACAACACAGAAACACAGGACACACAACAGATGATTTGACCCCTATAAGGCCTCTGATGTCCCCTTGAGGAAGTGTGCATGTGTAAACACGGATAAGTCTGACTGACGGAGGGTTTACAGAGGGCCACGCTGGAGAACATGCTCCGTCCAGTCCACAGTACACTGTACTTCATTATAACACAGTCAAGGTCTTTCATACGCGGCTGTCTGGCATGGTATCACAACACTGGCCTTTTCTTCTTTGTTGTGTGCTCCCAGTCATAGACCTGCTAAACGTGACCTTTTGTGAAAGCCTTTTTATTCGCCGGTGGTCCCTGAGCTGGGTGGCTCGTGACAAATGCTAACACTGAGCCAACAGCCTGGTAGCATTAGCTGCTAGTTTAAAAGCTAGCTGCGCTTAAGACTGGCTGTGACCACAGGGTATTACGAGGAGTCCAGGCGTGGGAGCAAGGCCCGCAGCTCACATTGCCACAGTTTAATCCAGGAAGTCAGGGGAAGGAAGGAAGGACTTCTCACCATCACATCCAGCTCAGTCCGTCAACATGAGAGCTTCACTGAACTTAAATAAACATACTACAAGTTATAATGTGAGAGGCATACTGTGTCTTTCTGTTCCTACAATATCTGAAGATAACGGTGTCACCATAGAAAGTCATTAGGTAATTGGTGGTAAACAGACTGAAAAAAGTTAGCATGCTAACTACGGAAAGTTTCACATCTGGGACTAGAGTACAGTTTGAACACTGCATACCTTATTCAGGCATGGCTCGTTCCTGGGTCCACTTGAAAAGGTCGTGTTGAGTATGGTTCATGTGTACTTGGGTATGGTACCCATCAGGTATGAAAACTAACTGCATCAAAACACGAAAGTGGACTATTATTAATGTGAGTAGCAGTGGGCAAGTAGAGTTGCAAAGGCAGTTCTCGGTGCCACCCTTGGCCTCTGAGATGTGCATATGTGTGCAGCATGCACCGAGCTCGTGCATCTTGTGTATCGTGTATCTTTACTTGTATTAAAGCTTGATGAATGATACTCTGCCCTAATTTTTGTTTTTATATTACTGGATTTAAGAAGTCCAATATATGTGGCAAAGACCAAGACATTTGGACAAAGATGTTGATGAAACGTCATATGAACTCCAGCCAGGAAAGAAAGAAAACAGGGGATCTAAGTCTGTCCCTTTCTTTCCTGTTTCATCCTGTACCTCTAATTTTATCCTCCCAGTCTTGTTTTCTGCTTGCTGTCTGACCCATACTCCCTACAGAGGTTTTCTACCTACAGTAGCTGCCTCGCGCTGGAAGCCAGCGAGGACTGAGTCATACATCAGGGGGAGTGCGCAGAACAGAGCAGTCTACTACAGATTAGAGGTGAGAGGAGTGTGCTGCTGATTTATTACTGGCCGTTAGCTGGTTAAATGAGGCTAAGTGAGCTGGCCAGCTCAGGGAGGTGAGATGGAAGAGATTAGCCTACATGAAGAGCGATGGAGGGAGAAGATCTGTGAAGCGAGTGATGACTTCTGACCTCACGTCTTCTGCATACTGTTTCTACTCTGCCCTTCTCTTTGTCCTCAGTTCCTCCCTACAAGCATCTCATGATGCCTTTGCAGCGCAGTGCTGGTTATGTTAGGTTTTTTGAGAAGCGGCCAACAACATTCTCCATACTGTCTAATTATTATGCAACAAGTTAGTGCCTGTCATTGTCACTGGCAGTGGTGTTTGTTCTGTGTGCAGCATTGCAGCGCTGAGCTTGACACATTCACATAACTAATATACCTGTCTGTCTAGGAGGGACTAAATGCAAGGAGGGAATATTTGAGTGTTATCAAAAGTTCAGATTCATAGTTGAGCCACAACAAGGAATCAGAAATGTAATAATAAGTTGCACCTCTATCTGGAACTATTAACTGGCAACTATTTTGGTAATGGATAAATTGTTTTAGTCACCTTTTAGCTTCTCAAATATGAGGATTTGCTGCACTGTTTTGCAGTAGTGGGTCCTCATGGAAGTCGGCCATTTTGGAGATACTGAATGTAGAAAAAGCAACTGAACATGCAACTGTTCCTGATTATTGTTGCTAAGTGGTTAATTATTGCTCTGTTTTTGGCTGTACTAATCTGTGGGACTGGTAAAAGCAGATGTAGTACTACAGATTGCCAAAAGTTATTACAAAACAGGTGGTAGACTGCAAAAAAATTTGTCTGAGGTAATCCATTCTCAGGTATCTCCATAATGGCTGCGCATCCATGTTATTAAACCTGGGTTGTCAAAATCGTAATCTAGGTACAAAAACACTATATGTGATAGCATACTGAATATCTTTGGGTTTTGGACTAATTATCTAATACAGCAATCTATTTGAATATGTCACCTTGGGCGGTGGGAAACTATAATGGACATTTTTTATAGTTTGACATTTTGTTGACAAAAAAAAATTAATTTGTTAATCAAAAAAATAATCGGCACAGACATTGTTGCACAAAGACATACCTCTGAGTAGGGCTGCCCCCTGAAAGTGGGTGATTCGAATAATCAGTCAGTGGGCGCTCAATCAAATGAGATTCTTTCAAGTTCCGCAGTTGGATTTATTTATTTGTTTTATTTCATTTTTTTGTGCATTGTACTCCCCAGATTTAGCCGCAGAGTGAGCGCTCCTTGCTTTCACTCTGTTCTTCTGAAGGAAGCTGCAGACACAGAGTCAGCTGCCCACCTTCTGCTTAGAAGAGGTGAATTGACAGCTCACATTAAACAAAAGCCAGAGACTGTTTCATATTTAGTTGCTTTCTAGTGTCGACAGAAAATGTTGTTGCACAGTTCTGATCTATCATTAGCATAGTTAGCTTGTTTACTACATTACATCCGGCTGAATCCCTTTCAAACTCCATATGGCACAAAGGGAACAAATAGTCAAATATTCATATTGACCAGCCAAATCTGATTTGAATTTGGAGTCTACTACAGCCCTACCTCTGACTGATATTTCATTAGCACCAGCAGCATTAGGTATGGATGAAGCTATTGATGTGTTGGCTTTTTTTTTTCACATGTCCTAGAGTTAGATGTGTAAATGAAAAAAATGGACCAAAGTTCAAAAAGAAGATGAAAACCTGCAAAAAAATATAGGGAAACTGTGTTCTCTGCCAACTTGCTATCTTTAAACTTGTTAATGAAACAGAATGGTCAAAGCCAAGCCAAGATAGGTGGAATGCCCCTTTAGTCACACATTCACATTTAGATGGAGTCTTTTTGGCCTTCATGACAACTTCCCTACTTCAAACGCCAGGATCTGACAGCAGCGACAGATAGAAATAGTGAAGGTCTATGTATGGCTCTGGATGCGGCTATATGTGTACAAAGTGGCGTGCTGGATATCCGCTCAGTAAGCTGTTTCTGTCCTCAACGTTTGGTTGATGTGTCACTTTGCACGTTTGTTTCATGTGCTAGTGAGAGAGAGAATGAGAGCGAGCGCAAGACATTCCCCACATCCGTTTCCTCTCATGGAGGAACAGTAGGTCAGGGGTTTTGGTCCGCTCTGTTGAGTTCATGTGTTGCTCAGGGCCAAGAGAGGAGGGGAGGGGGCAGAAATACAGTGCACACAGATGGGACACTTCTCATGATTACTGGGGATTGCATGTAACCTCAGTGAGGTGGCGGCGACTCTTTCATGTTTAGGAAGCCTGAGAGTTGCTGCTCTGTGTCTGTTATTTTTAAAGCGAGGTTTGGTGCAGTCTGAATGAAGGAAGCTAACATTTTTGAAGTCATAAGATCTCTCTCTTTTTTTTGGTTTCTGTCTTTCCCCTTTTTCATATCGTACTTGCACTCTGACTGCGTGTTTGCCTGTTTGGCTTGGGTGTGTGTCATCACATACACCTGTATCCGTGCCTCTGTTTGCATATGGCCTCATGTTTGGCTCGTGTGTGTGTGTGTCTGTTATTCCTTTATCTCCCTCTCTGCCCCACCCTGTACTGTAACGCGCTCTCTTTCCTTTCTCATTGTTCTGCCTCTCCGCCCGGCCAGTGAGTCTGGAGCTGGAGCTCGCAGGAAGTCTTCATCACTCGTTGCTCTGAAGGGAAAGCAAACAGTGTGATGCACAAACACAGGAAGTGCTGCCTTCCTCATGCGGGCTCCAGCTGGGCGTCTGTCACTCTGCGTGGTTTATCAGAAAGCGGCAACGTGAGCTCGGTCTCTAACCACACGTGTCTTTTTCTGTCTTTTGGTCTCCTCCGTGTCGTTCAGTCGACGCGTCCCCTTAACTTTCAGTGATAACCACTCTGTGCAGCTGCACTGCATGCCTCAAAACTGGTAATTAGCCTTTGTGCCGTAGTTTATATTTGTTAATTCGACAGTGTGGTGAAGTGGCCTCTGGGAAATTGATGTGATGTCATATCATGCACTGTGTAGTTTGTACAGATATCAGCAGGAAGGATAAAAATACTCTAACAAATAAGAAGGAGGCCTGAAAATGTGCAATACGTCTCCAGAGCTGTTAACAGCGATTGAAATTTGTGGTGGATTTTTCCTTTTAATACTTTTATTGCAATAGTTCCTTATCCTATCTATCCCAGAAACTTTAATAACGCACATAAATTCTTCATCGTGCCTCTGCTCTGTTTTGCTCCGAGCAGCTGACCACGCCATATTACTTCCTCTCGCCTTATATTACAGTGAGACCTTCACTGAAGCTGGTATATTAGAGTTATCTGAAGTGGATCTCTAACAGCTGAAAGGTGAGCAGCTGTGGTCATAGGTGGTCAGGGGTCACTGATCTCCTCAAAGACTGTGCAGAGACTGGATAATGTACACTCTCTCACACACACCCCACTGCACATACCAGCTGTTACATAACCACCGTCAGCTGTGCAGTGAACACTTCAGCAGTAGGTGTGTGTTTGTGTGTATATGGGTGGAGGTGAGGAACTGTTTCCAGTGTGGGCATTAACAGTCACCTGGGCGCAGCCTTTCCTAGCATCAGCTCAGAGCTGCTGGGACATGCTCAGTGTGTTCAGTACAGCTTTCAGTGACAACAATGAGTCTTGAGATTTGAATAAATTATAAGGAATGACAGTTCACATTTTTCTATCATTTGGATTTGGAGTCTGTCGCAGCCTGCCGCTGTCAGGCCGCAGCTCAGTGTTTAGTAATGCGGATCAGGATGGGTCACATTGTCAGTGCTCTACAAATAGTTGAGAATCTCATCAAGGTTAGGGTGTGTGTCTTTTCTGCATCTGTCATTTGAGGATTTAACTGCAGAAAGATCCATTTTAGTCACAGTGACCTTGGTGTTCATTGTTGTAGGTATCAAGTTACAGTTGATTTTGTTTCTTGACTCAGTTTTCTTTCTTTTTACCTGCATTAAAAGGTGTAATTATCATCAGAGGCAGTAGTATGCTGAGTTAAGTTATTGTTACAGTTGAGTCAATGAAATGGTAAATGCACTTGCATAGAATTTTTCTAGTCTTTTGACCACTCAAAGCACCTTCACACTACTTGTCACATTCGCCCACACTGGTGGCCGAGGTTACCACACAAGATGCCACCTGCCACTCCGTTTTTAAACATTCAAACACAATCACACACTGCACAGCCATCGGGAGCAATTTGCAGTTCAGTATCTTACCCAAGGATACTTCGACATGCGGACTGGAAGAGCTAGGGATCGAATCGCTGACCTTCCAATCAGTGGAAGACCCGCTCTACCTTGTGACTTAATTGCAAACTGTCTGCGTCACCTCCTGCGACATTCGTTCACTGTCATTTTTCTTAAAAAGCACATGTATCACTACTGATCCCAGAGTTCCTACAGGCCCCAGAATCCTTCAGTGTCTGTGTATTTGTCAAAAGACTTCTGAAAAACCTACTTCTTTAGAAAAATAATAAAACCACTTTAATGACACCAGGTCTATTAATACACCTCAACTCTGTGAACCTCTGACAGAGAGCTTCATTGATTTGGCCACAATTTAACAATGAATAAAACAACTTCGACCTTGGAAGTAATGGTGTGTGATTGGACCACAAGGAGGAAACCATCTGTTCTGACGGAACTAACGCGGATCCTAATAAAGGAAACGAAATAAAAATGACCTTGAAAGTTATTGAAATGTCACTGAACCTTATATCCTGATGTGGGTTGGAACCATGTGATAGAAAGCGAAAGAGGAAAGCATTATAACAAGGACTAGCGTTTCGGTTCCTAACCTTTTCAGTCTCTGTGGTTATTTAACGTGTGGCTGCTCTAATGTCATATCAGCCCTACATACTGTAGCTATTCTGGTTTGACCACCTTTCAAGGCTCTTTTGTTTAGTCTTTCATCTGTCTCTGGGCTGGTTATATTACCACCTTACAGTAAATAAGCCACAGCTCAGGACCTTTCAGTCCTCTTTGTCTGATGTAGTTATCTGTGTGTTGCAACTGTAGCTTGAATTGCTGGGTTGCTGTGAACAGAAATTGGATGTAATGCCTGTTTTACCACAAGAGGGCAGCACATGTCCAGTTCACAGCTGTCCAGTGGGCAGTGACGTGCTGCGGGGCAAAAAAATGCTTACCTGTCAGCAGTTAAGTAACTTTGTTAGGTCAACGATATTGACTTTAACAGGCTATATGAGTTCACTGTTTTACATAATAAAGTGGTGCATACTCAGCCCTGTGTGTGTGTGTGTGTCTGTGTGTGTGTGTGTGTGTGTGTGTGTGTGTGTGTGACGAGACAACAGGAAGCAGTTCAAAAGGAAAAGAGACGTAGCAGACAGTTGGGGGTGACATGAACAGAAATGTAGATAAAAGCGGAGAGAGTGTGGAAGAAGAGAAAGAGGAAGAACGAGAGAGATCCAGTGAGCATGAAATCAGATCTTGTTGCATAATCATGGCTTGCAGGCCTTCCCAGTGTGCACCGGGGCTCTGTCGACTCTTTCCAGTTCAGTCCAGTATCACATGACTGTATCAAGCGCGGCTGCAGTATCAAACCAGCGATACCAGTCCGCCACCAGCCAGAGGCAGACACAGGGATCAATAGCCCTTTTCTTCTCAGTGCTGAAGCACACTATTATGTTATTATTTATTATTGTTATGTTTCTTTGAGTGTTTTTTCAAGTGAAGCTTGAGGGCAATTTGGATAGTCAAATAATGATTTACTGGTGGTTGCACGCTGGAGTCATTCAGTGCCGAAGAAACACTGATGCTCATTCCTGTCCTCTCATTTTAAAGAGATACTTCACTGACAAAATGAACATTTGTATATCAGTTATTCACCTTGTGTTACCTTGAATTCATGAGGAAAGCTTTGTTTTTCTCACATGCCTCCGTGGTGAACAGAAAATCCAAAAAGGCAAACCCTCTTAATGAATTGAAGTAATCAGGGTCCGTGTTTGGCTTGAGAGTTGGATTATACTGCAGGACTTGGGTGAAAGTTTGTAAACGGATGCTTTGATACAGTTTCTGCAGTTGTTAAATGCAGACCCTGTTAACTGGAATTCATGAAAAAATGTTCCCCTTTTTGGATTCTCCGTTCACCATGGAGGCATGGAAGAAAAACAGGAATTAAAGGTAACATGTGGTGAGTAATTGATATACAAATGGTCATTTTTGCAGGCGAAGTATTCCTTTGAGCTTTTGAGGTTCTCTCCGGGATTCTGTTTTTCTTCACTGAAGGTATGCTTTAAGTAAAAACTCCAAAAGCTTTTAAATGCAGTTCTCCACAAAGGATCCTGTATCGGTGCTCAATAGCTTGCCCTGGTAGGCCTTGCTTCTCCTTGTCTCCCTCCATTCATTACATGCCCTCAGCGTCTTTCACATACCAGCAATACCAGACGTCACTGAGGCATCAGCTCTGCTTTCCTTCACTTGTCTTTTTCATTTTCTTTTTTTTTTAATCTTCTCTCCTCACCTCCTCCCTCCCCTCCATCACTGGTGCAGAGCCTTTATTCACATGCCAGCAATACCAGACTGCATACCAGTCAACAGGACATCAGTGGCGGCCCACACCTCTGCCTGCTGCCTTTCTTTCATCAGTGCCCCTGAGGCCCAGCTCGACTCACTTAGCACAGCAGCCTCAGACAGAGAATGAGAAAGCAGAGGTGCTGGGCTGTTCTAGCCACATGAGCGGAGCATTATTTCTGGATAACAGTAGGTGGCATCATAGTCCCACCATCCTCCGAGGTTCTCCATATCAGGGCTTCAGTAAGCAGTGTCCATCATGACTTTCCAGTCACAGGGTGGATGTGCAGACTCATAAAATGTTCATACAGTGAATGATTTTCTATTTTTAGATCGTTATATTTGATACTTAATGCAGATTACACACACACACACACACACACACACACACACAAAAATACAAATTTAGAGGTCTAAAGTAGTGTTGAAAAGTCTTCCTCCAGTCTCCTTGAATGCAAATTGTGAGAAAAACAAAACGGATTACTTTTATTATCAATTATTGCAATTATTATTTTTCGATTCATCGTCAGTGTCACCCTGGACTGTCTGACAAAAAGTCTAAAACCTACAGATACTCAGTTTACTGTCTTAGAATGCTGAGAAAACCAACAAGTAACAAACGTGAATTTAGGCATTTTTGCTTAAAAATATGACTTAAATGATTCATTTATAATCAGAATTGTTGCAGCTTTATTTTCTGTTCATCAGCTGATCCAGTAAGCGACAAAGTGCTTTATCTCTAAAGGACATGATCTTTATTTCTCCACTTATGGCCACCAGTATATGGTCCTCTTAATATTCTTGTAGCTGCAAAAATAACTATGGAAAATATATATATATATTTTCTTCTACAAATTGGGCTCGATGGTTATCCAAAGCTGGCGCTGAGCTTTACATTCTCAACATGCCTGAGCAGTGATCGGAGCATGGGTAAGGTTGCATTTCATTTCCTGGAATTTGAATTGAAACCAAAGCTGCCTAGATATAGAAAGATAATACTGATTGGGTGCAGAGCCCAGAAACACCCAGACATAACATTTGCCCTCGGAGGCATCAAGGAGACATTTGAGAAAATGTCCACACAACTGTCATTTTGCTTGTTAGTTCATACTGAACTCTCATGAGTTTCTATATACTGAGAGACTTGTGTCACACTGTATTATTGGAAGCTAACCCAGCTGTGTGGTAATAGAGGGTCAGCCGGCAACAAGCAGTAAAAGCCTATAGATAAGGGATGTGATGGTTTGTGTATTTGAATCGAACTGTAACAGTATGATGCACACCACAACGCATAGTATTCGAAATTATTGCATGTAATATAGATCCAAATTTCATAAGCAAATTACACCTGGAAACTTTTAGCCGTACACTATATGCTGGGGTTAGCATAACTTTGATTGACCCTTTCGTAGCTGCTGTGGCCCAGGAGGGAGAGCGGTCTCAGGGGGTCTTCTACCAATTGGAATCACCCAGATGGGCTGATCACAGGGATGATAAATGCTTTGAATGTTTAACTCAAGCCACGGTGGAACTAAAATGTTTTTATTTTATTTTATTATATGCGTTTAGGTATTTTAATGTTTTGTAGCGCAAGAGATGCTTTTTAGATTTATATCATAGCCTGTTGTGACCTGCTGCTTTTTAGGAAAGTGTCAGTGTTGGTACAGTGTAATGAAAAAAAGTTTAGCAAAGCTGCCAGTGGGCGAAATGCTCTCATTCCCCAGCAATAGGATTTTGTCCGTCTTTGACACTTGCACTACTGTCTGTTGAAACTGAATGGGGGGAAAACCAATCCTTATGCATGTAAGTTTTTTTGTCTGCTGTACCAAACTTGCGCTGACCCGTGACTCCTAATCCGGGGCATAAATTGAACCATGACTTTTGTCTACCGTTACACCCCTACTATGGGGTGACTGAAGGGACAGACAGACTGAGGTGTCTATAAAAGGTGAGTTATTAGTGGACTCCTCTCACTATAGACCAGGCTGTATGTGAAGGACAGTCACACAGACAGACTGATGGACTGCTGGCGTCGCCCAGCCTGGCCGTATATATAGGCCCTTTCATACTGCACCTCTTGGCACAGTCCCAGCTCACATATACCGCTAACTGAACTCAGTGTGTGTGTGTGTGTGTGTGTGTGTGTGTTTGTTTGTGTGTGCTGAAACATATTTCGGGTGTGTGGGTGACAGAAACAGTGCATTCTTAGTATTTGGCAACAAGACGCTGTGTACATTAAATTGCGTAATGCACACATGTCAGTGGTTTCATAAGATTCATCTTTTTTTAGCGTGATAGCGGGAAATGTGTGTGTGTTCGTGTGTGTATGTGTGTGTGCTTTCTGTCAGTATCACCTCTGTGCTGGGGAACTTGGCGAATGCAGTGACATGGTCTCTCTAATGCTCTCCGCGCACACATGCACTCAAGTTGCTGGAGCCACAGTGGAGTGTGTGTGTGTCCATTTGTGTGTGTTTGTGCACTGCGGTCCAGAGTTTGACTCTGTGCAATGTATTCCTGGAAAGCCTGTGTAGGAGTGTAGGGAGGCCAGGGCTATTCCACAGTCGCACCGCAGCCAGCGAGGACTGTTTTCTGGAAGCTTCTCTGTCACTTGGAGCGAGGCAGAGAAAAGAGACAAGTTTATTAGCGTTTTATTTTTTCCTCGATATCAACACCTTCAGGGAAAATGTGCTGCTCACTCTTTAGACGAAATAGAGAAGGCGTCAACTGGCATCTTTGACGCCATTTGTATGCATGGACATGCTGTTAAAGTTCACATCATTATTACACAACATGCACCAGGAGGAGGAATGTGGGGAGGGCCTGAGCTGGATGGACAGAAGGGGAGAAGAGAGAGAAAGGGGGGGGGGGGGTGTGGAGAAGAGACTTGAAAAGAAAAAAGGATTGCCAAAGAAGCAAGAAAGCTCAAATTAGCCTAATGAAGGGGCTGCAAAAGGAGCAATAAAATCAAGGGAAGTTAAGGTGCAGGCGATGAATAAGTGCAGGAAGGAGGAATGGATTGAGACTGAATAGAGGGAGGAAAGAGGAGGGGGTGTTGTTTTGAACTACATCAATAAAGCTCAGGCTAATTGTGCCTCTGCTGTCTGCAGTGTTCACCCCTCTGTTCCTTCCACCATGCTCCCTTTTCAAGCCTGCTCTGTCCCATACCCTACAGAGTCTTCTCCTCTTCCGTTAACCGTCTTCCTCCCATCCTCCTCCTCCTCTCCTCCCTCCAGTGGCTGTTGTGTAACTCTGCAGTGACTGACTGAGCAGCAGCAGCAGCAGTGATGCGATTGATCAGCAGTTCTGGTGCCAGGCTGCTCTTATTGTAATAAACGAGCTTGGAGCCGTTGAAACCGACCCTGAGTGCTTTTGTGGGGAGTGGAGGAATCACACACACGTACACACACACACAGACACTGCACCGCACTCCCATGATGTAATGCTGAATAACCCCACATGCTCTTAAACTTACCGCTTGCCTGGATTCATCATTTTTGTACAGTAATCCCTCCAGACCTATACACACACACACAAAAATTAATGAGACATTTAATTTTATTATCAGATTTTTTTGTGGACATGGTGCTGAGGATTCTTGGAACTGTTTCGTTGACTTTTCTTTTAATTAATCTCTGTCGTCTTACAGTTTTGAAGCTTTCGGCTGAAAATAGCTCCTTTAGTCTTTGTTTTTGTGTCTTCTGATAGCTTCGTAAAAGTTCCAACAATGTCATTTTTGGAGTCGCTTGACAAGTGCTAAAGCATATTGCATGTTATGGTAAACATCCTGCATTTTAATCCAGTTTGGGACCCTCGTTGCACGTCTTCCTCCCCTCCCTGACGCTTCCTCAGTTGGCTGTAAGAAAAGCACATCTGGTCCTTCCATTTTTCAGTCTTTGTGGTCTGGCTCTCTGCTCAACATATTCCCACTCCCCCCTTCTCCCCATCCATCCATCTTCTCTCTTCTCCAACCTTTCTGTACCAGCTTTTTTTTTTTTATTAATCCGCCACCATACAAATCCAAGCTTGACAAAACAAGAGCTTTGACTCACCTGAGCTGTATCTACTGTACACACACACCCAGTGGTGTAAAGATCATCCAGCGGGGGCAGCGAGCTCGCTTCCCCGAGGGCATGCATACACACTTTGGCCGGGCAGTGTTAAAGATCACACTCTGTCATTGTAAAATCACTCCAGTGTCACCTCCGTGTCTGCTCAAAGTCACTTTGAGCTTTACCCTGCCTGTCGTTTCCTCCGCACCGAAACATTCCTGCAGCTCGTATCATTGTCAGCACTTGCCGTGTTTGTCTGAGAGGATGCTGAAAATGCTGCAAAGCACGGAAATTACTCACCAGCCAGAAGTGATTAGGGTTCATTGTTAATGGTCACTTGGTTCATTGTGCTCACAGAAGCACCTGGTGTGAGGAGGTCAAGAGTTCGCTTCAAATAAACATCTGTGATCATGAAAAGTATCACATCCAGAAAGTCACTATTACTTTCATCCTCTAATTTGATCCAGTGACATGTGCTAATAATATATCAAATAAAAGGCTGTACTTCTGCTCATCTGGAGCATGTTTATCAGCTTCCTGTGTCGTGAAATGCAAACTGACTCAAGTGTGTGTGTCTATTAGAAAGACACACATACTCTAGGAAGGGCTACTTTGGATTTAAATGGCATTAATGGATCCTCAGCCCTATTCTTAGCCTTAAGTCTGTCTCACCCTTCAGGCGTTGATAAGAGCCGCGTTGGGGTGGTGGAGTCTGGTTTGTGTTCAGCATATGGAGGAACATAAACGTGTGTATATTTAGCTCCTGAGATAGGAAACGCTGCTGAAACATGAGAGCCTCCTCAGGACCGTGAATGGGGAAAAGAAGAAGAAGGAGGAAGTTGGCTCGCATCGATAACCATTTTCCATAAAGGGCTCGCCGGCTTGTAAATGTGTTTTTAATGTTTGTGTGTATTTAGCTGTCGCTTTAGTTCAGGTTTATGTAGCCGAATTGAGTCGGAGGAGTGGATGTTAGTGTGGAGATACTGAAAGACAAGATTCAAGTTGCGTGTGGTGTTTTTTTTCATGTGTAAAAACGAGGTGGCTTGCGTCAGCGCGGCAGCTAACACAAAGCCGACCCAGCCTCAACCAGACTCCGTGTTAATATCACGAGATTTAAGCTGCGGACCTCGCGCACGCCACAGATACCAGCTCTTATTGTTGTAACCGAAAAAGCCTGCAGTGTGAAGAGTCGTCAACCCTGCCCCACGGAAACTACACCGAGGGGGGGAACCAGAGGAGGAGGAGGTGGAGAAGGAGGAGGAGGTTTGGGAAGATAGAGAGAAAGGTGCTGGAGGAGTGAGGGAGGACTGCACAGAGCAACTATCCGTGTTGTTCCGCGTTTGTTTGTTCTGCAGCCTGTCCAGAGAAGAGAGAGAGAGAGACACACTCGCGCGCACACACAGACACACGGTGGGGTTTGTTTCTTTCAGGGCGCAACTAAAAGCTGAAACACCGTCAATTCTGGATTTCTTTATCCGCTTCCTGTCGTCCAGGATGAGGTTTAAACGGAACGGGTCCTATACGCTAAATAGGTAAGACACTGGGGTAACTTAATAATGTGTTATCCATATGGAGAGGAAGAGGAGGAGGAGGAGGAGGAGGAGGGAGGGGGACAGCATGGTTTGTTATGTGTTTAGCTCATAAATCAGTTTCTGTGTGATATTTCCATAGAGGCTCACAGTGGTGACTTTATAGTGTCTTTATTGCACTTCATAGTATTTCTATAATATCTTATATGAAAGATAAGACTGCAGTAATGCTATAGCAGACTTTTTTATTGCAACACACAAGCTGCAAGGCACCTTCTTTATTGTGATCTATATTAAGGTCTTTTGAGGCATCTGATGATAATTCACTGTGAAACTTGAACTTTCCGCTCTTTATATTTGCAAATATACAGTTGTTGGCACAATCATGGCCGATCAGGTGTTGATAATATGTCAGTTTCTCTCAAGGGTCCCCTGATTTCAATGTGGCGCCCACGTGTAGTTTAGTCAGTTAGGCTGGATCGGGAGAAACCTGTCCGTCTTGCTTTAAGGGGTTGGGCTCACTCTTTTGTTTCCCTTCTTCCATTATGGAAAAGAGCAAAATGATCTCTCTTTCCCTCTCCTTCCCCTCACAGAAATGGCCCCCTCTCGCCGCCCCATCACCTAGCAACTTTGCATGTGTTTGTGTATGCTGTGAGAATGATGTGCACTGTGTGTGTCTCTGCCTCTTTTTCCCCCTAACCCACTTTCTCTTGACATAATTGCGATGGCCTCTATTCATATCCTGGCATTTCTAAACCCGGTCACGAGTTGGGTCTTTCCCCTGCCCAGTGATTTGGTCCCACTCTCTCTAACTCTCTCTCTCTCTGTCTTCATTGTGTTATCTCTCCAAGTCACAAGTTTTATAAGAAAAATTCTTTCTTTGTCTGTCCGCCGAACCGAGTCACACAGCCGTCTTGAATCCAGCGGATGTCTTGCTTTTGTTGTTTGTCTGGATTTCATGATAAGGGCCAAAAGTTAGAGGAAGTACACACACACAAACACGCCAGGCGACCCCTGTGAACTCGCTCATATTGTTGAAAGTGACAGTTAATTCAATGGCAGTTTCACTTCTTCCACTTTTCCTCTGGCACTCCTTTTCCCCTTTGCCTTGTCACAGGGCATATGGCCTTCCGCTGTACTTGACACACACACAAAAACCCACATCCTGACTTTTAGGTACTGAAACACAAAGGGAACTAATGAGTGCCAAACACCCACTTCATCACACAGCCCAAAATGCGAGAACGATGTTATCGCTTCATACCCCTCCTCCCTTTATCCCCTTTCTGTTTTCACTTAGGAAGTGTGTGCAAGAGAAGTGTGTGTTGCCACCCCCCCACTCCCCTTGCGATTGTTGTGTGAGCGATGGTGTGTTGCAAGTGTGCATTCACATGTGTGTGTGCAGGTGAGAGGGATGAGGTAATTAAACAGTGAAAGAGGAGGCCTGTTAGCTGCAGCTCCTGGTGACAGCCCTCCAGAGAGAAGGAGGAGGTGGAGGAGGGATGACGTCATGGGATGTAAAAGTGCTTTGCTGGGCTGCTGCGGTCCATCTTTGTCATCTTTTATCTCAAAGAGAACAGGAGAAGCAGAGGGAGGACGGGCAGTGTTGTCCTGTGGTGTCGTCTGAAGTTGTGTGCAGCGGTGTTAGGTGAAATATCCACTACCTCTGGCTACTGTTGAATCCATCTCACTGTTTAGGAGGTCTTTTGATGATAGAATAAGAGCAGAAATGTCCCCCTGTGGTCGCTACATAACTCCCATCTTCTGAAGGTGACTGCCATCTCTGCATCTGTTGTCTCAGCCTTCTCCTCGGCAAACTGCAGTGATTTGTTTCCTCTGAACAGAGCGGAGTCGGCCTGTTTGACATTGAACGTCAGTGTTCAGCTGTGTCGTCTGCCTTCGTCATGGTCGGCTAATCCTGTGCTGGCGTCTGACTGCAGCCTTCGATTACAGCACCACACACACCTGACCGCTGCAGTGCTTTGAGAGTGTTCGTGTGTGTGTGTTTCTGTCTGATGTGTTAAGGAGCAAGTGAACAACAGAGGGCAAAAAGAAAGCGATTGCTCTTAATGAATGATGCAGGAAAGAAAAGACGTATCGAGGTCCACGATTCACCCTGTGTCCTTCACCTTATTTGCCCACACCATAACACAAGTGCTCTGCAGCGATTGGCTCGCTTCCTGGGGGCTTGTCTCAGTGCTAGCCCCTCCCGTCCCGTACCTCTGCATCATTTGTGTGAATGAAGAGTCATGGTTATTGTATACGTGCACACGGTGTGCTGCATGGGTGTTCACGTGTGCAGTCGCACCTCGGTGTTGACTCAAGAGTTGACAATTAGCCATCTGCTCTCAGAATTTGGTTATGTATCACTTCATGCGGAAAAGCACGAAGGCTGTCAACTGGCTGCACTGATTAACTTCCCAGAGAGGTTTGACAGGATTTGACTGCGACTCAGATTTAGCAAACAGAGTGTGTTTGGTTTGCGTGAGCGATGGGTGGAGATAGGATGTTTAGCCCTTATTTAGGATGTATACAGATGGCTGAGATTGCAGCCTCTCAGGGATTGTCACCCACCCCCCTCTGTCTCTCTGTCCATCGCTCTCTCTCTTCCCTGCAGTCCACCCTGTGCTGCCCAGCAGTCAGCAGTTTGTTTATGGGACTCTGTTTGCCAAGCTAATCTTCCCGCCTTTCAAGTGGGAGCCAGCAAGCGAACGAGAAGAGAGAGAGAGGGAGGGAGAGAGGGAGAGAGAGTGCAAGAGTGTGAAAGTGAGTCAGGCAGTTGCAGTAGTTGGAAGGGAGAGAGAAAGAGAAACATGCTCGGAGAAGTGTGTCCGGTTTTGCGAATTATGTTTTTGTTTTGAAAAGTGTCTATCTGCGCCTCTGCTCGACTGACTTCCTGATCTGACCGCGTGCATCCGTCCGTCCATCCGTCTCGCGTGTCCTGCGTTAAAGTCAGAGGCCGTTCCAGTAGCTGTGCGATTACACAAGGTGCTATGCCGGAGCTGCTGCACCTGTAGCCGAGTTTCCCAGAGAGGAGCGGAGACGGGGGAGGTGAAAGGGAGGAAGGGTACTGTGGGTCGGAGCCTCGTCAACCCCGGCTCTGCTGCTTCACCGCCGACTGGATGGGGGTTCTGGTGTGCTGCGACTGCTTCTTCTATCGGTAGTTAACCAAGTCACTGTTCCTCTTTTCTCCTCTCTCGACCTTTCCTTCCCCTTTACTGTTGTTGTCATCGATTGTTGTTGTTTACATCATACTTGACTTTTCAGCATTCTTCTGCTTACATTGTCAGACCTTGATTAACGTCTCTGTCTGACCCCCCCACACACACACTCCTCCCCCTTTCGTCTCCTTCACATTCACTCTCTCTGTTATGCTGCTGCGGTTTTGTAGGAGACATTTGAGGACAGTGCTGCTGTAGCAGGCAGCGATTCTGCTGTAGTCAGACACAAGGGGTAGCTTGACTTGTGGGAGGGGAGGAGGAGGAGGGAGGGAGTTGAGGACAGAGGGACAGTGATGGCACACAGCCATCCTCCTATAGCTGTCTGAAGGAGAGGCGTGTAAGACGTTGCTGGATACAGGGTTTACGAGGAGGCAAGGTTAAGGCTAGTTGGAGTCAAATGGCATGCAGCCAGAAGTTGTCTAGTCAGTCAGGCTTGCCCAACTTTTCCTCTCATCCTCCTGTGTGCCCCTTTGGCTGTGCCGCACTGTTTGTTTGGACACAGTGTTCCCTTGCAAGGGGGCAGGGAGGTGCTTTTTCCTTTTTTTTCTGTTTTGTTGTTTGCAGAGCATAGTCTTAACAGACTTTGCTCTTTTTTCCGGTCATTGCCATCTGAGTTTACCTTCGATTTTGCGCCGTACCTGTGACAACTCACATGTTAGCACTCGTATAACTGGACATTGTGCCTGAGAGAAAGGCTATATGATTTAGGTTCGGCTCTCTGGCAGTCGGAGCAGAAAGGATCTGGTTCCCCTCTCTTGTGGTTGTGGGGTTTAGCCAGCCCGAGCCTGCCTCAACTGCTGTATAAAGTCTAAATATAACTTCTCTAAGGAGCGTTTTGATGGTGAGGGCAAAATTGTAGCTTTAACGCAGACACACACAGCACAGCTGGATTAGATTAGGCCTCGCTGTGATTCGGAACTTTGTTTACACTTCAGTGCTACTCTTAACATGAATAACGGCCTGTCGTTAGAGTGTGTATGTTTGTCATGTATCTGTGAAGGCTGCACATGTGCTATATACTGTAAGATCTCAGTGAAATACACACAGAAGCCTTGTGAAGGCCGGCTCTTGTGCCAGGAGTACTTATACTCTTTTCTCTCCCAGTCATGATCGAGGCAGTGGTGGGACCTGGACAGCACACTGATGTCTCATGGGCTCATTAAGCCAAAATGGGCCGTCACGTCTATTTTTAGCATTTCCTCTCCCTTGGCGCCTCCGTCAACCAATCAGGCGGCCTGGCAGTGATGCTATATGGCTTGATTGATGTGTGTTTTTGGAGGCACACCCATCCAAACAGGTCCTCGTTGACCTCGAGCCGGGCCAGCCCTCTGTCCCCTGGGCTCCGGTGTTTCAGCTTTCAACAGTAGCATTGTGTGGAGTAGAAACTGGCTGCCAGCACTCAAGCGGCGTCAGCTGTGATGTTGATCGTCCTGTGTAGAATGGAGCGATTGAAGAGTCTGTCATCATATGACGCAAAGTAAAATGTTTTGGAAGTGGCCTTCATTTCTCAGCTCTTGCATGTTAATGTATGTTTTGGTACAGTGAGGAGCAAAGTGTTTTATGTTAGGGGAAATTTAAGCAGGATATGCTTTGAAGTTCTGAAGACAGTCAACAAATTCAGTCTGAAATTGCATAAACATAAGACAATGATATGTTAGTTTAATT
Organism: Epinephelus moara; assembly: GCF_006386435.1. Lineage (NCBI taxonomy): Eukaryota > Metazoa > Chordata > Actinopteri > Perciformes > Serranidae > Epinephelus > Epinephelus moara. Next base: position 17,182,041 of record NC_065525.1, on the reverse strand, counting down.
TAATTTTGAATTATGTTTATTATCATAAACAAATGAAGATTAAAAAGGAAATGTTTGACATTTTTGGATGGGATTCATTGACTGTGAAATTCTGGGCCGATACCATTTTGCTGCTGTTGTTTTTTGTTGTTGTTGTTGTTGTTGTTGCTATTCCCCCTTTTGTGCAAAGGAAACGAAGACAATCTTCATCATTCAGCCATTCATCATTACACTATCTTTGAATGAGCACAAATTCAATGACATAAAATTAAGAAATAACCTTCAATATTTATAATCTTTAAACCTTCTACCACACAAAAAACTTTTGTAAAAAAGAAAAAATAAATGCTTAAAAGCCTTTTCACTATATATCATAATTCTCTAATATCTATTTTATATTTCTGTGAAAACATCAACAAATTTCTCCTTCAAACAACTGTATTTATTCAAGTTTCAAACACTAAATTTTACAAGATTACATTTGAACACATCATGATAACGTTGTAATTTCATACTGATGTCCGGTGGATAAACTGTTGCATTTGCTAATCCATTACACTCTTGTCTTTTTGAAGGTGGAGTCTGCAGTCAGTTAGTTTAGTTTATGCTAGCATAAGGAGGATATAGGAAGAACGGCTAACATATAAGTGACATGTTATATCTTACTTATTATATGTATTTACTGTGTTTACTTGAAGAGACTCTTTGGCAGTGGAAGTGGCGATGGTATTGTCTAACATGTGTTCAGGGTTGTGACACTATTTTAATCTCATGCGCCCCATGTGTTTGCTGTCTGTTGACAGATTAACTAGTCTGGTTTGGATTTAAGTGTCAGTAGTCCCAAAAAGGTGTTAACTTTTTCATAATTACGAAAACATAGAAGTGGCCTTAAAGCTTTCAGCAGAAGCAAAGTAGCCAAGGTTTGTATTTTGAGGTTTGGTTTGGGCTCGCAGCTTTTTGACACAATTGAAAGTTGCCTTAGACCTCCCTCACTATAATCTCTACTTATGTACATACATTGTCACATGTGAACTCATTCTCTCTCACACACACACAGCCTAGTCAATCAGTTTTCCAGGGTCTCATCCAACACAACAGTCCAGAGGCAACTACCACAGTTAGAGTTGAATCCTGGGTCAAGGTCCTGGGACACACACACACACACACACACACACACACACACACACACACACACACACACACACAGATACACACAGACATTGGCCATAATTTCTCCATACACAATTGCAGCATGAAACAGAAAATCCAATTTTCCTCTCCGCCGTGAGGTTTAATATTTCTGTACCCGTATGTATTGCTGTTGACGTGTTGTTGGAAAGCAGGCACATTCAGACCTGGAGGCTCCACCATATGACAAAAGATTGTGTGTGCGTTTGCTCTCAGCGGATCGGTTGGTAAATTTCATAATGTGTGGTGCTGTGGAACAATAGTTGTGAGTGTATCATCAGGCTGTGTGTTTTATTAGCAGAGCAGGCCATACTGTTTTCCATGTGTCTCTCGTTAGGCTATCTTTGGCAGGCCTGGCTGCCTCCACAGAGCTGAGGCGTGCAGCTCAACAAGGACGCCATTCTCCACCGACAAACCCCGCACCCGTTCCCCTCAGCCCAGCAGACTCCCTCCTCGCGTGGCTGCCCGTCACTCAGATTGGGGTGAAATGAAGCTGAAATACTTTGAGTCTTTGAGGAAAGTCGGGCTGCTTTAGCTAGCTAAATCATTATCTGTTAAAAGCTTTGCCCGGAGGAATTGGATGCCATTATTTCCTGTGGCTGTTGCACTGTATAATCAAGCTGCTTTGTTATTCTGGCTCGACGTTTTAACTACTACTTCATTTTTAAAAGAAGGTTTGATGGTCCGTTGAAAATCAATTTCTAGAAAAGAGCTCTAGGAAAAGGATCGATCTGCTAAATTTTGATTCTGTGTTAGTTTCTCTTGTAACAGACCTTACTGGTATGATAATCAAACACTACTCCACCCAAACTACACCTGAACAAATAGGGCGTGCAGTCCAAAAATCATCCAGCAGGATTCAGTGGAGCTTGCTGCACTCATGTAATAGACACTGTCTATTACTCATCATTGAGCTGATGGCATGTGCACAGGCTGGAACTTGCATCAGTATGGCTTGGATCTGTACATAACCTGTCTAGTGTGGATCCTTGTCTTTGGATTTCTTGCCCTACTTCCCTGAACTTTCTGAGCTTAAAGGGGGCTTTCACATCAGGGATGCAGGCCTAGATCACAGTACACTTGACCCCAAAGTCCAGTTTGTCTTATCAGTCAGTGTACTGTGCCCAAGTGAAGTCCACTTACAAAGGTGGTCCTGAATACCAAAACATGGAAGTGGACTGCTGTTTAACACAACCTGAAGGAATTTTTCACCAGTTATGAAACAGTCTTGATTTAAAATGGATGCCTCTATATCACGGTAACACAGCTCGCCATGGACAGCACAGATCTGACTTAGCTGCCGCTTTAACCTGCAGTCAGAGCTCCAGCAAGACGTAGAGAGCTCCATGCAGACAGCAGCAGCTCCTCTTCCAGCCAGGAGCAAAGCACATTCTCACTGCTCCGCCGCTCCCTGCTGATGATGGTTCCTGGGGTCATCAGTATCCATATGCAGCGCCCTTTTCTACACTGTAGCACAACAAAAATGCCACGTAGATGATGACGCAGGTGTACTCGGGTACGGAATAACATTACTAATGTGATAGCTAAGCAGGGAGGGAGTGGGGAGGGCAGGGCGATCATACTCAGACATGGTACGAATCAGTCTTATCCAATATGAAAATGCCCTAAATTACTTTTTACAAATCATAACGGAGAGCAGATAAACCCCTCCCAAAGGTGTCTTATTCACTCGATCCTGTCAGGACATGTGTCACATCACACTCCTATGGAGGGACACCGGCTGGTCAGTGACATACAGTATTGGAGGTTTGTCGATCTTGACTGATTGTCCTTCTTTACTTTCACCTGCCCTAAAGTCACTGCGGAGGGCAGACCTCACACACAAGGCCAGTTACATAACACAGATTGTGTGTGTGTGTGTGTGTGTGTGTGTGTGTGTGTTCAGGTGCAGCCTAGTCCTGCTGGCTCAGGAGATGGAGAAAGAGATGGCCTTGCACTAACCTCACCTCCGCATTTAGATCCACACAGTCAGCACGCACGCACACGCAGTCATGCACACGCTTAAATTAAAAAGCACCGTGCGTCTCTGTGGTTCCTTTGTTTCTGAAACTGCTTAATTCAGATAAACACACTCAGAAAAGGGAAACAGACTGCATGTTTAGGACACATAATCAGTACTGATCGGATAAATGTTAGGTGGTGTGTAGCAAAGTAAAAGTTGTCTGTGTGAGGCAGCAGGTGCCCTGTACGCATGGAAAAACTCACAGCTGCTCGGTGGCCCAATTGGCAAGTAGAGAATGGCTTCATTGTGTTTGGCTCGGTTTGTAGGTTGGTCAGGTGGCAGGAAAAGGGTTAGACAGAATTTAGTATCAAAACAACGGGTCTGGAGGGGTTTTTTATGTGCTGTAAAGGTGGCATGAAGATTGGTTGTGGCAGCAACAGCCCTCGACTTCTCTGCACTGCCTCTGGGAACAAGAGGCCCATTTTAAAGGGAGACAGGAAGTGACTGGGCGCCTCACTTCCTGTTTGTCGAGTTTATCCCAGGCGAGAGTGAGAGGGAGGGGTGGTCTGGTGCAGCCTAATTGAACGGAGAAGGTGGTGTTGAGTAGGTACGCCTTCCTTTTTCGCTCTCCATCTCAAACTAAAACACACACACACACACACACACACACACACACACACTTGCCTGCATAGCAGTGTAATTGCCTCTGTGCTGCAGTGCCTTTGGCAGCTGTGCCCCCTCATTTGTTTCAATTATCTACCATCTGACATGGCGCTGTTTCCAAGGATAGACCGGGGAGGAAGACGAGAACAAAAACAGGCAAGGAAAGTTTTAAGGAGCCTCCAGAAATGAAACTTTATTATGTGCAGATTGCCATATTTCACACCTTTAAAGCACAGCTGGATCCCACCTACGTCATGTGAAGAGTCGTGAGTCACGCATATTGAACTCCCTCCTTGTGAGACTATATTTAATCAGAGAGTAGAGGTGGCGAAGAGGCTGCTCTGGAGTGAGCAGGAAAGTGCTGCCTCCAGCATGTTCTGAGGTGACGTCCAAAACATTTATTATGTTCTCTTACAGAACTCCAAGGCTGCTGGCCAAACAAGGACTAACCTTAAATACCCTTTTGTATCAGTGAAGCTCCTCTGATCTCTGCCTGTGTGTTAGGGGCTTCAGTTGCAGCATTTTTAACTGTTATTTAAGTCTTTTGTGTTGCAGACAGATGTGCACACTGCTCTAAGCAACTCTCCCATCCTCCCTCTAGGGGGGATGATGTCACTGCATAAGCTCATCTTTACAGGTGGGAGCCAGTTACCCCTCTAAGCCAATCAGAGGCGTGTTTACACCTGAATCCCCTGGCGAGGAGACACACACTAACGCACATTCTCAACTTCACAGTGTTAGCCACTGATGTCATCTGCTCATAAAAAGGGTCAGATTATATTGTTCCCACCTCAGCTCATCCGTTAAGGATGTGATACATCTGTGGAGGGCGGAGGAAAATGTGAACACCCGCGGTCATCGATGAGCTGACATGCGGCAGCCGCAGTGGAAGAGGCTGCTCCAAGGACATCTATTGATTTGACCTCTCCTGTGTCTCCATTCTGTCTCTCTTATTTTCCCATTCTGACACCGGCAGCAGCTGCCTACGCCCACTTCCTTCCCTCACTCATTGATGCACCATCTGTAGGCGACAGGCACACTTTTTGTTCGGTAGCATATTGTTGGTGAGGATGTGGAAAAAGTCAAGGCTGTTTACACATAATAGTATTCTTTCCCTTGTGTGTGATAGGATCACGTGTTTGTGCGCTTTTTTCCCCCTCTCAGCAGACTAAGAGAGGACATGCTGTGATGTTTCCTCCACACCAGGCGGTGACAAAGGGCAGGGCCCCGCTGTGGTTTCACTGTCATCTCAGCCATGCCCTCAAGGAGCAAAACATGCGTGGCTTTGTCCAGGAATTTCCATAACATTTGCTGCCTCTTCTCTTTGTCTCCAAGCTTCCCCCTGCTCCCTAGTACACCCCTTCCTCTCCTCTGTTGTGGCCTCGACACAGAAACACATGACGTCATTGGTGCGTCTTACCTAACAGCACCGCTCTGCCTTCGCCCTCCGCCGAACACATACACACTGTGTTTTTCCCCCCTGATTAGACCCTGGAGACTGATATTTACTGACATGATCTGCTGTCACAGCTAATTACTGGAAAACAAGTCCTTGAGTGGAAGGCATCTTCTTTGAAAAAAAAAAAAAGTTAATCTCAGCCCGCAGCCCGTGTGTGTCGTCAGCGCTCTGTGTGATGGGACTTGCTGTGGGCTAACCAACGCTACCTCTTGTTTTTGAGCTGCTGTTGTTTGGTGGCAGTGTTGTTGTTGTTATGGGTGGATGTCCATGAGAGGCGGCGCTGGTGGTTAAATCACATGTCCGCCTGCCTTCTAAGTATCTTCCTTGGAGAGATCAGACTTGTTGTTTCCTGCCACACACACATTAACGTAGGTGCTCTGTACACCTCTAAGCTGATAAGAAGTTAAAATGCACACAGACAGGAATCAATCGGACGTTTCTATAGGGAACGCTGACTCGCTCATATATTCCACCAGCTTGGGTTTTGGTTCGTTAATCTGTCGGCCTCCTTCAGTCACATGCTTCTCTTCACCTCTTTGCCCAATCCTGGGTGTGACCGCTTCCTACGCCTTCATCCACTCTGTTAATCAAAGTCACACAATGGACCAGAGTTTCCTCTGTTATCAGATGGTGGCGAGATCTCGTCTAGTCATCAGGCGGTGATCATTGTTTTCCTTCTGTTTATGCGTGTCCTCATAGGATTCAGGCCAAATGACTATTTAATGCTGAAAAAGTTTTTATTTTCTTAACTTTATAAGATGTTATTCTCTGTTTTTGCTTGTCGTACTCACACTCCTGAGTCATCACTGTTTGAAGACAACAGAATGCACTCTGGACCGGTGATTTTAAATTGGGCCAAAGATAATATATGTGAGTGTATTTGATTATCGTTTTTAATCAAGCACCTTGTGAACCGTGATACTCGGGGAGAATGTGTAAGCAGCACTAATTAATTTCTGCACCGCTCGTCTGTGTGTTTGTGTGTAGGCAGGGAGGCACTGGCTGTTCTCTTCTGTGAAACTGTCCTTGTTCTTTCTGTGTGACCGCACGGTTGTTGTGATAAGCAGAGCAGCAGATGTGAGTTGGCTGTTTGGAAAACCGACCAGACTCTCAGAGAGCCTCTGCTGCCGTGACGACTCCGGTGATGCTCTCCCGAGATAACGGCTACTGTACAAAAAGCTCTTGATCTGATGGACACATCGTGTTCGCACGCTCACATCTGTGGGGAACAGTGTCAGTGAGTCAGCACATGGACATGAGTGTTTTCTCAGAAGCCCACGTCATTCGCTGAGATGAGAGATTCAAAGGAAATCTGACAGTGGAGGAAGGCCAACACAGGAGATGGGGAATAAATTAGGTTTCATCCTTTAGGGAACAACATTGTTAGAAATTTATTTACTCAAGAAAAACAGTTATTCTGCTAGGTTTCCCCTGCATGCAGTCTGATACAACAGTTATACAGTACAATAAATCCAATCTTACTGAATGTTATGTTTCAGAGAGGTGTTAATTTAACTGTGTGGTCATTGCGGAGGATGTAGTCTGTGGTTTTGTTAAACAGCATTGCTTAGACAGAGATGTGTGTCTGTTATTTAGCCAGCCACAGAGTCCTGCACAGGTCCGATTTTCAAGACCCGGTCTCGAAACAGTCGGCACCCGCACATTTGAGCAATTAGTTCAATGACCCGACCTGTTGACACAAGATCTGTGGCCCAACCCAATCCTAATAATAACCTATAATAACCATGGACTATTCAAGGAATCATTTTTGGCCATTTCACACACAAGAAACTGAGATAATATATTTGAAACAGAAGGTTTTCTTTTTTTTTTGCTTATTCTCAAGATAGCATAACGTTATTTTAATTTTTATTATAACATCTTTACCATCCAACAACTGCGATCCTACCCACATGTTCTTTGTTTCACCCAGGACCAAACCCGCAAATAAAATTAAGACAAAACACCACTTACAAATCTACAAATTACAATTTTTTTGCAAGTCACCCTGGCCTATTATTGCTGTCATTTTTTTTTTATTTTTTTTTTTGGTAAAAGTTTCATTTTAACAGTGTAAAATTTTCCTCCAAATCTCACAACAAAAAAATAAATAAATAACACTTTGCACAAACTGAACTTCTCAACTTTGTAGATCTGTACAACTTGTTAATTGTTCGCCAGTATCTCCAGCACAGTTTAGACCTGGTCACTTAGTTCCAGTGACCAGGTTAAAGAGCGATCAGGCCATCAGCTCGGCCGAAATAACAACTAGAACACCAACGTTGCTGTTCGCTCACATGCCAGACAGTCTGACAGAGTTGTGCTGCCTGCTGATGCAGGAAATGGAGACCTCTCTCCAGGGAAAGGGGTCCCCTAAACCTCTCCTTTCATCCCTCATCTCTGTTAGTTATTGTTTTCATCTCACAGGCTCAGAGAATGCAGACTCACTGCGCAGGTTATGTAATATACCTAGAAACAGATTGCTGTGAGTTAAGGCGCAGGCTAATGCGATTTGACTTGTGCTCTTTAGGCAGCGTGTTGATCTTATCAGCTGCTTTTTAAATCATTACCATTTCTGCTGATGCTGAGGCTTCTTTGATTTAGATTCAGGTTGACCTCAGGGTGCTGCTGTGCCGTACCTGCCTTTATGTAATAAAGATTTTCAACATTTCTCACAGTTGCCCCATTTGATCGGTCACGCTCTGTTTTGAGTCGGAGAGTGATATATGTCGACACGGTCACTCAAGCAGAGATGAGCTACATCTGCTCAACATCAATCAGTCACTCATTCCCCACAGTGGTGCAGTTTGAGTAATTTGTGCTGATGGCCCAACAAACCAACTTAAGCGTCCATGATAAAGGGACATTCTGTACATTAAAGCCTCTGTGTGTGTGTGTGTGGGTGTGTGTGTGTGTGTGTGTGTGTGTGTGTGTGTGTGTGTGTGTGTGTGCTGGAATGAGTTTGTTCTAGGAAGCGCTATAGGTTACATTCACATTCCCCTTGGTAGCAAAGCTGTGACTAAATGTTCTCACTTAGGAGTTAATGAGCTGGATCAGGGCGGGCATGCACAGCCTTGGAGCAGAAAGCCACCCAAACTGTGGGCATGAACCCCACACCCTCCTCTTTATCTTTGCATCATTTGCTTATAACACTCCCCAACAGTCTCTACCTTGCTGTCATTGTGTGTTCTAGTTCTGTCCCATCCCCACATGAGCCCCTCGTAGACTTTGCATCTTGACCATTTTGTTGCAGACTTAGGGAATTTGGGTTTTGTGTTTCACCTTCTGGCCTGTCGGAGCTGTTGTTCAGTTCTGATTTCCTCTCTGCTGCTTTAACTGAGAGCTTCTTCCCTTCAGACAGAGTTGGAAGTCCACGCTGGCATTGCTCTCTGGTTTTGTTGTTTTTTATTTTTTCTTCTTAGGACCATGAAAAGAGAACTCTGTTCACCTTGAAGCCCCATAGCCTACCCCACCATACTCTACCACACATCCTGTGCAAACATGGGCGCTACCCCAATACTTTTCCTGCCACCTACTCTTCGCTCCCTCCATCTTTCCCTGTATTCCATGACGGTCTTTCTCCTTCATCAAGCTCCCTCCACCTTATTCTCTACTGCTCTCACACTCATACATTCACACACAGACTGCCCCTTGTGCTCCTGAGCAAACAGTAGCATATGTTTGGCCACAGCTCCCTTTGCACCTCTTCTTTACGTCAAAGACTCTCAACTTCTTGGCCCCCGAACTTCACCTGTATATTTTAATGTTTCACACTTTGCTTTCTCTTATGTTCTTTGTGTTACTCAGCGACACCAGTAGTGGAAAGTAACTCATTAAGTTTTACAGTCTTCAAAGGATGCTGGAGTCTACAGCGTCAGCATAGAGCCAGGTCGGTTTCAAATGTCACAGCAAGGCACACACACACACACACACACAGAGCGTCCACACCCTTATTATAAAACCTGGAATGGAAAAGTGGAGTGGAAAACTCAGACTAGCTGTAAGGTTGTGTAAGTTTCAGACAATGTCTGCAGTGAAAGGCCTTTTCCAAGGGTGGGTACTGTTCATGGTGATGTAGTCCACTCTCAGCTTTCTTCTTATTCAAATGCAAAAAAAGAATTTCAATTTCCCTTTTAGCTTCTCTCCAGAGTCAGGCTGCTGCTCTTTGAGTTTCAAAATGTGTCTGACTTCCCTTACCTGATGTAAAAAGAGTGCACACCTACACCTTGTGCCAGCAGGTGGCAGTGTTGTTGCTCACACCTGCATTGTCTCTGGATGTGTGTGTGTGTGTGTGTGTGTGTGTGTGTGTGTGTGTGTGTGTGTGTGTGTATGTTTGCACATGAAACAAGGAATGTTCCTTTCTCACAGCCCCGGCACTACAGCCAAACCATCCTGCGCACTGTTGTGTTACACTGTAATCTGTTAGTAATGTTTTGGTTTGGTTGAGAAATGTTCAGAATTTTATCTGCACTTGAGAGATCAGCAGGTTTAGCTTATGTGTGTGTGTGTGTGTGTGTGTGTGTGTGTGTGTGTGTGTGTTTGTGTTTGTGTGTGTGTGTGTGTCCTGACTTCAGTGCCAAGGTTATCGTATTCTTCCCAGGAAAAGCCACATTCTTTTCCTTTTTTGAGGTTTATTACAGTTCTGGGAAGACGTGCAGCCTTCAATAACCTTTTCTATTTCCTGCAGCAAAGCACGAGGCCTAGCACATGCAAACACCTCCACTTACAGTATGTGTGAGTTAAATATCTCATATATAGGGCTGGGTATTCTTCAAAAAGTACCCCTTACTAATACAGACACTAATAGAGTACTTCATTTGATACCCATAATTATGGGTATCAAATCATATTTTGGTGGCATCTCACCATAGTGAACTGCTCACATTTCTCAAATACCGTGCATGATTTTACCACACATCAGACTGTATGGGTTGTAGCTGCTGCTGTGGGACTCTTCGCCCTGAGGACAGTTGTGAGAGTCCCCTGACCAAACACAGTGACAAGGCGAACTGTTGACATCACACAGTTTTGTTATGTAACGGTTATTAACAGATTTAACGACATAGTCGAGATGTTCCGGGACAGATCAGACCCCTGACACAAAAAGGATCAAATGCAGGTATTGTTTGGCTGGAGACGTTTCAACACTACTTGATACCGGGTTATTGTGGTTGATTGATACCTTAAAGGTGTTGAGTACCGATACCCAGCCCTACTAGTATCATGAGAACCATCAGTTAGGCTTTTTTAGCCAGCATTGATGAGATGTCTGTGAAGTGCCTTGAAAAAAGGAAATACGAACGTCATCAATTCCATGACAAGTGGGTAAACCCTGTCTGCTGATAAAGATAATGTGATATGATCAAAAGCTCCAGAGCAGCTACTAAATGGACCGTGTGGTGAGGGTGTTTTCTCAATCCTGTTTCCAAACTCAGGAATGAACTCTGACTGTAAGGACAGTTTACAACCGGCTCTAACATTATCTTGAATCCTCTCACAACCTGGCAGTCATGTGTTCCTTCGCTCTTCTGTTATAAGGTAGAAATCATTATATAAGTGCACAGCACACCTACCTCCCCACTGTCTTTGTGCCTCAGTCCACTTTGTCATGGGATTAATCTCATGACTTTGATGGAGTGACCCGCGCAGGACAGAGAGCCTAATTACCATTCCCCTTATACCTGCCGGCCTGAGGACAAAGTCACTCTCTAGCTGTGTTATGAACACCTGTGATGCAGCAGCATGTCACATGTCATTCCACAGGTCAGCAACCTCACCTGTCTTTCTTCCACCTTGACCGCCAATCTGTACCCTTGCAGCTCCCGTCAGCTCCTTCGCCATTATATCGCAGCTGACCTTGCACCTGAGCCTCTGGGCTCACATGTACGCGCCTAGTGTGTGTGTGTGTGTGCATTCTTACACTTGACAGACAGGTGTTTGGATGCCCAGGTGGCGAATTATGGAATAGATAGAGACTCTCTCCTGTTTAGGAATGTAGGGAGGAGGAGTGCAGCGAGCGGCCAGGGCATGCTGTGACAACCTCCTACACTGAGCCAAACTTTTGCACTCCTCTCTTCTACATCCTAACTTCTGTTATTATCCGCTTTCGCTCTCCTTTTTCTGTTCTGTTTTTCAGTTCCCGCTCCTTCGCTGCCCTTTCTTCACCCCGTCACTTAATTAATGATAACTGCTCCCTTTTCTTACTTCCTTGTTCCTTGTTCCTTGTCCGTTACCTTCTCCCATTTCATCTTTCTCTCCTCTTCATATTCCATTTCTGGCCCATTCCCGATAGTGGTTAATCTAAGCAGTATCCATGGAGATGGTGATTTATAAACGTCTGGACACGAGTCTGGTATTTCTCATCTCCTGTCTTCCATCTTGCTAAAGCCCTCTCTTCAGTCATAAACCAGTCCGAACATGGCCTCCTGTCTTTCAAACATACTTGGCTACTCTCTCTTCCTTTTTGAAATCGCTCCAGTGCCAGAAAATATGCAGAAACAGTTTAACATTTCAAAGACCAACCTAACCAGACTTCTAATTGGATTATGAGTGCAGTGGCGATTAGGCAGTCGAGTATTTTCCCTTTTGTGCCATTGCTGCTGTTAAATGGAGTGCGAAGTTAAACCCTAATATGTTTGCTCATGAAGTGCACACATATACCTCCCAAACAAGAAAAGCCAAGTCAAGCCAAACTTCTCAGATCCCCTGCTCTTGACCTCCTATAGTTCACAATCCATGTTACTCTTCGTCTTCAGCTCTCCTCTTCCCTTCTTTGTTTAGCCAGGCTGTGTGTGCAGAGAGCGATGGCATGTCTTTGCATGCAGCCCTTCCCCTGCAGGAATGCAGAGCAAAGGCACGATGAAGCCAGGGAGAAAAGGGGCGCACATGCAACAGGAGAAAGAGGACTTCAAGGCCTTAAAGGTGTATATGAGAGAATAGGTCAAAGAAAAACTGATGTGCAAGGACTGTTGATATGCAGTTCACCTTCAAAGCACGTGATAGATTGATATGATGTCAAAAATGCTGCATATTGTCTATCAGCACTGATATGACAGCAGTGATAATAGCACTGTTTCTTAATGCACAGTGTTAATGACAGGAGCACCTTGCAGAGAGGAGACAAGAGCACCTTATAGAGGCATGATGACAAAGTCAAAAGGTTCACTAAGTCATTAAGTAGAGAGTTAGGCTCATGCTTGCCAAGTTTGGTGCTGCATATTTTGGCCCAGGTTTTGTCCGCACATGCACAGACATACAGTAGAGTGCAAGACCACACATACTCAGCATTTCATGCAGCACTCACAAAGAGGCGAGGTTGGTTGTGGGACCTAGATTGACTGATTTGCCTTTCTAGGATCAGTTCTTTGATTTTTTTTTTTTGGAAAGAGAAGGTGGCAGATATTTTTGGTATTTTAGCTGTGGCAGCAGAAACAGCTCTTTTGTCTAATTGAGGAGGTTGGTTTTGCTGGTTAGGTCGCCGGGTTCAGTGTGCAGAGTATCTTCTGGCCCTGCTGACCTCTATTCGGGCCTATAGAAAACCCCCAGGCACTAAAGACCTTCATTCTGCACTGTTTTCACTGGCTAAGACCTTACCTAAACATGCTACACCACTCCCACACACCCAGAACGCAACGCCAACCGAAGGTCTTACAGAGCAACTTGGATCTGCTCTCATTTTTATTTATTCATTTTGGTTTTAACACGGTTGGCCACCCGACCCGTCTGTCATTTTGGTCCCGGGCGATGATTGGCTGGAGATCTGCTTCAGTACGGCAGGAACTGAGCTGTTGCCAGGCCCCAAGGCGCATCTGCTGCGGTGGTGACTCATCTGCTGCTGGCCTGGAATCAGTGTTTTCTTTGTCTCAAATAGGTGGAATGTCCGCCGACTTTCAGACCCAACCTGTTGGGCCAGCCATCCATCTCTCTCGGCAGTGAAGAGAGCGCTGCGGGCCAACACACTTGTCTAAAATGCCCTATTTACTTGGGCAGCGTTTAATGTTTTTATGTGGGTTTTGTGGTAGACATAACAGTCCCGTGTCTCTCTCCTATATCAGTAGATGGTTAGAACATACAGGAGTTTTGTTCTTGAGATTTTAATATACCAGTGTAATATATTTCTTTCAAGTTACAGCAGCACCGCCTCCTAACCAGTGTGCTATAACGTCACCACTGTAATAATTTGAATATCTTGAATTTTTCACCGACACGGTCTTTGTTTTCCTGGTGTTATCTGTGGGTCTTATCAGTTATTGCTGTAGACGTCACTCATCAGATTAACGCTAACACATCTATCAGTCACAAGATCAGTGACGTCAGAGTGTTTCCATAAACCGCCTTTATTTCTTCTCATCCCCTCTTTTTAACGAGGGATGTGTTTTCTAATTAAATCTGGGCCTTTACTGTCTGTCTGTATCTCCAGGGTGGTTGTCTTTTGATGAGGTTTGCATACTTGAAGCAGCTTGTTATTAGTGATAAAAGTGTGTAGGCTACAAGGGTTCAGTCTCTAGGCATACATGGCGTTTGTTTAATCTGAAAATTGTTCTTTGTAGTTAAAAAGATCTTTAAATGTCCCTGAAGTTCTTATGTAACCCTTAAGGTTTTTATTGTAACTTCAAGGTATGCCTCCCCCACAAACGGATGAGTATGTAATCAGAGTGGCTCGGGTATACGTACTGCCAGTAAACATCTGGTTTGGTGAGGGCAGGTGGCAGATGAGTGATGCCATGTCTTGTCTGCTCACTGGAAGGGAACGAAACGGTGACGTTAGCAGAGCATAAAGAGTAAACCTCCGTCCCCCAGACGATGGTATGTGGCCGGTAGTTTCCATCCACGTCAGATGTTGTGTAAGAGGGTCCAGCAGCATTACGGCTAGCCTGCAGCTCACATAACAGCACAAACTACAGGTGTGACTACATATTACCTGTTTAACAACAGAAAAATGTCACTTTAAGTTAAAAGCCACCTGACTTTTTAGCCTTCATGCCTGATTTGTTAAGCGCATTAAAGCTCAGGCCAAGCCCCAGTGATCTTGAATGGATGTGTTCTATTTTCAGTGACCGCACGGATCCAATAGTTAGGAGCAAATTAATGGAAAGTTCCCTGAGCATGGGATTTCCATTACAGCAACACTCTGCTTCCTCTTGGGTGGTCACACGTAGCACACGAGCACTTCATATATCAACTATAACAACAGTTTTACCCTGTAATTAAACACATAACACTTCATACACAATATGTTGATCTAAGCATATATTAAGTTTGGTACTGGTGCCAGTAGGGCTGCAAAAAAAAAAAAAAAAGCTCATCACAATTTCACAGAGCCCAAAGTGACATCTTCATATTGTTTCTTTTGTTCAACCGACAGTCGAAAACCCCAAAAATCCTCATTTACTGTCATAAATGACAAATAAAAGTTCATTTACTTTAGTAAATAAGAAAGAAAAGCAGCAAATTCGTACATTTAAGAAGCTGAAATCAGTGAATGTTTGACATTTTGCTTGAAAAATGACTGGAACAATTAATCGATTATCAAAATAGTGGGTGACTAATTTTCTTTCAGTCAACTTATTGATTAATCGTCTAATCGTAGGAGCTCAAGGTGGTGGTATGATACCCGAATATAGACACCAAAATCAGTTTCTTAAAAACCTAACTTTAAGAATTATGAGCATGTTTTTTTTTGTTGTTGTTTTTTTTACAAAACCTTTTTTTGAGAGGCCAGAGTTCTCAAATATTAAATACTGTCTAAACACAAGCAGCCAGATGTGAACTTTGTTAAATAAAATAATCTAAAACTGACAAAATTTTGATTCAAATCAGAAGCTTGTCGATATTAAATATAAGTTTCCAAGATTACAAAGCTGACCAGACATTTGATGACAATTTGCAGTTGTCAATACCCAGTGTTGCCGACACATTTAAAGGTTGCGTTTGTAAAATTTAGGGGGATTTAGTTGTACCTTTTGGTGAGGATTGTAGAGAAGTTAAAATGTCTTCCGGTTAGATTTCCTTCAGTGTTTATTGTTCAGGAAGTTTTTACCCAGAGCTAAATTCTCTGCAGAGGTCTCCTCCTCTCCAGAACAAACGGACCTGGTGATTTAAATCAGTAAAAACACTGACTAAAGCAGTTTCACATTTAAAAAAATCAGTGTGTTTCCAAAACTATTCATCGCAGAGGGGCTGCCAACTAATAAGGTAGCTGACATGAAAACACAAATGGCCCAATCTAGAGTCAGTGTTTGATTTGTCCGTTCAGGCCCACTGTAGAAACATGGCAGTCTCCGTGGATGAGGACCCACTCCCTTTGTAGATATAAACAGCTTATTCTAAAGTAACAAAAACACTAGTTATTTTCAGGTGATTATACACTAAAGGAAACATACTCATTACATTATATTCCGTGTCTGCCAATATATCCCCCTAAACCCTACACACTGGTCCTTTAAGTTGCTATAAAATAAAGTATTGAGTATTTATACTCACACCTGGTCACAGGTCCCTTGTATCCCCTCATCGGTGCAGTCACTCACCTGCTTACACAGTCACTGATAAAGCTGCTCACTTATTTATGCTTACACACACTCAAACACACACTCAAACACACACACACACACACACACACATACACATATGGCATGTCCCCCTCCTCCCCTCCCTCTCTTTACACTGTTCTCTGTATTCTTTATGGGCCAGGCAGGCTGATGCTATTTTTAGCACCAGGGAAAAAGTCAGTGCCCTGTTCTGGTCTCTCTCCCCTCACCACAGCTACCACAGCAGGACTCACTCACTGGGCCCCCGGATCACGCAGCTCCACCCACCAAACCCCAGTCCAGTGTGCGGAGGCGTCTGTCGGACCCTCTGTCCCTTTGATTCTTCCAGATAATTTCTTTGGATCACATGGGGGGGCTTTTAAACATAAACAAGCGGCGCCTCAGAGGGTCCAACAGTCCGCAGTAAACATGCTCCACCAGCATTTCTGCAGACACACACTTTTGCATACACAAATTACACACGCCCATAAGTACACGTGCTTAAGCGCAGTCCTCACATACAACACCCTCACAATCTCTTTTATCATCCTCCCTCGGCTTCTTGCAGCCACCCACGTTCAAGGAGTGCACATAGCTCCACAGATCCCATAGATTAGTGCGTCTTTGTGTGTGTGTGTCCATGCTGCAGCAGCCAGCTGGTCCAGCATTTCTCACATCTGCAGCTCCGACACGGCCGCACAAGTTTGGTCTGAGGAGACAGAGAGGAAAAACAGACTTGTTGAAGAAGAAGTGGAGACAATGAGAGGGAGAGGCAAGTAAAACAAACCAAGAGAGGGAGGAGAAATGTGTGAAAAGAGCAACAGAGGAGAGAATAAGAGAGGACAGTTGTTGGGAGGCAGTAATTAGAGGGAAGAAAGGCGAGGGAATGATGGTGCCATAACACTAGTTGTAATCTTCTCATGAGTCGCTCGACTCCCGAAGTTCATTTCATGGTGTTTATTTTGTACTTAGGTGTTGTTGGCACCGCTCTCTGTTGACAGTTTAATTAGAATTCATGTCGTACTCTTCAAATAATGTCCATAAAATTTTAAACTTATAAAATTACTGTTACAAATAATTCCCTCGCCCCACACACACACGCACACAAACCTCTAGATATTTCTATGAATCGGCCCATGGTTCTAAGACAGGCTACGTTTGATTCCGTTCCTCAACTTTGGCGTGTTTGAACACGACATGACTGCTGCCAGCCTGTCATAGTTGGACTCCAGGTAAAGTTCAAAATCATCACAAGGAATGTCGCCCCACAGTCACTATGTGAACGCAGTGCGTAGCACAGTTTTGGCACTGAAGTGAGTGACACACTGTGACAGTTCATAAACACTTGACAACAGGTTGTGTATGCTGCATCGCTGCTGCTGCTGAAACTTTCGAGCTTGACATAAGATTTCTGTGAGTTCTTTTATTTAATTATTTTTTAACTGCTTTTTCCTGTTATGGTTTCAAATGTCTGTTGTTTTAACGACTTATCTGTTTTTAAAAAAAATGGAAATAAAAGTTGAAAATGAGCTTTTAGCCAACACTGGCCTATCACAGTGATATTGCCCCTGTAAAAATACTGATGAAAATATAATCTTAACTACCACTGGAGCTTTTAAACATACAGTCACAGTCCTCAGTACTCATTTTCATACTGTGCATGTACAGTGAAAAAATATTTGCAGTTCAACTTGATGGGTTATTCAGAGCTTTATTTCTGGGGCATTCATGTAAGGGCTGATCAATTAGGAATAATGTAGCCTATTACTGTATTCTCCCTGTGCTGTTAAGAATATTAACTTTTTTTTTTCTTTATTGTCATTGTAAAGTCGTGCTTATGTAAACCTGCTCCATAGCAGCCACATAAAAAGTAGCAACACCTTTTTATTCCATTGTAGTTCCCAGTTACTGGCTGACCACCTGTTGCTGCATTGTAACTACACTGAAGGGAAATGCATGAACCACGTCCACATGGGCAGACTTTGACGTCACAACAGCCCGCCCACATAGCCCTCTCCTCGTCTCTGATTGGCCGACAGGAGACAGAGGGGGCGGGTCTTCTGTAAAGTCTTGACAAAGTTTTTCTCCTCTGCTGTATAGTGACTCAGACCTTCAGTTAGAGCAAACCTGGTGTGTTTGGGACGCTTGAATAAGCTGAATTGGCGATATTAAGACATAAATCTTCATGTTTTAAACTATGGTCGGAGATTATTGCTCCTTTTCTGGAGATAAGACGGACATGCACTCTCAGAGAAACTCCAAAAACGGACTAAGTTGCAAAATGGTGCTTCAGGCGGTCGGAAAAGTACTAAGGTAAAACTCACAGTCGCGCTTTTAATGTAAATATGATAATTTTATATTTTTATGAAGCTTTGACGGGTCGAGATAAACCGTTTTATCCGACTTAACTACGTTTTACTTTGCCAATATGTCGTAAATATCTCCGCAGTTGCCAGAAACCAGTTTGACTGTATTTTTTTTTACGACGTCGTGTTTCATCTTCAGCAGGTTTATTACTAAGTTACGGTACAATGTTATTATAGTGTTACGACATAGTTGTCTGCCTAAAACCAAACGGAAGAAGTCAGTGGCTTATGTAAAAGTCTGTTTTACTACGCCTCTATAACTCAGCCTGAGAGGTAAGTAGTTGTCTCCTCTCAGCAGTAATTACTGAGGTACAGGGACCCTCTGGTTCCGGGGTCACAGCAATTTACCAGCCGGTGGTGGAAGGCGACGTGTACCCTGAACGCATCATTCCTCCTCCTGCAGCTCTCATTAACAAGACCCAACACGAGCAGGAGAAATGTGACCCTGTCTCCTCATCTAGTCTGATAAATTATTAAAGACGGCTGTTAACGTTTTAGCAGACACAACCTTAAAGAGGAAATTATTTTAAATCAGTGCTTTTTTTATTTTTAAATGTAATAGAAATAGATAAATGAGCACATTATAGTCAGGGTTGGGTGTTAATCCTGATTGAATCCTATCTCAGAGCAAACCTATTACACTGTAGGCTACATTATAACCTGGAAATTGGAGGAAATAGGCTGAACACATCATTTAGGACTAGAGCTGAAACATGTAATAGCCCCTGTGTGATTTTACTATGAACATGCTGTTTGTTGAATGTTGTTTCTTCTTCATGGAAACAACTTTGACCTATATTCTAATGCATAAAAAGTGCTGTGTAAATGAATTATTTCAGCCGCCATCTAAAGGCCACAATATGACCGCGCATAAGACTTAAAGAATGCATGACCCAAATAGGAGTGTTAACAGTGCGTGTGTGTGTCACACAAAGTGACGGAAACAACAACGGCAGTCATGATTAAACCCTGTGGAGAATCGATGCAATTTAAGAAGAAATACCCGTGTCACAACAGTGTGATCATGGCAAATATTTACCCCAGTTCATATGTGTGTTTACCCTGTGTGTGTCATGTGAAGAAAATATGAGTGTGTTCCTCCAGGGGACACACTGACCTGCTAATGCTTTGGTGAAGTTTCCTCTTACCTTTCAAGTCAGGCGACAGGTGTGTTTTTAAGGAGCAGCCCAAAGGGCACATGCCTCAAAACCTATTGTCGTCTGTGAAGATGTGGAGAGTGATAGCGAGGAGAATATCCACCATCTTAGGATCTCTTAACAGATTGTAAGCAGGATGTAATGGACGCAGCAGAGAGTGTTATTGTGTAGTGTGTTGTTTTGTCTGTTGTAAGAGCTGTGGCAGGTAGAGACATGTTCTGCTGCTCCTTTTTTACTGGGAACCGCCTTACTCAAGAAATCAGCTGGTTAATAAGGGCATATGTCGTCAAGTTATATGCCTTGGGGGAACAAATGGGGGCGTTCGTGAATTTGACGTCTTGAGGAAAAACCGAACAAAAACACTTCATCAAAGTTAACAAGGATGCATAGTTTGGGGTTTTATGAGGGGGTTGGGGGCGCCGTAGACCTGTTTATAGCTCCACTTTTAACCAGTTTCCCCCTCCTGTGAACGGTTGAATGCCCTTGGCTTGGATGCAGGTATGAATACTAGACTGGAAAAGATTGCTTTTTACAATCCAGTTCCCCGGAGAGTGAATGTAACTTTGTGTAATCTTGACCCCTTTTTCAGAATTGTTTATTTCTTGCTCATATTGGCTGCTTGAATAGTGTGGGGTAAGAAATACTCACACACACACACAGCCCGTCTTTGTTTTACTGTTGATTCAGTAACCATTCAGATAGACTGATTGGATTGATCAGAGTATAGAGAAATCTCAGTCAGCTCCTCAGTCATATCATCCACTTCAATTGCTTTCTATCGTGCCAAATCAATGTCGGAGCTAACCTCCTTCCAACAAGGTTAGATTTGCCAAGTGCTTAAACAGCGGCTCGGTCTTATCTCCACCCTAAAACCCCCTTTTCTGTCCTACATGTGCGTTGTGATGTTGATGAGGCTCCATTATTGTGCTGGTAGGGGGTCCTCACTTGCTCTGCAAGCCTGAGAGCCACTGAATGGGATTAAGCACAGGATGACAAGGGGGAGAAGAGGTAGCCAGAACCACGGTCAGGAGTTGAATTAGCTCTGAGTGTGTGTGTGCACGTTTGGGCCTGCATCCTGGCTGGCTGCAATTCTCATTTACTGATTTACAGTGCCACTGACGCCCCCGGTGATGCTACTGATTAAGTGGTGGCAGCTGTGCCTTCTTTGTTTTTGTCGCCCTCTTATCTCTTCACCCCAGAACTAAAACTGACAAGTGTTTGTGCGTCAGTACCCTTTTTAAAAACTACACAAAAACTTCAGGAATAACTTTGACGGAGCAGTTAACTCTGTAGACTTGAGCACAGCAAGGCAGAGCCTCTGGTTGAGTCCATCCTTAACGCTGTCTCTTTTTAGCCCCATAATGGCTGCTGTGGTTTAGCTTTGGTGTGCTCAGACTGCCTGCGCTCCTCCGTCTGTGGTTTTTCAGGGAAAAGAGCCATTGAGTCTATTCAATTTGAAGCCTGAAATAGATCGGGAGGCCAGGCTTGCAGAAAACCGATCCTCCTCACTGAAGCTGCTCTTTTTACAAAATGGCAGAGTTCATTCACTCAGTTCAAGCCTTATCGGCTGATATTGGAGAGACGTCCTGTTGCTATTGATGTTGTATTGCAGTTTCTTAAAACCTGAACACTGAACTCCACAATCAGTTGATAGGAGGAAGTAACTTCCTGAGTCTGTCTCTCACCTATTAGGTGTTTGTTTGAAGGTCAGTCAGGGGTGTTTCTCTGATGTTCCTGGGTAGAAGACCTCTGATCATTCTGTGGTGTATGTTATCTCTCATATCTTTTATCATAGACACAGGGGCTGTTTCTAGTAATACAGTACTGTAATAGGGCCAGGTGATGACAGGGGAAAAAAGAATATCTTTGCACCTTGGAGCACCTTGTCTTGTTCCAGAGAGATAACAAAAATGTCCTATAGTTAAGAGATGTTTTCAGTATCTAAACTCTGCTGAAAATAAAGTTCTTCTCAGATTAAAAAAAAACAAACAGATTTCAGATGTAGGGTCATTTAAATGGTTAACTTTCGCAGTTGCCATCAAAGCAAATCCCTCAGGTCGCTAGCTGTCTTAGAAAAGACGGTAGACTTCTTTGTTGTCAGCGTTGGATGGCTGCACGTGCTGTTTACCCTCGCACATCGGATTAACTGCATCCATATGCCAATAGTTGGATTCCTCTGCGATTTAGAGGGCCAATTCAAAGACAGTTGTGCAATATAGGGTTTGGCATGTGAGCCGCAGACTTAAGGGAAAAGTCATTACATGGGTTTTGTTGAGCAGGTTGAGTTCAGTTAATCTTAAGGAGTCCATATCAAAACACAAACTCCAATGCCTCTGGTTTTTAAGTCATAGCATCAGCATCAGTGTTGATGGATGCATGTTTTGGTGTTGAGATAATGAAGTATGAAGAAATCAGTCAGCATAGTATGAGCTTTTGTCCTGTTTGAAGCATCGGTGCATGTGGATGCATCGAGAGAAGGTGGAGCTCTTTAGTAGCAAATTGTAGTATTTAAGAGAAAGCACTTAAAGTAATTCTCCAGCATAGCTCTGTAATGTGGCCTCGAGTGATTCCAGGATTAATTGGAACCAGGTTCTGTTAATGAGACATGCTTGTGTACCTGCCAGAGGGCTGCTCCTCTTTACACAAAGTTTATTTTTGAACCGAGTTTATTCAGCATTCAGCAGCAGTTGCCCAACGTTCGGCAGCCGATATATGCACCAGTGTGAGGCACGTGCTCGCACAAACGCACTCTCTCAGACCAGACAGGAGTCGCTTCTTCTGGATTTTCTCGAGGACTCTGGTGGGATCAGGCCCGTGACGCAGCTGTTGTGACCAGCTGGGTCGGCCGTGAAAAGGGAGAGGGGTCTGCAGCCAGAGACGCATGTCCATGTTTGTGTTGCAGTGTGAAGTCACTGGTGTGTATGTATGCAACATAGTGTGATAGTCTTAGTTTGAATTACTTTATTTGACAAAAATCACATGCAATAGTTAAAAAATAAGTTTCAAGTTATTGTCAGGGATAACACAACAAAGTCCAGGACTTAATTCCATCGTCGTTCCCTATGTACTGTCAGTCTTTTCGCTATACAACAAGATGGAGACCGCCATTCAACATCCAGAGCAGGATACAAAGATGTGTAGTTGGGTACTGGTGGTGGTACAGGGGCAAAGGTAGTGAGTGAATACAGCAGAGTGGTGGGGGAGGTGGTGTTGTTGGGAAAAGTGAAAGGGATAAGAGAGTGGCTAACAGACACAGTCGAACAGCTGTCACTCCTCAGCTCTGCAGCGTTGACCCCTGTGTCACCCGACTATACAACCCTATTTCCTTATTATGTTTTATTGCAGAGAAATGCCAACATGTTGGTCTTCCTGCTTCACGCCCTCCACCTCTACATGCAAGGTTCAAAAGACATCAGTTTTGTACACGTGATTTTCTCACAGGTCTTTGTAGACTTATTCCAGCGAGCTTGACTCGGTTGTCTGGATTGTGAGTCTGTATGGTTCCTGTTGGTGCCAGGCAGGCTATGGCTGTCCCCCCCAGCCCGGAGACATGTGCCTGGCCCTGGCTTCACTTCCCCTCCACTTCTGCCTTCTGGCCTGCCCTGATCTGTCGCTGATCTGGTGAGGGAGAAAGAGGCATCTGCTGCCTTTTATGGCAAAGACTTGCCTGGGAGAACTTCACCAAGAACAGACAAAGCTGTGTGTGTGTTGCAGCGAAGACAGACTATGTACGTATGAGGGGAGGAGTGTTGGCAGAGAGGAAGTTTTCTTTATCCTAAAATAAACTAATGGCTCCAGAATTTCACCTCCCCTTACCACACAAATGTTCGCAAGAGGTGGAGGAGGCGTTTGTATGGAAAATGATGAAATTACAGAGGGAAAGAGGCAGGAAATAGCTCAGTGAAACAGAATGTTTTCAAAAGGAAAGGAAGGGGAGGGGGGCGAACGAACTGACTTGAACCTTTTACAGGAGTCTAACTTTTTTTTTTCAGAGGGGCTTAGCAGAGCCTTTGAAAAATTGTGCGAGCTGACGGTATCTGTGGATGAAGCTCTTTCACATGACGGAACATGTAGCTCACAGAGCAAAACCACACAGACCACATGAATGTGTCTGTGCTCTCATAAGCATTTTTTGTCTTGTGAGGGGGAGAAGGAAGCAGACAGAGATAAGGAGAAATATGACAAATGATAAAAACAGGTGTGGGAGGAGGCACAAGTTTTAAAAAAGGAACAGTAATTAAAATGTGAGCCAGAGTAGAGGTCGTGGAGTGAGGTAAATTGGAGGGATAATAGTCGGGGACACGAAGATGAAGGACAAAGGGCAGAAAGAGATGAGAAGAGAGGGCAAGGATGGAACTGTGTGGCCTGAGGCTTTTGACCCTGAACAATAGGCTGTTTGGACAGGTGAGCTCGCAGCCATGAAGAGGAGTGGGTAGAAAAGAAATGCCTACAAGCCTAAAGACAGACAAGATATTGTAAAGAAACAAAGAGGATGGACAGAACGAGAGCAGAGCAACAGGAGAAAAGAGGTGAAACAGAAAGTGACCACTCATTAATTATTAGCCAGCGGTGTATTCTGCAGTGTCCTTGGTTTTTAAATGAGGCCAAAACACGCTCAGGAGCTGCCTGATAGGAAGAGCCCAATACCTTGATGAATCATTACCTAACAAATGAGAACCTGAGCGGTGTTGTGTGTGTCCATGTGTGTGATTGTGCAAGTGTTGGTCCTTCAGATCTTTTCGCAGAAGGCCTAAAGGCAGTTTAGAGCTAAGTATGTCTCCTGACAGCTAAATTAGACATGTAAAGGGGGGAACTTAAACATTTACAAAGCCAACGGCTGCTAGTTCTGTATGCATCCACATGTTGACATGCTTGCCCTTGTTTGCTGAGTTGGAAAGCAGGGCGACGCTTCCTGGAGAGGGGAATTAAACTGCAAAGGGCTTTTGAACACTGTGCTCTGGCCAAGAGGCCTCGTGCTCCGCAGTCCTGTCATGTTTTGTAAGTGTTTATTAGTTCCCATGGATATCAGCTGGTCCTGTGTCGATCCACCTCCTCTCCTCATTCCTTTCTCCCCCTCTGCTCCCACTCCCCGCTTCTGTTCTCTATCCTTTATCCGCTATCCTGAATCTATTTCTGATATCTCTGGCTGCATGTGGACGGCGAATTTCCTGCAGAAACCCCACTAGTCAAGGCTTCTTTCCTGTAAAGTCCAGCGTTAGTCGCGGCAGAGCCTGAGTGAAAGTGAGAAGGGTTTTGGCTGCTGCCGGAAAAAAGTGTTTATGATCCCTCGTCATTAGTGCTGTTAGACCAGCTCTAGCTGGTCCAGGAGCCGGAGCTGCTGTCTTCTGGGAGTGCGACTGGGAAAACGGGAACGGGCGAGCCAAGAACACATGGCTGGATCATTGTGTTTAGACAGAGGGTGTGGAGAGAGGAGAGATGAGAACTGGAGATTGAGGCGGTGAGCGCAAGACAAGCGGAAATGAGGGTCAACAAAAGCTCAATAAATCCTAGGAGCAAATTGAAACTCCCCTGTCCTTAAACAATCCCAAACAACAGTAGCAGAGCCAAGATGGAGCGGAATAAAGATGTAGGGAAAATTTGGGAGCGGGGGTCACTACACTGAGGAAAACATTGAAGAGCATGGGCAGTCGATTGCATTAGTCCCAGATTGTCCCAGATTGTCCCAGACAACAGTGCCTCTGTTTATTCCTCTCACTCATGTATCAAGTCTTTCAACCTTTGACCTCAGATTGCACTGCGGTTACTGATACAGACAGGGAGCTGAGGGAGGAGAGGTTACAGCCCTGGAAGTGCAGGAAGGGTGTGATATGGCATTCCCGTGCTAAAACTAGCAGTGGAAGTACAAGGCGCTGGGGACGGCCGTCTGTGTGGATGCTATAGACCTAACATAGGGTCAGAGGTTAGATTTGGGGGTCATGTACGGCAATAGAGGACTCTTTGTTTGGTCTGTTTAGGTTGCCGTGAATTCAGTTTTGGAAAAGTCATTATGTCGTCCATGTTTTATAGATCTCTTTGCCTGAGTTCAGGCTGTTGTATCTACATAACGTTTTGTCTGCTAGTAGCTGTTTTTCATTTCCAGTGCACTTAGCGCATGACAAGTAACCTGGGCTGACTTTCCAGTTTATCAAGTGGAGTTTTATTGCAAAACCAACTTGTGCTGAATTGTCCTGGTTGGCTCAGCAGTTGGCGACCTGAAAATCTGGTTGGATACACATATGTTTTACAGTTTTATCATATAGAAGTGTCTGAGAAAAAGTCCAGAAAAGTGTCTTTACATTTCTTCCCATTCTTTTACAGTGTCCAATTAAACAGTAAAAATCTCGCTCTGTAATTTCCTTAATTTTTTATTGCCCATATAAAGTCCTTTGCAGCTGCTTAACCCGTCCTCTTTCCCTCTGCCTTGCAGGAAGTCGAAGACGAAGCCAAATGGAAAGAAGCCTCCGGCAGAAGAGAAGAAGCAGTACTTGGAGCTAGAGTACACAAAAATCCGCGTGGTGGACTTTGACCTCAAGGAGCTGGTGGTGCTGCCCAGAGAGATAGACCTCAACGAATGGCTAGCCAGCAACAGTGAGTGACTGCAGTGCAATGAGAGAATATATATAGGATGCATGAAGTTGCTCAAACAGTTGGACGTGTTCCTGAACAGACAACAGAAACCAGTGCTGTAAATACTAAGCCTGTGAGCAATTTAACAGTCATTGTTAAAATGTAAAATGGGCCTATTAATCTTATTTATGACATAAAAATTCTTTGGTCCAGCTCAGTGTTTGCTCCGATTTATTTAGAAAAGTCTTCCTCAAGGGTTTGGAATTGTTTTTCCAAATTGGTATGCACTTGTCTGGAGATGACGAGATGTTCCTGCGGTGCTGGAGCCAAGCCCTTAACATGATCCAGGCCTGGCACAACGTTGAGTCTGTTCCCAGTAACACCACACCGCTTCTTTAAACACCATCCTTTACTGCCAGCTCCAGTGCAGTGTTTTAGCTTGCACTGAAATTTATAGTTGTCATTATGAGCATCATTTCTGGAGTTTTGTAAACGGCCTGGCTGCTTGATCGATCTTACGAGACTCTTTATTTTGTCCGTCTCTCTGTCTTTGTTTTGGTTACGTATCCTCACCAGGTGCTTGCAAGGGTAAAGGAAAAAACAAGCATTCTTTTCCTTTCTGTTTTGTACTGAAAACACTCCGTTATGTAGGACAGATGGGACGTGTTTTCACATGTTAATGTGTTGAAATTGGAGGTTATGTAAGCTGGCTTGTATCAGCTTGTATCCCCCCACTAATTGCTCCTTAGCTTCAGCACAAACAAAAGGGACGAGCAATGTTTTGATTAAATAGTTTGTTTAAGCAATCAATGATGATAATTGGAGTCATTTAATTCAGCCCACAAGTAGAAACCAGCACTTGGATGTTTTCTCACTTGGTGGCTACTTTGTTGAGCAGGAGAAGCAGTGATGGGTCCTGTGCTGTTGGGTTCCTGCAGGATGATACAACGGACCTGTTTTCATAAATTGGACTCGGCTCAGCAGAGCAACTGCTCCATTCTATTCAGAAGCCGAAATTATTACTTAAATCATTATTTAAAGGGCTGCGTACAGTGCCAGAGAACCCATCAGCAACCTCTGGGAGCGAGAGACAATATTTTGGGCTTATCCGGTGTAGCCAGCAGATATCCGAGGAGACTTCCTCCTCTCTGCAGTGTGCGCTGGTCAATTTTGCTAATCTCTGTCAGCAGATACTGCATAGGAATGCAGATAAATCTGAAAAAAGCTAATACGAAGCTAACGTGGCGTCAGACACTCGCTAAAGAATCCTGAGATTGCAGTTCCTCCAATACATTCCACCTCTTCGTATGTACTGTTTACCTGCCACTCAAACATGATTCGTCAGTGCTACTTGGACTAAAGATAGAAACCAGAACGCCTCAGATAACAAAACCTTGTCCTGTCTGAATTCATCTGTGGAATCTGATATTAGAAATGACCTCAACGTTCTGCAGGTAGAAACTGCGTTGTAGCTACTCAACATAATAAAATAACTTTTGGACAGATTTAGCAACAACAAAAGAAACTAGAATAAGTAAAAAAATTAAAGGTAGTATCACACAAAGTCAGCCATTGCTTCTACTCAACTTTTTCCCACCTTATTTTAGCTTCTTTAACTGCTGGACTGTTTATTGAAATCTTTAAGCTAGTTATGGATGATTTTGGTGGCATTGCTCTGCTCTAAAAACTCTCTTCAACACTGAATGTTTACTTTACATACATGATGAATGTTTTTTTCCCCTGACATGTCAGCTAAATGAATTGTTTGTAGTTGGAGTGTCACCATACCACAAAGTTCTCACGAGTCTAACATACAGAGCAAATATTTTGATCGAGAGATACGTCTCTTGTCACAGAATACACCCCAGATTTTCTTTGTTTTGCGCCTGAACAGGCTGCGTAGGAGTTCCCTTGTGGCAGAAATACCTGTTTTAGTTTTAACTTACTGGAGCAACAACTTAAATGGTTGCGAAAGCTGCGGCCACCTCCCATGTTTTCCATTTCTTTTTTCTGGGGCTCACGCGTTGTTGAAGTTTGTGACGGATTAGTGTGTGCATTTGACTGTGACTGTCTCATCGATCACGGTGACAGATGCACTGCGCCATACAATACTGTGGGTGTGTCATCCTCATCTATAGGAGAACGTGACATGACACTGATGGTGCTATTTTATGATCTGGTGGTATTTTAATCATTCACGTCAGTCTGGCACACAAAAATATTTAGGTACTATGATTTATTTATGTAGCAGCCGGCACACGCTGACTAACACGCTCTGAAATCTCTCTCTTGTCTTTGCCACAGCAACAACATTCTTCAATCTTATCAACCTGCAGTACAGCACCATCTCAGAGTTCTGCACTGGGGATACCTGTCAAGCCATGACGGCCTGCAACACGTAAGTTACCTCCACCGCTGTTGGTTTATTCATCGCTCACCTGCAGAGGCCCATTGGTTTATTTATCAGAAATTGGTTAATTCATCAAGGGGATACTTCCCCCGGTCGACAAGGGACGACTCACAACGTGGAGGGTGCACTCAGGTTAATTTGGGTCTTTTAACTACCCACTCAGTCCATCTTGGAATGTGCAGTATGCAGCTTTAATGCACTGCAGCAGCTGTATTTTTACCTAAGGGCTGTTGCATGTTGAAAATGGCACCGTTGTGTCTCCACGTTTGCAGTGTCTGTTTTTCAGCACGGCATGCTTCAAGGATATTTAGCATTTTTTCACGTCTCTAAGCTATGATTCAATATGTGGCTTCAGCAGTCTCTTTAGGACCTCTTTTCCCACCATCACTAGCTACAAACTCGTGTGAGCCAAGACAGTAACAATTGACCCACATTCTTCTTATTATTTATTGTGTTTTTAGGTCATTTGTGCCATAAAACCCCAGGAAAATATGTCCTGTTTACCAGTCAGGAAACTGCTAATTGCCACTGTCCCTACTCATTGATAACACCATTATTATAGAAGCACAGATTTTGAGTCAGATAAAAGGCAGCAGCCCAGAGGTCAGAAACAGGACACATCAGGATTATTTTACTGTTTTTTGATCCCTACAACTCAAAACACATCCAGTGCAGCTGCTGCATCAGGTTAGCTGTGTATCAAATACAGCAGACAGATCTGGTGCAGCTTCACCTTTAATCCCCTGCGGACCAGCCAGGAGTTTCTTGTTGCTATCTGAAGTCTGCTACCGTCATCATATTCACATTACACAGTGCCTAGAAGGAGAGCTGAGATCAAACTGTAACCAAATGTTAGTTATGTTTAATTGCTGGCTAATTGATTAGTAATTAAAGGTGGTTAATGGCTTTTGTGTGCAGTAAAAGTGGCATACCTCCGCAGTAGTTGATGTTAAAGGATAATCATAACACGGAGGCTTACTCATGCCATGTTAACACAAGGGAGGTGACGGAACTGTAAGCATTTATCTAACTAGTTTGCCCTGTCGGGGCGGGGTGCCGTCTTTATGTGTGAGCCCTTGTTTTTCGAGAGAGGCTGTCATTCCCCCTGTGTATACTGGAGGCTGGAAAAACCTGATTACCGACACTTTGAGAAACCGCAACACTCACTACACAGCTCCTAACGTATTACATGCAGCAATGGCGCTCACCCACGCACTCACCCTGGATTAAAAATACGACAAACAACACAAACATTGAGAAATGACACATATATGACAGATCTGCTGCGAGAGATAAACTCGTCACGAGTTAACCTCTTAGTCAACAGTGGATTTTTCCACTGCTGTCACCTTAAGCTACTGCTACTAGCACACACCCTGAGAAATGGAAGAAGCCAATGAGCTTCGCCTGCGGTATGTGAAGAGTGGAGAGAGCCGTGCAGATTAACATGTTTGTGTTTGCACTGTCTATTGACCTGTGGAAAACAGAAGCAACGTCTTAAAAACATGTTTTTCCCACAGCTCCACTCGGGATTCAACTAAAATGTTTAATGGATTTTGGTTTGACTCGCATTCTCACTATTAAAACTGCGCTTCTAAGACGAGGCCGACCATTTATGATTGTACCTTCGCCTCTGCCCATTGCCCAGCACCCCACCCTTTCCTGGCGGTGCAGGACCTGGCACCCGTGCCCCCTCTGTGGTGAAAACTGACTGAGCCACAGTCGCAGCAGCGTCAGTGCCCCTGCCCGAAGGCAGAGCTCAGCACTATTTTTGGAAGAAAATGTTTCCATGAGCTATGAGGGAACGGAACCATTTGGTAGCTATTTAGACCCATTTTGTATGGGTGGGTGGATGGATGGGTGTGTGCGTGTGTGTGTGTGTGTGTGTGTGTGTGTGTGGGAGGGACAGAGATGTGTGGTAATGTGCTCACACTGTTAAGTAGTGGTTCTTAAAGCCGGTTCCATTTTGGATTCAGTTGGTAAAATACACATAAGCACTAAGCGCCTCTTATCAAATATTTAATATCCTGTTTACACAGAGCGAACAGAACATTCAGGTTGTCATTTAGCTTAATTACAAGCTTTTAATCTGTTGCATAAACTTCACTCTTTGACTATCAGTCTTAAAGTTACAGCTGTTGTTTGATTACTTTTATTGCATCCTTTAATCAAGCACACACTGTGCAGGCTAGGACTGAACAGTTAATCACAATATTATTGAAATCGCAGTGTGGCCAAGTGCAGTATCCAAACCGCAGGAGCTGCAGTTTTTTGATAAAGGTACAATGTGTCACAGCATGCCATTATTAATGAGGCATCATGGTGCTACAGAGATGCCCCAGCCTACAAATCATACTCTATAGAAGAAGAGGAAGATATACTTTATTAATCTTCGAGGGGAAATTCAGTTTTCTTTCACTCTGCTGTCATGTATGTACACACAGACCCAAAATACAAACTCATGCACAAACAGAACCTATACATGCATTAATGGAGAGATGTCAGAGCGACATACTTGTTTGGTACAGACCACAGCATCACATAATCATTTTTAGGTTTTTTCCCCCAGTAAAAATGAACTGCAAAAGTACCATTACCGCCAGGTGGCAATATCTGTCCAAATAATGGTAATGTGACTTTTTTTAATTGCATATAGTGCAGCCTTTGTGCAGGTGCAGCCAGATATCACACAGCCACATATCAGCATATATTTTGTTTGTCCCCACACTGTACAGTGTGCCACCATTCCCTCCATTATGATCATTTAACCCACCTTGTAACCACTTAACTAATATAAAAACAATATCTTGAGATTACAGAGGAAAACAGAGATTATATAATAGATAATAAATACACCAAATACATAAAATACACTGTTTATATATTTAAGAAAGTGCCTTAAGGCAGCTATGAATCCAATTCATCCCACTACAAGACAACTGTGACAAACGAAAGTCACAAACTCGAGGTACAAAATAAGATTTATTTTTTAATATAAAGTACACAAAGGTTGCATACCTTTGGTAAGAAACTTGTAAAAATGTATATTCAAAGAAATCCTATCAAGCCCCAACCCATGTGTTAGTAAACAGAAGGTAAACTGGGGTGGGCGGAAGAATCGATTAAGCATAGTAGTGCAGTACTTTGTGTGGCAATGTTGTATTGATACAAGGACAAGTGTCACACAAGTATCGATTCTTTTATTTTATAAATTCTTAATATTACAAATACTAAATTAAATTTTGGTAGCCTACTAGAATTTTACAATGAATTGCTTTTCAGTCCACCAAGTACATTTTGCTGCAATGAAAATGATTGAAGTGAGACGCACAGATTGAACTTTGTCTTTAGACTTTAGACTTTAAACTTCAGCTTTTTAGATAAAACAGATGTTGATTAAGTGTCCCTTAAAGGACATAATTTGCAGTTGGAGAAGGGTAATAGATTACAATATACCACAGGATGATATCACAATACACAGCATACCATTAAAAATCACAATAATATTAGTTTGTGACTCAAGTATCATGGTGATATCGTGTCATGGGGCCTCAGCTGATTCCCTCCCTAACGTAAACCCTCCTCTGCAGCAGAGCTTCATACTGAATGTGGCCACAGCTTCATCATGTCTGGGTCAGTGTGTCTGAGTGAAGAAGGCATGTTTGTAGTTTATTCTGTGTCTCTCCCACACACAAACACACAGTCTAATCTTGAGTGAGTAAGTGCATTGTAAGAGTCTGGTGCTGGTGCTGCGGTCAGTAGGTCCCCTCCTGCAGGGTCAGTTATGTGGACGCTTTACATTCCTCAGGATTTGTAATGTCTGCCCCACTGCCTCCCAGACTCACACCTGCATGCACATTTCTTTTCACTCTTTCATCAGGTTATTAATTGACCTTTCCAGCTCGCCGATCAGTCAGCCGGCCCTTTGTCTCGGTGGTTACTGGTCCTGTTTCACTGCCTCTCCCCTTGTTAGCTCATTCATTTATTCCTAAGGCGTCTACCGACCCTCTAGCGTGACTCGTTCTGTGCTGCTGACCTGCTGTCTGACTTTTGTTAACCATAACTCAGATCCCCTGCCTACAAATCAGCTATGTGGGTCACCCCCCTCTGGAAATGTTTGATCAGCAGCAGGACTGGGGGGTCGTCAGTGTCCCGTTAACTCCCAGAACAGCAGGGACTTTGGCCCAATCAGGAAATTAAAGCTCAGGGGCGCGGAGTTCAGAAGGTCCAGTGGTATGAAAACATGCAAACATGATAACAGGGTAATATGACACATGACCGTATTGTAATTCTGAACCACGTCATCCAGAAAGTGAATTGTCACTGGGTGTGTTGGTTTTCCCCGAATGAGGAAAAAGGACGGTGATGTCTCACAGGCTAATTATGCCTCATAGCTCACGTGTGTGTTGTTTCTCTTCCCACTTGAGTGACACTGACCGTTTTATGCACCAGGAAATGTTCTTTTACTGTCTGAGCAGCTCCTGCTTCAACCACAAGCATTCTTTAGAAAATATTCATTATGATTAATTAACACTCAGTTGTGTCACAGTATCCTGTTTCGATGATGTGTCTTTCCTGCTGTTTTGCAAGGCGTACATGACAACATGAATTGGCATGTCTTCTTTGTCTTTCTCTATAGAATATACTACTGGTATGACGAGAGGGGGAAGAAGACGAAGTGCACTGCTCCACAATATGTTGACTTCGTAATGAGTCTTTGTCAGAAACTGGTCACAGATGAGGAAATCTTTCCAACAAAATACGGTGAGTGTCCCTCTGAAGGTTTGATGACTCCTGGGAGTAACTCATGTTATAGTGCTGCCCCCTGCTGCTTCACATGGATAGAGTCAGTGACAGAGTGGTGGTCACATACACCAAGTATTTGAAAGAAGTTATAGTGATGTTACTTGGGGCTGCATTTTACAGTTATAGTCACTATAGAATAATTAGCTGATTCATTTCTTGATTAATTGATTAACCCTTTGCTTTGTAGGATAAAAAAAATAGTGAAACAGAAATCAGTCCCTCAAGGAGAAATTCAGTTTCCCCTTGTCACAGTTAAAATATTTTAAACTTCTGCTGTCCTCCCAGATCGAATTTACAACCAAGTGTTACGTAACTTTATGCATGGTGAAAATACGGGCAATCTTGACAATGTTTGGACATTACTAGGAAAAATTACATCGAATAATAAACACAGAATAATTTGATTTATGTTTTATTCCATTCTTTGTAAACAATCTGGCATGATGATCACAACATATCATCAACACACCATCCCGCCATTCCGCCAGACTGTTTTGCTTTTTATTTTTCCCGTGCTGTGCGTCTGCCTGATTCCATGTGAATGCAACATTACACATTTTGTTAAGCAAAATAATCTTTACAAATCAACACCACTTTTATGATTGTTTAAGTGTAAACGCAATCGGCAGAAGTAAAAAGCTAACTTTAGGCTGTAAACAAACTACACCAAGTCGCATGACTTAAAAGTCGGCACCTCAACCAGGCTGTAAATCTGTCCGTAGTCTCATTCAGCAGCTTGTTAGCAACCATCTTTTTAAAGATACCGTAAGGCTTCCAAATTCATGAGTGGGGTATTAACTGAAGTATTTTATGCCGTACAACAAAACACGAAAGTCTCTTAAGCTTGTGTTAACCACAGACTTTATTTCAGGCATCTCACCAAAACCACATTCATAAAAACGTTGACTTTGAGGCGAGGGAACCAGGAGTGCAGAAATGCTAACTCATTGCCACATGTTAGGACTCATTCCTGTAGCACTTCATTATTTGAGCAACTCATCAATTCATTAACTAGTATTTCTGCTCAAATATAATTCAAAAGGCCAGAGGTTATACTTATAGTCATTAAAAAATAACATTGGTGATAGTCTGTTTTTTCTTCTTTTTTTTTTGCCATAAATCTCATTGAAAGACCAAAATAATGAAGTGTTCCTACTGATTTGTATTCCTCTCTGTCACAGAGCTCCAGTGTCGTCCAAAAACGATTAAAAACACATAAATGGGCACCACTGGGTGACATTGGTTATTATAACGAACATGGTTACTATGGTTTATGTTGAGTTGATTTAATAGACTCCGTCCTGCTGCGGTAAATACAGATGTTAGAGCACCAGTGGTGTTGTTATCCGTGGCTGAAAATAGTCTCCAATGAATGAGCTATTTCAAGTTTGAGTAATTTTTCAACTGACTACAGTACAAAGGAAATTATTTAGCCCTTTTTTATATGAAACTTTATATTTATGACCAGGTTTTAAAGGTTTGCATCTTTAGTAGGAACAAATAGACTTGTGGATGAGTGTAGTAGTGAACAGAGAGTGTTTGGAGACAGACAAACACATTGTTGATTTTGGTGTTTCACAGGACTTGTTGATATAAAAATCCACACAACACCAGCCTTGTCATTTAAACTCCCTCGCGGTGACTCCTGTCTAATCCCGTCTCTCCTGTGTGTTTCTTTTCTCCCTTCAGGCAAAGAGTTCCCCAACTCCTTTGAGTCCTTGGTAAAGAAGATCTGCCGGTATCTGTTCCACGTGCTGGCTCACCTCTACTGGGCGCACTTTAAAGAGACGGTGGCTCTGGACCTGCAGGGCCACTTGAACACTCTGTATGCACATTTCATCGTTTTCGTAAGGGAATTCAACCTGGTCGACCCCAAGGAGACCTGTATCATGGACGACCTGTCCGAAATCCTCTGCACCCCCGCCCCACCACCCGCGCCCACTCCGGCTCCTTCTGCCCCCGCCTCGGCGCCCTCCCCCTCTTCACAAAACCATGTGACGGAGAGATGAGCGGGGGGCGGCGGTCAGACAGCAGCCCCGGGGGTGATAGAAGATAAGATAGAGGAGAGAAGGAAAGACAGCCTGGCCCCCTTCCTCGGTGCCAGCAGGACTTAGAGACCTTCCACTACCCTTATATTTCGCTACGACACCAACCAACCAGCCGGAAGGAAGGGGGGGAGGGTTTTCGGGGGGTTTGGGGTGGCGGGGAGGGGTTTGTCACGCCAGCAGGAATTGGCGTGAGCGTTCCTCCCAGGGGCAAATCCCTCCCATCTTCTCTGCAATTTAAACTAGGAACAAAAAAAGTATGTGTATGTTTTATTTTTTGGTTTTATTTCACTTTTATTTTTGTTGAAGTTTTATTCAGTTTTTATTTTTTGTTGTGGAGGGGGGTGCAGCGTGTCTGTCGACCCTTCACCTCCCTCTATCCTCTACCTAACATACAGTACAGGAAGGGGGCTCTGCTTTGCTTCAACCTACTATTGTACAGTGTTGTTGATGTGTGGAGAAGAGGCGTCTCTGCTCACCTGCGGGCTCGTCCTTCCCTCCTCCTGCAGCGACGGGAGGCGGCCCGGCAGGGGCACGGCCACTACGCTGGCCAGTAGGGAGCCACGTTACTGCCTGACGGGGCGATACTAGCCAATCACTGTTTGGGTTGTTTATGTGGGGGATGATTAAAGCGCTTCCTACTCAGGACCTGAGAGAATACGTCACTGCTGCCAGAGAGAAGTCTCTCTTTTTTTTCATTCTCTGTCCCTTGTTCACCAGTCCTTCATATGACAGATGTGGATTGTGTTTAACTACAGTATAGTCACATATTCACCTGGTGTACCCCTAACAAACATGTCCCAGAGCCGACCTGTAGAGGGCAGCAAACATGAAGAGAACGCCACAGAAACAGGGAGACAGAGAAGAAAATATAAAAGATTGTATGTTAGATATTTAATCTGATCAGAGTTTGAGACAGACTGGTGCCCGTATGAGTCAGAGTTGTTTGCTGGTGTTCAGCACAGCAGCAGCAGCCCCTTCATCCACCAACACCGCCACCGACACCCACTCCAGCTGTACAGAAGGACAAAGACATGAGGTAATGTCTGCAGGCCCAGAGAGGCTGAGGTGGAGATAGAAAGAGGGGTGGGAGTCGAGGGTGTGGAGCTGCTCTGCTGTTGAACAGTCACCAGTGCTCCCAGTTCAAAACTAAAAACAAAAAATCTCCACTTCTGGTTTATTGTTTCTACCTGTCCCTTAAAATTTGCTTCTTTTTAAAAAGAAAAGATTATCAGAGGAAAATTAGTTCAGAAATAATAACAATAATGGTATCATCATTACACATGTATAGAAAATGCACAGTCTGCTTGGACTTTACTGTACAAAGAATCGCAAGCGGGTTCTGTCAGACATAGCCTCTGTATGGAGGAGGATTGGGTTTATAATTCTCCTTTTTTATTTATTTTAATTTTTTTTTTTTTTTTTTTTTTTTTTTGCAGGGTTCTTCAGTTCTGGCTCTCGTTTTTATGTATTTTAATTATTAACTAAGTTAAAAGCAATTTAATATTTTAAGCTCTGCGGATTATAATCTAATAAAAGAGAGAAATGCCACCTGGCCTCAGTGTCTTTTGTGTCAATGTGTTTGTGTGAATAATGCAGGAGGACAGAAACATGAGCGTCTGGTGCGCAGCTGCATAAAAACATTGCTATTTTTAAAGGGGAACTGGATTCATTGTGCACACAGTTTACTCATCACGAGGACTGAGCCTGGAAGAACTGTGTAATGACTGAATCATACTAAATAATCATCATTCTTACATTTTGACTCATTTGTCTCTTAATGATAAATGATATATCAGGCTATTGGTTGAAGCTGGTTATGACAGATAGTGGAGTGATTAGATATGTTTGTATCATTTGTGTCATTTAGCAACAGTTTAGTGCAACTTGTCCACTAGAGAGCAATGACAAGTGATCTGTTAAATGCCTTGCACAATACATAATAGTCTTACTGCTTTAATACCATTTTGAAGTGTTTCTTGCCAAAAATATTGCCTTATCGTTCCTGGATTGTTGACCTCAAACCTCCAGGAACATTCCAGCTCTGCTTTTGGAGCCCCAAACTGTAAAGACGTGTGATACTAAATCATTAGGGTTTCCCTCTTGAAACATGTCCTCCTGAGACCCTGTGTCCTCATGAGGACATCACATTTTGGGTTTACGTGACTTCATACTTAATTCTTAACTTAGACCTGTTGTTCTCGTTCGTGGACACTTTTTTTGTGCCATCTAGTGAGATCACAATACACTAATCCATGTAAAAACAAGATGGCAGCCATCTCTGCCAATTCAGTCTGCAGCCGATCCAGACACAGAGGTGGACAAAACCTGACCACATATTATGGTTGAAACTTGATAATTTATGACATTTGTAGTTTGATGTGGCAACAAATTTGACCAAGTTTGGCAACAGCAACAGACTAAGACTGTTAGGAAGTACTCGTTTGAGGACATTAGGACTTAATTACCATTGATAATGTTTAGTTTTTTATACTTTTCAGGTCCTACTGACCCCAAATAGCTAGGAGAAATGAAAAATGCATACCAAACAAAAGTTCGGGACTCAGGAGGATGTAATGTGGCCTCTCCATCCACAACACAGTTTACTTAAAGCATTCTCCTTTATTTCTTTTAAATACATGCAGTCACTCTTTATTAATAATAATATTAATAATAATAATAAAAAATCAAGCATATCCAAAGTGGACTTCCTGTTCATTCTGGGTACCAGGACTCCTCACAGTTCTCAGTGCATTCTGTCTTTGTGCATTTTTCTCACTGACCCTGAGTAAAAAGCTTGATGATGCGTGCATACATCTGGCTGCAGAGAGATGTAATGTGGATTACTGATTGCAGGCATAGGCATAGATATCAGGGGGAAAGCAGGGAACACACCGCATTCAATATGTAGAACATGTGCATTTGTCCCCCTTAATAAAAACATGAAGATAGCAGTGGAGTTTAAACAGAATTAGAGACATTTACACCATAAATTGATGCAGAAATTGTACAATTTGGTGCTTAAACTTTCACTCGAATGCAGGAAATTACGTGTTTGGTGCTCCACATATTCTGGCGGAGGACCCCCAGTGTTGAAACCAAACCTGCCCCCTTGATTACAGCTGCTCCATAACATGTATTAATTATAAAATAAATATGATTTTGTCATTTCACTATCTCCAAACTTAAATAATAAATCATTATATAAAATGCTGGTTGACACAGATCAGTTCACTAGTCCTCCATCCTGGTCCTGCGGACCAACGTAGAGCCCCGCCGCCTTCTCACAATCGGCCGCAAGGTGAGGCCCTCGTTCAGCTTAAACCGAGCGATGCCTCCCGCCTCATCCAGCGTCTTGGCGCTGCAGCACGGTGTCGGCACCTTCATGGTGTTACCGAACTTGGAGTAGTCCACCGCGTACATGCCGTCCTCCTCTGAGACCGTAGGCACGAAGCGCTGCCCCCACAGAATCTCATCCGACACGTAGGAGGTCCTGGCCTGCGTGGTGATGCCCGTGGTCTCCACCACCCCCTCCAGCACCGCGATCACCTCGATGTCCTGATGCTGCAGGTCAAAAGCTGACATCTCATACAGAGGGCTGTCCTTGTCGATGACGTGACAGATGATGAGGGGGGACACCAGGAAGACACCGTTGGTGCCCACCGGGTTATCCATGTGGATGTCGATCTGGTCCAGAGGCACGAACTCGCCCTCCTCCGTGGTGGTTCTCCTGACCACCTGCAGCCGCACGGTGGCGCTGATGATCATGCTTTTCCTCAGGTCCCCGATGCGGATCATGAAGCACAGCTTGTTGTTTCGGACGGAGATGACTGCGTGCTTGCTGAAAATGAGCGTCTCCGCGCGCCGATTGGCCTGCGCAGTTTTCATGAAGATGCAGCCGAGCATGATCGCGTTGATGACCAGGCCGACGATGTTCTGGACGATCAGGATGATGATGGCGGAGACGCACTCCTCCGTGATCATCCGGCCCCCGAAGCCGATGGTCACCTGGACCTCTATGGAGAAGAGGAAGGCGGAGGAGAAGGAGTGAATGTCCGTTACGCACGGGACAAAGTCGTCTCCTCTCTCGTCCAGGTCGCCATGCGCAAAGGCGATGAGCCACCAGATCATCCCGAAGAGGAGCCAGCTGCACAGGAAGGACATGGTGAAAATGATGAGCGTGTGGAGCCATTTTAAATCAACCAGAGTGGTGAAGACGTCCTGCAAGAAGCGACCCTGCTCTCGGATGTTAGTGTGCGCTACATTGCAGGTGCCGTTCTTGGCGACGAACCGAGCTTTCCTCGGCTTGGCTTTGAACTTTGGCTGAAGGACATTCTCAGCCAAACGTGTAAGTAAGTAATCTTCAGGAATGATTCCTTTCCTGGACAACATATCGCTCCCATACTATGGACCCACAGCCTTTTGGCTCTGAAGGCACTGGTTTGTCTCTGCCCCGCTGAGAGAAGCTTTATTTTCCTCTTTCCCGGTGCTTTTATCACTGATCAGTCAGCCCCTCAGCAGCTGCCGGGCGCAGCAGGGAAAGTCTAGTTGTCGCCCGTTTTCTGGAGGTATGTGCGCTCCTCACGTTGCCTCCAGATCAGGCGCTCCTCAGACGCGAGGTCCCAGGAGAAGGTTCTTCTTCCAGCTCTGCCAGCTGCTGCCGTCACTCACGACACCCACCGACCAGGGCATAGATGTGCCACACCGCCCTGTCCCATTGTGAAGCCACCACACCGGTGGCGTGCGCTCACCGCGGACATTCAGTGAGATGTAAAATGTTGATGCAGCAGCATAATGGGCCTCAGAGCTGAGTTTTATCACCTTTGGGTAACAAGGCAGGCTTCAGTGGCGCAGTTGGCTCTGCGCTGACTCCGCCACTTCACTATAGCTGGGTAACGTGAGATGGAGACGTTGTGAGGTGGAGAGGTACTCCCTCCCTCCACCGTCTCTGTGGTGTGGTGTCCTTCCTGTGGTTTTCAATGAGAAGGCAGGAGTGGACCCATTACGCATTATAAAAAACGTCTCAGCTGTGCAGCCGGAACGCCAAAGGCAGCTCGTGCTGTGAATACATAATAGGTTAAATATAGGGCACTCTACTGTAAATCATCCTGAGGCTGTTTGCTATAAAATATGAGTTAGTCTTTTCATATACATCCAGTCCTGGGTTTCAGAATCAGCTGGGTTTCCCCTGGTTTCCACACCACTCACAGAGACTTTGATTTACAGCGTGCTGCTGTGACATCCGCAACTTTCTCATGTCACATGTCAGTTCTGGCTGCAGCCGCTCATCCCACTGTGACACCCCTGAGTCTATGAAGATGATCACTATGCTCTGTCTCTGGCTCCTTGCCTCATCTTGCAGCAGCTCCATGTATTCCTCCGCTCATTTTAAACCTGCACACCACTGATGACTTATTTGTTGTGTACAGCTCATTAAGTCTCACACAAGCACACTTATCCCCAAATAACCCCGACACACACAAACCCACATGTGACTGATAATTTATGTTTTATTAACAAAGAATTAACTTTTTTATGTACAAATATTATACATGATTAAAAAATAAAATGAATATATTCCATGAGACAATTGCACTTTGAATGTCTTCCTCTAATGCCTGCTTCTCCTCTCTCCTCCTGAGCTACTTGTCTGCTCGCACGAAGGAGGTGAAGGTGCTGTCCTCCTTCTCCAGCAGGGCCTGGGGCCTGTCGTACTCCAGGATGATCCCCCGCTTCATCACAATCACCAGGTCGGCATTCAGGATGGTGTGGACGCGATGCTGTGCGGCAGAGGGGAAGGATAACAGTAGTTATGTTGGACAGCGCAGAGAGACATCAGAGAGAACTGCTCCATTGTACAGCTGTCACTAATTCAGACTGACACGTCCTAAATGAGTCTTTTGAAACATAAATCAATGCTTTATTGCTTTAATGTCCCACTCAGTCACTGTTAAGTTAAAACAGGAGATGAAATAAGAGGTTCCTGTTTCAATAAAATGTCCCTCCACAGTAAAATATCAAAGGTTACAGTGGCCTTTCAGCTCATCAAAGGTTGCCCTTCTGCTTTTTAGAATAGTTCATGTGAAATATCTTAAGTGAAGAGTTACGACATTTTAACATTCATGTTCATGTTGTATGTTTGTTTTAATTACCTTATCATGAAATAACCTTAAAAATCCCACATTCAAATTTGACCTGGACGCCTGACCCTGATTCCCCCGTCTTACTCTTGTCTCTTACCTTTTTTTTAAATTTTCACCACAGTCCTGCAGAGACAGTTAGAAATAGCCCGCGCTGCATCTGTCTGCATTGCATTACTTTACGAGAACTACATCAGCAGTGTGAGACGGAGGTCAGCGCTCTCTGGGGGGAAATGTGAGAGCTCGATGCATAACTGTAAATGCCTGGCACAGTGTCGGGGGAGAGATACTCACTGCTATAGTAACCACAGTTCGGTCAGCAAAAGCGGTCATCACCACTTTCTGCAGGATGCTCTCCTGTGAGGACAGAGGCGAGGGGACAGGAGGTCAACTCACTTTTAATGCTGACTGAGGTTTAACGACAAAAACAAAAGTACGCAATACAAAGAGTCATTTTAACAGTTAACACACTCTGTCATACTCTTCAGCCCTGATAAAGCTTATTTTCACCTCTCTGATGAAATGCTCAAGGGCAGAGCAGCTGCGTTATTGTAAACTAGAAATGTCGCTCTTTGTTGAGCCATCATTCAGTGGAGGCTCTTAAGTAAGAATACTGACTCCCCTCAGGCTCTTGCTGTGCTGGGTATTTTCCCTTCATTCTTTCTTTCTTTCAGTTTCTCTATAACCCCCCACCTCCCTTCATCTTTCCTTTTACTGCTGGTTCCCTCTGTGCATATTCCTACCACCTCACAGTGCTCTGGTATCCGAAACACACTGACCGTTGCCATGTCTATGGACGCAGTGGCTTCGTCCATGATGAGGATGCTGCTCTTCCTGACGAAGGCTCTGGCCAAACAGAACAGCTGTCTCTGACCCTGACTGAAGTTTTCTCCTCCCTCCGTCACCATGGCATCTGCAGGGGAAGAAAAATATAAAAAGAATACATAAATATTAATTGGTTTCATATTTATGTACATCAATGTATAATCTACAGATGCACAGATTTTAAACTTTGCATCACGCATGACATAACACTGACACCACTGTTACTTTAACTAAATGAGACGGCTAAGTTAATTGGCTGTTAACCCTTGGCTTCCAGATTGATATTGATTTTCTGTTCAGATCTCTGTGTTACAAATGAGGCCCACTCATGAAGCCATGCTTGAAAAACTAAACTGCTTTAGATGTGATGTAGCAGTTTGTAGTTTCTGTCTCTTTATTTTGGCATTTTCATCTACACTGGGCAGCTAAATAATAAGGAGATAGACAGGAACCAAGACGAAAGACACGTATAACCACTGAAAATGTGGGTTTTATATGATACATGGGGTGGTGGATATTT
This sequence comes from Epinephelus moara, assembly GCF_006386435.1. NCBI lineage: Eukaryota > Metazoa > Chordata > Actinopteri > Perciformes > Serranidae > Epinephelus > Epinephelus moara. Next base: position 17,139,424 of record NC_065525.1, on the reverse strand, counting down.
CCAAACACAATTAAATTATTTCCCTGAATTCGATATACAGATATGAGAAAATAAGGATGTATATTTTCTGGTGTTTAGCACCTATAATGAAGTAAAACATTCATTTCTAATTTTACAAATTGACTGTGCAAAAAACTCCCATCAAAAACCCATCACTGCAGTCAACTGTGATCTGTTTTATAAACAACATAAAACTCTACATCAACATTGCGCTGTTACTTTAACTAAATTAAAGAGCAAATTAATTACCCATGAAACCCTGGGCTACAGATCAATATCTTATTGAAGATTTGGCTCCAGTGAACATAAACTACAGCAGCCAGAAGCTCAGTTTCAACATGCCACACGCCAACACACACACACATTTGTCAGTGTCACACAGGACAGAAAAAAGCAGGTTTGTGTGCCTTTGTAGCAGAAATACATCAGGTGAGATGAGCAGCAGTTCCAGCAGAGTAGTGAGTATTTCTTATCTCTATAAGGAAGTGTAGAGGATGCCAGAGATGTAAAAACAGGAGTGATAAACTGCAAACCAGCAGCATCTAAAGTAAGACACGGAGCAGAGCGGAGGCCCCTCTCATGAGCATGCCAAGCATTCGTCATGTATGTAGGTTAAGTCTGGTGAGGAGGCGCACGTCTCTCTAATATCTGATCTGATGGTGAGACTGCTGCTGTCTGCAACTGTTGGGTCTCCTCCTGCGACAGAACCGTGACCTACGTGAGCTAAGAATAATGTACGTGTGAAACTCTGCAGGACGGAGCAGCTTCACACGGAATACAGCTCCGACAGGGAGGTAAAAGATTCATGACCGTGTGCTTTGATACCTGATTGAGACACTGGAGCAGCCGTGACAGACGTGATGACCGCAGAGAAGGACTGATTTTATTCATTGTGCACGTCATCGCCAATTAACTTAAATTCAGGATCTGCATATGAACTTACACACTATGCGCTACATTCCTAATATGTGTACCATCGTTCAGCATACTTTGTGTCACTTCCTGAGAGCCTCCTTGTCAGTTAGAGACACGTAACCATGGTTACCTGTGCCAACCTCAGCTCTACCGGCAATTTACAAATACTTTTGAAACTAGAATTGCTGCCTCGCTGTTGTATGCCTCCGCAAACCAGTCAAAGTACACTTATAGTTTACATCCATGTCTGTCCAGACTCACATGTAGCCATGACAGTGGACAATGCTCCAAATATGGATGTTGCTGCAAAGAAGCTACATATGCTAAAACACGGATGCTTCACACACATCTTCAACTCGGCAGCACAGAAGATCTATAAAGTCAGCACAGTTTCAAGGTGGACACCCAAGATTAGTGTCACCAAGTCAGACCATGTGATCAAATGTCTCCCCCTTCTGTTCCATTTTATATTTTTAGACGTTGGTGTGAAATTTTGCGCATCAATTTTTGAGTTATGGTTTAAAACATGTTTTGATAGGTCAGTGACCTTCGTACAACAAAATCTAATCAATAAATCCTTGAGCCAAGTGGACGCTTGTGCCAAGTTTGAAGAAATTCCCTCAAGGCGTTCTCAAGATATCGCAGTAACAAGAATGAGACGTATGGGGTGTCGAGTTGTAAAAACATTACTCCTAGCAAAATGACATCTTATACTTACACTTAAATTGAAGCATTACAGATGTCACAGACCTGTCTTGGTCGCTGTCTGCCTCTGTATGTTGTGAACGTTGTCGTCTACGGCATTGTGAGATATTTATGCCAGCATAGTGTCCAGTGTTTGCATACTGTAATATTTCACCAGAAATAGTAGTAATTCATGAACCACTGGTTTTATATGGAAGTTTGACACATACTAAAAAATCTCACATACCGTTTTAGCGTATTAAATAGCACGTTAGTATGGAATTTTGGACGCAGCCACAATTTTACCTCAAAGGGCTTTGAAATCTATACAGCCTACAACTCTAACCTTTACCCTCTGATGGGGTTTGGTTACACGCAGACATGCAAACAATGTTAAGAAGGAATGTTTACCATCTTAGTTCAGCAGGTGCTAATTAGACCTGAAGAGTTAAGACTGATGGGAATGTCTCTTGCTTTGTAGGTATTTGGTCTTAAACTTGAGGCCCCGAGGGATCGTGAATGTCTTTACAAAATCTCGTCCTGACCTATCTACTAGTTTTTGATATATTTAAGTTTGGACAAAGTGGTGGACTGACCAAGGAGCCAACAGACAGATTGACACTGTCGTCCACAGAGTCAGGTCGCTGGCTTGGCTAGACAATCCGGTCACACTCTGAAGTCATCGTAATCTGGTGCTTGGGCAGCGACTTGCGGCGTCAGACACTGATGACCAAAGCTGTCTGTTAACATCATAGTCATAGTTTAACATCGCTCGGTGGTGTCAGGGGGAAACACGGCGGGACAAAAATAAAATAATGGCGGCAAAATACCTTTCACGTCGTATCTGGACCTAGAAGGTCCATGACCAAACGTCAATATGAAATAAGGTGGGAGTCGATTAGTTCTCAACTATTAAATTAATTGTCAACCAATCTGAAAATCAATGAATCAATTGGAGTAATTTTTTTAAGAGAGAGAGAGAAGTGTCAAAATTCTCCAATTCCAGTTTCTTAAATGTGAATATTTTCTGGTTTCATTCCTCCTCTGTGACAGGAAACTGAGTACCTTTGGGTTGTAGATAAAACAAGATACTCGACGACGTCAACTTGAGCTTATGGAAACACTGATGGACATTTTTCACCTTTTTTTTTTACCTTTTTTTTTAACTCTTTGTGGACCAAACAACTGATCGATTAATGGAGAAAATAACCGATTAATTGTCACATGCACACTCACACATACACACAAAAACACATATCTCCTCACCCAGGCCTCCTGGAAGGGATTTAACAACAGGCTTCAGCTGAGCGATCTCCAGAGCTTCCCAGAGCATCTCGTCTGTCGCCTTCATCTCTGGGTCAAGGTTGAACCTGCACACAGACACACACGCACGCACATGCACACGTATTCATTCAACAATCGAATCTCATTATGGTGTCTATCTATTTGAAGTAATATCACTTAGGATTATGTAATGAGTATTTCAGTAAATGGAGCAAAGCCTCTGAGTCAGTTCAGACAGTCAGCTTGAGTTGCACTGCTTCATTCACACCTGCTCTGCCTCGCTGTCTCTCATCACCTATCCAGCATGTCCCTGTCAATTTCAAGCTCTCCTCTGCTCCGCCGGGACACCAAACATGTAAATAAACTTGACACTAAAATATACATTGACATGATCTGACTGACTGAAATACCCCAAACTGCAGTCTGACAGCAACATACAGCTTTCCTAAACATATCATCATCTGTTCTTCTCCAACATGACAACGCTTTTATGGTCACTGCTGCTGAAGTCTAAAAATAAACCTCTCTGGTGGAGTATTCAGAGGAATGTCCTCTTATCTTTACACCCTTGGCTACACTTATGCTTCAGATAAGTTCCTTTGAAGTGTGTCACAGTCTGCCAACTGGCTCTATTACTGGAAATGTCTGGTGTTTGTCCCTTCTAGTAAGACTCGATTATCACCAAATCTTAACCTCAGTGACGAGTCGTCCTGCTGGTAAAACTGATAATGTTGTGAAGTTGATCATACCGGATGGCGCCGCTGAACAGGATGGGGTCTTGGAGGATGATGGACAAGCGAGACCTGAGGGTCTGCAGAGGCAGCTTGGCGATGTCGATGTCATCGATCACAATCCTCCCTGTGAAAGATGAAAAATCACACACAAACACATCACACGTAAGTTACATTACAGAGAGCAGCAATAAAGAGAAAAATCTCAGCATTTTAGGAATTACATACATGTTGCATGTTAAAACCCTCTCACAGTATTCAAAGTAGTCCTTCTATCTAACAACATTTCTCATTACAATGAGTTAAAATCAAGTGTGATGTTTTACTATACCCTCAAACATGTCCACCATGCGAAAGAAGGCCAAGGAGAAAGAGGATTTGCCGCTGCCTGTCCTGCCACAGATTCCCACCTGCAAACAAACAGGTCTGTGTCATCATTATCAACGATATTCGATTGTTTATTCATCATATTTTCTGGCATTTGTTTCCAGTTTTAACACACAGGTTTCCTCAGATTGGATACCTTCTGCCCAGGGCTGATGTGGGCATTGACATTTTTCAGCACAGGTTTCAGTGTGGCATCGTATCGGACACTCAGATTCTGGATTTTGATCTCTCCCTCTCGGGGCCAGCCCTCAGGGACCTGAGACACACCTGGGACAGACGCAGAAACATCAGTAGATTTTAGATTTCAACATTATTTAATTACTTAGTATAATGGTTTATTATTATCTCTAATGTGTGATGACTGGAGCCAGATTAAGATTTTTCTACTATGTTTAAAGTCATTAAAATCCTTTCCACCAGACAGGAAATGTATGTATGTACAATAGTACTTTATAAAAGTGTGTGAAAGCTACATTTCTCATGAGCGTTATGATACCATCTGGGCTGACAATGATCAATGTGGAGTAAATGTAGTGTAACTTTAAACTTTATCCTGAATGGGGAAAAAAAATCCCCAGATCACCAGAGACCAGACATAAATTGTTTATGCAGCTGCTGACTCAGTGAAAGAGGGTTTAATTAAAGAAGGAACTGTGACTGTGTTGCTGCACTCACTGAGCAGTCCTTCGTAATTCTCTGGTTCAGTTTTGAGCAGGCCGTTAATCCTCTTGACTGAGCCAAGCTGTACTTCCATGTCTGCCAGGTTACGCACCATCCAGTTCATGTAGTTGGATACCTGATACATGGAGGAAGGAAGGAGGAGGAGGAGGAGGAGGAGAAGGAAGAGGGTGAATAGAGTTGAGTTGGGTAAATGTCACTGTAAGCACACACTTCATTAGCTTTGTGAAGCATTTGTCTGATAGTTTAATGTGTTTTTAAATGGTTTTTGTACCATAAGAGGGATTTTCTCAACTTCTGATTGTTCAGTTTAGATGAAAATTTTAAAATCACTAAATGTGGAAACATTTCACTAGACAGAAATGATATATGCTGAGAAAGAGGCAAGTTTTACACTTACATTTAATGCTTTTTAATGTCTTTTTAAACCAAATTTAAGACTGATGTTTGGACAAATTATCTCTCTCCTGTTCAAGCATTACTGGTAACTATAAATGTAAGTAGTATATCTGTCAGGGGTGTCAAACATACAGCCCGGGGACCAGAACCAGTCCAATCCAGCCTGCTAGATGACTTTGCACACCTGATGTTGATGCACACAGGCTTTTCCACTCTGACCAAAATACAGCTCTCTGAAATAACAATGAATACTTACTGTGATCATATTTAAAGACACTGAACATTGTGCAAAACATTGTCAACCAGCAGCTTCAGTACAAAAGAATCTGTATCAGACTTCCATCTTTAAACAGTATTCATGGAACCCTGCTGCTGAGGCACTGATAAACTTCAGACTATAAATGGTTTGTAAGGCAGGGGACGACTTAATCTGCTTCTTCAGTAGTTTCCACGTTTGGGGAAAATCATGAAAAAATGCATGTCATGAAAGTGAGTAGCAGACTGACTGATTGTGGTAAAACTGAGACATACTGGTAAATTTGGACATAATATTTCAGAGGATATTGCATGCCGTTCATCATTTGTTTTGTAAATGGATGAACGTTTTCACAATGAACCTCTTTACACTAAAAAAGGGAAAAATTTGAGGGTGTTGTTAGTTATAAGTTATTATGCAGTGGTTTTACTGGTCAGGCCCAGTTGAGACCAAATCGAGCTGTTGTGGCCCCTGAACTAAAATGAGTCTGACACCCGTGATTATATGTGGTCCAGTGCAGCGATAGGTTTATGTAGGAGTGTAGGTTAATCTATACAGTTTGCTAACAGGTAAGTGCACGTATAAAATAAAAATTCAACGTAGGGTTCAGTGGTAGATTTAAAGATTTGTAACATCAAAAATGTGGACTGTCACACAGACGAGCTGGACACATTTTGACAAAAATAAAACAAAAGATTTATAAATTGAATTAGATAAAACGCTTGTGGCAATTAAGAGCTCACAATTCAAATTTAAGACTATTAGGAATGTTAAGGATTAATATTCATAAAATTGAATTTAAGACATTTTAAGACTTTTAAAGAACCAGCAGACACCCTGTGTTTACACAGATTTTTAGCTGAATTTTTTCCAACATCATATTTTAAAGTTATTTTTATTTCTGCTGCAGGAAAAACAATGCAAATTAGCTGCTGATCTCTCCATATGTCCCTCCCAAGTATGTTAACAAAAAAAAAAGAAAAGCTTAAACTACAGTGTAGCATTTTTAAAAAGTATGAATTTTGTCCATATTTTATTTATAATATATATATACATACATATACATATATATATATATCTATATCTATATCTATATATATATATATATATAGATATAGATATAGATATATATGTTCAATGTAAAAACAGGTTAAGTATACTTAGGACAGAACAGAACACTTTAACCTGGAAAATAAATATAAGTTATATAATATCAGTTTGGTAATCATGTAGATTTTGCACTAGTTGCATCTAAACATGTAAAACTGCCTGTATTGCCTTTAAAGAGACTGTTAAACAAGCAATTAAACAATAAAACAAGCAATAAAAGACACACACGTGCGTGCGCACACACAGACACACTCTCACCATGAGTGCATACGTCAGTCCCAGTCCCACCAGACCAGTGGACAGCTGGTTGTAGAGAGAGTTAGTGATGGAGGCTACAGCTGCCACTAACACCACACAGGCTCCAATGTACTCCTGCAAGGAGAAACAATGTCATCTTTACAGCAGGACGACGATGCATCGCTGAATCATTCAGAAAGGTAAATAAATAAAAGCGGGTCCATTAATGTGGATCAGTTTATAATCAACACACAGGTGAGACAGGGACATGTTGACAGAAAGCTTTGTGTGTTTTCTTTTGCGTCTGCGCCCATGAATCGATAAACAGCAGAAGGTTAACTCCTCTGCTGCTGTGAAACAGGAGAAGTCAAATGAGCTGCGAGCCGCATGCAGTCGATACATAAAACATCACATGAACAGTGAATGTGATGATGAAAAATTCAGTGTGTCAGAATCCCAACAGAGGGAGCCAGCAACATCAACAACATTGTGGACCATTGTGGTCCTGTTTACTGTTTGTCAGACGACAAACAGTAAACAGGACTGATCTGAATGTGAAAGCGCTGAGCAGAGGACGGATCATTACCATGCGGACCTCCAGCCAACGGTTGGCTGCCGTGAGGAAGAGAGAGGCAATGTTGTTGGCATCTGTGAACTGCAGTAACCTCTGTCTGAACCTGGGCTCGTACCTGTCGATGGTAAAAGACACGGCCTGTTTCTATTTGTGTTCTTATGTCCTGAGAGTGTGACAAAAACAGTGATGCAACTTTCCAACACTGCATCTGAAGCAAACTACTGTAACTCAGGGTTCGGAATATATTAGTAATAACTACCTGAGGGCTCTGATAGTGGTGAGGCCTTCCACTGTCTCAGAGAAGTGGCAGAGCAAAGGGAGCTGGGTGCTGTCCTCCAACTGCTGCAGGTCCCTGACCAGAAGACAGAGAATACAATGGACAAGGTAACATCAACAAAAGAATAGAGGACAGCAGCATACAAAAAACACCACGTGAGGGCTTTAATTAAAGAGGACCTATTAGGCTCATTTTCAGGTTCATACTTGTATTTTAGGTTTCTACTGGAACATGTTTATATGCTTTAATCATAATAAAACACTTAATTTTTCTCATACTGTCTGTCTGACTGCACCTGTATCACCCTCTGTCTGAAACGCTCTGTTTTAGCACCTGTCTCTTTAAGACCCCCTCCTGAAAAAGCCCAGTCTGCTCTGATTGGTCAGCGTTTCTGAGTCTTTGTGTCTAAAGCTGTGTTCCCACCAAACGCGATGAACGCGATTTACTCGCGCGAGTAAATGAAAATTCATTGCGCTACTCGCTCAAGTTTGGACGCTGGGCCATTTATGTAAAATTTGCGTTATCGCGTCAGACGCGCGAGTATGAGCCCACCCATTTTCACTAGATAACAACAACATTACTTCTGCCATTTCTTTCTCTCATCGACCATGGCTGAGATCACCACGATCGCTGCACTGTACCTGCTCTGGAGGTCCCAGATTCGTCTGAGGGCCAAACGCCGCCGTCGGTTCTGGGTGCATGATACCCTGCAGAGGCGCACTGAGCTCGGCGAGTTCCACCGTCTCCTACAGGAGCTCCGCCTGGACGACGGTCGGTTCCAGCAGTACTTCAGGCTGACTGCTGCCCAGTTTGAAGACCTGCTAGCTAGGGTTTGCGCCGGGATCTCCCGGCAGGACACCAACTACAGGCGCTCCATTTCAGCTGCGGAGCGCCTGTCCATCTGTCTCTGGTCAGTAGCAGTTTATTGTTGTGTCAACAACTGGACGTCAGGACGTCAAGACGTGACGTTGGGAGAATCTCAACGCTGATTGGCTTTCGCGGCACAGCGTCACGCGAATTTGCCTCAAAAGTTCAATATTTTCAACTCGAGCGATGAGGCAATGGACGCGAATTTCGCGTCTATCGCGCCGCACCTACGCGTGTATCGCGTCGCACTAGACACGTCCATCGCGCCGCCCGGCGCGAATTCGCGTCTAATCACATCTTTGCATTGACTTTGTATGTAATCTCGACACGCGAATTTGCAAATTCGCGTTTGGAGGGTACACAGCATTAGTGTTTCTGCACTATCATCACAGTCAGGGGAATGACTGTAACAGAGAGCATCGGCACTTTTTACTGTTAAAAATCACCATTAAAGGCTTTTAAACACAACCAGACATGTTCCAGCTGGAATATGATCTGAAATCTGAGAGGAAAACATCAGCAACCAAGATTATGTGTTTCCCTGACATTAGCACGTGGCTACATGTAGCAGTGTATGTAATGTTGTAATTTGCAGTGATGTGCCTGGGGCAGATGGGCATATACAGAAATCCATCACGATCTGACTTCATCTTGTCGAGGAAGTAGAGAAAAAAAAAAGTTGGAAAGTTGTTCACAGGGATTAGGCTGCGATCACACAGAAAGGGTTTTGCAGGTTTTTTTCCCCTTAAATTAATTGAAGCCACTAGTAAAAAAAACGCTTGCTGCACCAGGCAACCACCCCATCACCTCCTCACCTCAGCTTAGCACATAGCTATCAACTGTATGCAAACCTACAGTTAATATAAATTGTTAATAAAGTTTAAATGTATAAAAAATACTGACAAATTTCAAGTACTGCACTTAAATGCTTCCATGCCTGCTGTTTTCTATTGATCGTGGTAACTGCAGTTTGTAATGCCGCATAGCTCTGGGTATCCAGCAACTGCTATCAACAGTTTCTCCTCCATTGTTTACCAACTGTAAACTTCTTGTTGTGACCACCACAGAAGGCCCACTTCTCAGATCAGCCAACTGGACGATGGGAGAAAAGTGGAGAAGAAGCGGAGCAGTTTTCCGCTCTGAGCTGAAGTTTTTTCAACTTGAGAAATTCAGAGTGCTCTTGCAAAAATGCGGGACACCTAGAGTGCAGAAACTCAAGGCACACAGCAACACAAAAGCAGCAAGCAAAAAGCCTAATTGTCATTAAAAACAATTGCAAAAATTTGCCTCCTGCTGCTTATACGCTTTTAGTGTGATCAGGGCGATACTTTGCTTGAAACTGTCCACATTTAATATGAACGTCTGACATTTTAACATTGTACATATATATAAGTCACAACGTGCTCAACTCACATTTAAAGTTTGAAGACTGGGTGTTGGATCCTTTACGAAAGTAATAATCAAGTAAAGATCAGGAAAGCACTCTAATTTGACTTTTAAATGTTGCCACACGGACGTTTCGGGCTAGATCCCCTTCCTCAGTGTGTATTCTGGCGATGTCACAAACAATAAATGGATGGGGTTAATGACACGTAACCTCAACCAGTACCAGACCTCAACCACCTCTCTGTGGCCATAGAGAGGTGGTTATAGTAATCTCCAAATCTTCCACACTGGGATGGAGGTGAATATATTTATGTTGTGACGTGTTTTAGCGCTCTAAACCCGAAGAATCTGTGCTATGAGACATTTTGGCTCTGCCTGTTGGGATGTACATGCTGTGCTGGTTGAGGTCAACTATAATTAACCCACCTGTGCATATTGTTTGTGACATTGACACATTACAAGCTTAAGAAGGCCGTCTCGCCCGAAACGTCCTTGAGGCAAAATTAAAAAGTCAAAGTATTGCTGTCTTGTTGTTTACTTTAGTTTAACATTATATGACAGAAAATAGGGAGAGCATAATAGCTCCTCTTTAAACTTGTATCACATTAAAGACAGATTAAAACTACACTCTTATATAACACTGATGATATGACCTTGGTGTCCTGCAGACATCTAACGATGAAAATATCCAGATGTCTGTGATATCCTTCGTCCCGTCTGACTCACCTGGAGGCCATCCGAAAGTACTTCTGGATGAAATAGCAGGCGACAGCCAGTGGCAGGAGGGCAATGAGGAAAACGGGGGTCACATAGGAGATGACGCCCAGGGCGGACACGCACAGCAGTGTGGAGCGGGAGAGGCACTCCAGGGTGGTGGGGATGTGCTGGTCGATTGTGTTTGTGTCTGTGGAGAACCTGTTGAGGATGCTGCCGAGCGGGGTCGTCTCAAACAGTCTGCAGGCACGAGAATGTTTCATTACCCTCAGGAATCATCTAATTTATGATTCAATTTCAAAAGTGCTTTATTTTCCAAGATTATTTTCTTCGTAAAATATAGTAAATCCTTAGAGACTATAATTATATATAATTATATTTTACAGACTTCCACATGCTGCCAATAAGAGATGAATCTGCTCAGACGTGCAGTGTTGTCAGCTGGTTGAATCTAAATTATTTCATATGAAATACATCTGTTTATTTAGCCATGCATATGAGTGTGTGTATACAGTACATGTAGATTTGTTATGTGAACGTGAGCGTCTTTATGTAAGTGATGTCTCCCGGGTTTTGCGTAAGGAAAGCAGATGGTGCTCTGAGTAATGGGGCGAACAAAGGTGCTTTTAACCGTGTTTCCTAATTTAAATGATCTGTTTCAGCAAACACGCAGTATCAGCGAGCACACACATCTCTTTGTCTCTTTAACACATCATGAGGCAGAGCTGCAGCACACACACACACTGAGCGCCGCACCTCATGGGGGCCAGGATGATCTTGTTGAGCAGATCGTGGTGGAGCTCCTTGGCCACTTTGAGGCCGGTCCACTCCACAGCCACGGAGGTGGCCAGACACAGGACGATGCCCAGGCAACACAGCACGCTGAACACCGACAGATACCACGAGTGACTGAAGCCACACTCCTACAGAGCAAGAGAGTAGGGGTTATTTAAGACATGACAGCAACCCTGTGTGTGTTTGAGAAAGTGAGAGAGAGCGGGGGTTTGCTTGCACTGTAATTAGAAGCATAATTAAACTCTGAGGCCGGTTAATAACAATCTGTCTAATGTGACAAGAGCTGGTGAAGCTTTAACAGCTGATTTGGTAACACTTAAACAAAAAAAAAAAAAGAAGAAGCTCAGAGATGTTGTTCTCTCCTGAGCTTTCTATATTTCCCCCTCAGTTTACCGCCTACGTCTTTTATCTACATATTCACATGTCTCTATCAGATATCAGACATTAAAACACAACCAGTCAAAATCAAATTTGAAAACCAATTACTATTTTTTTAATATTAAGCACTGCATTTCTGATTTACACTATGAAATTATGTAAAATCATTCACCCCAAAGCCTCAGTACAATGTACCTTTTACCCTTCAGACTTCCATGGAATCCATACAGCCAAATGATTATTTTTGACAATAACCACAAGAATGAATGTTCTCAAAGCATAAATTAGCATTTTAACTCATTCAAAATAGAAATGAAATGAGGAACAGTTAAAATTCTCAATAAATTTGCTATTTCTGACATGAAAATTGTAATTAGTCATATGAAAAGGACACAATCAGTCATCTCGATGTCCCAACCAGCACTAAAACCTGATATCGTTCACAAAATGACTGACAGGGCTTTAAATACACAGAGACTACATATGATACACTAGACAGGTACAGTATTAGTAGTTTGTTTACATCGGTAATGCCTGGGGCCTTAGGCTAGTTTCTTTTACTGTGGCTGCCCCAGTGGCTCACTGGGTACAGCGCATACCAATAAGGCTGAGTCCTCACTGCAGTGGCCCAGATTCGAGCCTGGCCTGGGCCCTTTGCTGCATGTCATTGCCTCTCTTTCCCCTGCCTTTCCTGGCTCTCTCTGTCTCTATCACAATAAAGCAGAAACTCCTGGAAAATAATCTTGTATTGTATTCAGCTATACTGCTCTCCATTCACAGCTCTTATGCCTCCATTATGTAAATATATCTCATATGGTCAGAAATGACAGATTAGGCCCGTCAGTAATAAAGAAAAAGTTATGCAGACTAATCCCCACTAGAAACATCAGTTTCCACTTGTGTGTAATCCTCTTTTTGTTCCTTTAATTCCAGACAAAAAAGACAAGGCAGATTATCTGTCACCTGTAATGTGAAAATTCTGATTTAAAACCAACCCAATCCCCAGGATAAATGCTGGCATTGTACTTTTCTGCTACCATGGATATATAACATTTGTAAGTCATCATATAGCAGAAATATTGAATCTTTCATTTCTTTATCTTTACATTTCAACAACACTATGATTAACATGTGGTTATGTCAAGGAACAAAAAACACTTGGTTATGGTTAGAAAAAGATCATGTTTTTGCTTAAAATATCTGGTTTTGGCTGCACAATCTCCGCTGGAAACACAGTGATGTCTCACTAAACAACAACCAGTGTTATTGTTTGTTGATCTTAAACAGTTATCTGCAGCTTGGCAGCCTTCTCACCAAGGTGTCATGCTATCCACCACCCCCTCCACCCCCTGATGACACGGTCAACTCATAGACATGTCATCTGAACTATGTGGCTTTAGAAACGTTGATACGATATGTGTGAAACATACTGATGTAATGTATCTGTAGTTTGCAGAATCGGACAATGCCAACACTTTCTTCTGGGGACTTGGCTGTTAACTCTCGTCTGTACTGTCGGGCCTGACAGTTACATCAAGTGTCAGTAACTTGCCAGAGTTTGTGTCTGATAGTAGAACAGGACCTCTGAGTGTTGCCACATGCATTAGTCTACAGCACAGTGTAGATTAGATAAAGCTGGCAGATACACACCGACGCTCGGCCAGAAAACACGTCCTTGGCATTCAGGCAACAATCTGCACTTGACTGAACATTCAGTGTGTGTCTCTGTGTGTATGTATGTGTGTGTGTGTGTGTGTGTGTGTGTGTGTGTGTGTGTGTGTGTGAGTGTGCGTGTGAGAGTGTGCGTGTGAGAGAGAGAGAGAGAGAGAGAGAGAGAGAGAGAGAGAGAGAGAGAGAGAGAGAGAGAGAGAGAGGAGGACACAGTGCACCTGTCTCCAAACTCGGATGACTCTCTGTGACTGTGTGAAATGTGACTTGCTCACATGACAGACACACACACACACAAACAAGCAAAACACACACACACACAGACACAGACACACACACACATACACACACATACATATAAAACTGTTAATATTAGAGTGGCTTGACCAGCTTCACTGGTCATGGAACATGATGAACTGAAACAGCCGGTGTGTCCCCGACGTGTGAACGACGCAGCTTAACCTTCACTTGTATTGGTATTTTGTTTCAGAGCATGTGTGTGTGCACCTCTGTGCTTTCTCTGAATGTGTGTGTGTGTTTTCTGTGTGAGAGCAAGAGACTATATTGGGGAAGAGGTCACTTATGTAAGACGAGCTTTAAACTTTATGTCACTCCCTCACACAAACACCTCTATCTGCCGTGTCTAAATCAGGATAACGGTTTAGTTCAGGTCAGGTGAGCTGTGATGTTTGTCACTCGTGGGCTAAAAGCCTCATTTATTCACACGATTTCTGCAGGTGGTTTGACCTAACTACATGAATCAAACCTGTGCGTCTTTACATTAGCCAGTAGCACTTTCTCTATCAATGCATCCTTGTGTCTCTAACATGCAGATGAGTCCGAGCTGCAGTTGCCTTTGGGGTGTGTCAGTGAACGCTCCATCTGGAGCTGGCAGTGCCTCTGTGTTTTAGGTCAGCTCCGCTCAACTGAGATTCACAGGAGAATAAGTGAGAGAAGTGTTACGTAATCTCACTCCAGCATGGTTTAAAAAAATAGGTGATGCACTGTTAACTACTTCTCCACGCATGAGTTTGTTTTAAAAAAGGGCTGCAACCATTACTTTCATTATCAATTAAATTCATTGATTAATTGCTTGGTTTATAAAATGTCAGGAAATAATGAAAATGCCCGTGACCGTTTCCTGTTTTGTGCGACTATCAGTCAGAAACCTAAATATATGCAGTTTACTGTCACATGAGACTGTTTCACCACCTTTTTGGTTAGTGACCCTTCAAAATAAAAGTGTCAAAGGTCTATAGGTCATACGTTTTGACCTCCAAACTTCTCAAATTCACTCCCTCTTCACAGACTTCCTGGCACTCATGTCAGTGAAAGTGAGAGATGCCACATATGTCCACAACAATGTTCATAGTTAACAGCCTGTAACAATGCTCTCTAACAGTAATCTGGTTACCTTAGATTTTGGACTGATGGTCAAGCACAACAAGACATTTGAAGGTATCATCTTAAGCTATGGGAAGTTCTGATGAACATTTATAGACCAAATGATTATAGTTAATCAAGAAAAAAACTGGCAGATTAACCAGTAATGAAAATAATTAGTTGCATCTCTAGACCTGGTTTTTAAATTGATCCCTTTAACAGCTGTGGACACTCTGTGAAAATTAGAGGGGTTCAGTGGTGAAAGATGATCTTGTTAAACCGAGTCAGAACATAAATTTATATGTACATTTAACCTGTTTGACTCTATCTTACATATGAGAGCCTTCATGTAGACCAGGTCTGACATCTGACTATGTCTCTACCACTCTCGTTGTAAACATGATTGATGCTCACTGGGGTAAAGGCATTGTTGGTTTCTGTGCAAGCATTAGTTCAACCATAGGAAAAGCATAAAGTAACATTAAGAAGTTTTGTTTAATTTTCACACCTTTAGTTTTAGTAGCAGTCAGCTGTTATTGTCTCCTAGTATTTATTTTTATGATGCTTAGAAGACAGTAAACATGGTTGTATTAAATGAACGCAACGTGCCACAGATGTCATTATGGCCAATTTAAAACTGCTTAAAAATTGCTGATGTTGCACGGCTACATCAGTGCTATATTTACATATAATTTCATTCAAGAACATCATGTTTGCTGTCGCCATTTCTGCATTAGATCCAAATAAGAGTGTCACTCTGTAATTGTGTTGTACTTTCTGTCTGTGTAGGTGTTAAACACAGGGAGGCTGTTGTGAGAAAATAATTAATCTTTTAATTTAGTTCAAGGTGTAATCACCTTTTATGTCCACTCTGTTATTGCTGACACACTATGTACGAGGCAAGGCACTGATGTCTGCAAAGCAAAATGGTTTTCTACACTCAGTACCAAATCACACCAGCTGCTGACCCATTACCCCCTTTACTCTTCTGATTGTCCAGTGAACCACTAACTTTTTTGTGTTTTCTAAATGTGCGTAGTAGGGATGGGCATGAATATTTAAGTACGCATTTGGATGTCAGTATTTGTTCAATGTATAAAGTCATCACCCAACCTCCCACATGTGAACATGACTTTTATATGACTTACTGACTCAGCAGGGACTAGAATCACCTCTATTGCAAGGTTGTTACTATGAGTCAGCCTACTTGCTGTGGCAGTGAACTAGATTTTATTACATAGGAGTTGACTGACGTGACTGATTAGTTCAACCCCATGGTTTTTAACTTTGCCACATATTGTGTGATTGACGATGAGGTTTACACATTTACTTAAATAAGAGGTTGACTTGTATAGATGTCAGGTTGTAAAAACAGCTTGTCTCTATCTTAATTCACTTTCAAGGCTCAAAGATCTAAAACCACACATTGTTTTCTAATTGATGGAAAGCACAGAGAAGAGATATGAATGCAAATTTGCGTTGTAAAACTTCATTTTTTTTTCTTTTATGATATTGCAAATACCATCTTGTATCAGATGTATCCCTTGACCCAATGAAGAGGTCTTGAACCCCAGGTTAGAGATCACTGACATGAGGCACAGAAAGGAAAAGCATTCAATCGTCATCAAGAAGATGCAACTGCAGAATGTGAGGCATTAAAATGTACTTAAATGAATGATTTGTGCTCCCATAAAGGTGACAGCAATCACACATGAAAAGACTTTGACTCTTAAAACGGCTGACCAACACAAAAACAAGGAGCATTTTGGTCAAACAAGTCATGCCATTCAGCTGCTCACCTGAACGATAGTACAGTTACGAGCTGTAGCCTCGATCTTGGCCATGATGACGTGTGACGTCCAGTGTGCCAGCCAGTAGTCGATGGCAACCATGAGGGAGTGTTTGAGGAGCTGTGACAGGAGGAGCAGGGAGAGCAGGAGGAGCCCAGCGGAGGACAGGTAGGTGCCGCAGGAGCGCCAGGGGATGGTGGCACGCTGACGCATTACCTGCGACAGGTTGTCGTCATCGTCACTCTCCACGGATTCCTCTGGGATCAAAACAGATGAGTCGATATGTTAAACAGTTTTCTTTAAGTTTGTTTTTAAAGGGACAGTTCACTCCAAAATCCAAAATTCAGATTTTCCTTCCCACCTGTAGCGCTGTTTATAAGTCCAGATTGATTTGGTGAAGCGTGGCAGTGGGAGATTTAAACATTGATAGCGTCCTCCTCAGCTGAGCTGTAACATTAGCTTAGTGGTGCTAAGTGAGCTAGCAGTAGATGCATGCTTCCCTTTGCTCGGTGATGCAGTTGGTGGGTGTAGTTTGGCAGAAAGAAAATAGTTCCTACATGAAACTGCTCACAACGCGGTCTGTGGATTATCTTGAGTAACCAGGTCATGATTTCTGAAAATAGACATTGCTGTTGAATTTTCAAAATGTATTTTTTTGGCACTTTGAGCACCACAAGCTGAGTGCCACCTAGTTCTATTATTCTGAAGAGAAGGTAGACATCTCTACCACTTTTTGATTTTGGAGTGAACTGTCCCTTTAAGTGTGAGACTTGATCAGGATGAGTTTTAGATTTATTTTAGTAGGAAATTATTATATTATATTATATTATATTATATTATATTATATTATATATTATATTATATTATATTATATTATATTATATTATATTATATTATATTATATTATATTATTATATGACTGTGCCCTTACAGATTTTCAAACTGGACATAAAAGATCATTTCTATATTTAACTGTGATCTCCTCTGCTGTGACTCACAGCTCATATGCTCTCTGACATTTCAGATGGTCCTCCTTCTACCCTCCTTCCTAGAAATTCCATTATCTTCATTCTGTCTCTCTGTCCGTCTTTATCTGTCACCTTTTCTGACACATTTCTCCGATTTTGTCCTCCTGTGTCTGTCTGAAGCACCACAACTAGCACAGGACAGGAAGAGAAGAGAAAAAATAACAGAGAAAGAGGGCCAAAGGAGAGGAGCAACCACAGAGAAATTACGCTACAGGCCACACCATCTTTATTCACGTTCTTCAGACACCAAACAGAAGCTCATTCCCATGAGTGGCGTGTTTTTCAGGGGCAACAGAGCAGCCATGACACACTGACTGAGATTGAGGAGCTAATGTTAACAACCTGCCGCCTCCTACACGCCTCTGATGTAAATGTATCACATCACATTACATCATGCAGGAAGCTTTGGAGCATGAGGCTGCATGTGGGAGTCTACGAGCCGGTGGCACAGAGGAAGCAGGAGAGTAGAGAAGGAAGAAAAGGGGGAGGATGACTGGCAGGGCTAAACAGACTTCTGCTACCATCATCTACTGTGCAATCATGCTGGCATTAAGGAGCTTTTAAGAAGCAGGAGTGACAAATGTCTGGGGAAAAAAGTGAGAACAATGATGAATGATTCTAAGATGACGGGAGTAACTGCGAGTTGCTTGCAGCGCCACGATGCCACAGACTTGTTTTTGTTTTTTCTTTTGTTTAGTCCATGCTTTCTTGCCACACCTGCTCGATCGAACATGAAGGCAGCACCAGGTGCTGGAGCCATCTCACAAGTCCACTCAGGGGTGCCACCAGCACACGGGAGACAACACAGAACACAGATAAAAAGTACAGCCACTGCACCTTAGCACCTCCCACCACAACTGCACATTCAATAGCAGAGACACACACACACAGATAAAGGATCAGATCCAGTGTTTAGCCGCGGCAAGAGGCTGTGACAGAGAAGCCTGCATCATATCTGGTTGCTGAGAAAGCTTAAAGAGAAGCCAAGACATGAGACACCAGACCCAGAAGAAGGTCCGGAGCATTTAACACCCATGTAATGTTTGCTTCTACACAGACAGGATAGAATAAATAAAGAACAAGGGATGACAAGGATACACGGGGGAATTTGTTGTCATTCAAATCATTGCAAACATTGCAGCAGGTGTTAACATAAAAACAAGCTGCCGAGCTTAAGCTTTAATGTAATGTAATGTAGGAGGTTCTCAGCAAATAGACACAGCCTCTGTTATTGTCATCACACACACACACACACACACATACATCCATTATAATCAGGCTGAAAGCATTAAAGGACAGACTGCAGTCACACACTTGTAGTAAAGCTGTTGTTCACTGTGACCTCTCACCTTCCTCGTCTTCTTCTTCAGTACGGGCGGCCTCTCTGGAGTACATGGCCCTCCGCAGGTTCTTCCTCTCCATATCTGTCATACTGGCTGCCTCCGTCTGCTGGAGGAGGAGACATAACGGTAAACGTGATTTTCTCCAGAATACTAAACATCTATAATCTGAGACATTAAAGGAGCATTTCACCCCCTCAAATGATCATTTGTGTATCAGTTAGTCATTTCATGTTATAATGAAATCTGTGTAGCAAAGCATTTCTAACATGCCTCCGCAAACACCGAACAAAAAAAATCCAATAATGGAGAAAATTCTTGATGAACTGAAGTAGAAGTGTTCCACGTTTAACAACAGCAAAATTATAGCAATGCTCAGTACTTTCCAAGCAGACAGCCCTTTCCGACGGGGAACTGAAACAAAGGTGAAACTCAAAGCCAGACAGACACAAAACAACAGTAATTTTACTTTGTTGAATACAGGCGCTGGAGTCTGGCTTTAAAGGCAGTATAGTTAACTGTTTCTGGTCAGTTCCCAGGCAGAGAGGGCTATCTGTTCTTGGACAAACTGAGTATACGACTGGCTAAATAAGACTTGGATTAAACTGCACAAGTTGAGTGAGGGTTTTGGGGGATTTTCATTCACCAGAGAGATACTAGAAAGGCATGCATTCAACCGTAACATGAGGTTAGTAATTGATATACAACTGGTCATTCAGGGGGTGAGTTAAGCAAACATCCAGGAAATGAAACTTTCATTCTGAGCAAAACTGGCTTGTTTGCACCTCTGTCAAATCTAAAAACTGTTAAATTAATAAAAAGCAAAGATTCAAAGTCATCAAGGATTCATTAGCACTTAAATATCCACTCTTTAATCACCGTCTCAAACTCCTGGTCCTGTCTGTGCATCAGGGTTTTCCACTGCTCAAAGAGTTCAGAGTCAGATTTCTGGATGTCTTTTAGAGTCCCCTCAGTCTGGATTGTGCCGTCTTTCATGGCGATGATCTAATAAAAACACACATGCGCACAAAGGTAAAATGAGAAGAAGAAATGCAATATTTAGTATCATTAGCTGCCAATGGAAATAAATCAATCGGGATGCAGTGGGATCTTTGTGAGATAAACTGTCTGCATCACAAATCATGAATAATATAAGAGCATCACAGATGGTCAGTCTCATCAATTATTGTGACAGAGTAAAAGGATCATTTATCAGGCTGGTTAAGATCATAGCTGCAAATATCTGTTTTACACACACGCACACACAGACACACACACACAGCCTGGCCTTACCCAATCTGCGTGTGGTAAATACTGAAGTTTGTGTGTGACCAACACCACCGTCCTCTTCTCCTCTCTCAGGAGCTTGAGGATGCCATCCTGCATCAGATGGTCACTCAGATGGATGTCTAAAGCAGAGAATGGGTCATCCTAAAAACAATACATGAACACACAGTATAAGTATGTAGCAGGTTGAAGTATTTCTCTACAGTTTTAACTATTCATGACCTAATAATCAAACAATCAAAGTTGTTATGTAGGCTATTACACTTTAGAACAAGTTTGTGTGTTCGATGAGCAAAGTCAAAGGTGAGCCGCTACACTCCAGCTGTAGGCGAGTGACTAAGCGGCGGGGATAACTTGCATAATCGTGGATCATTCATAGACCACGCATAATAAATGAGGCAAAGATGTAGAGTTACAGCTAAGCCATTTTAAGGCATAAAGGGATTTTTTTCGTGAGAAAGAAAGTAATTTTGATGCAATAATGTGTAATTTTGATGAACAGAGATGAGTTAATAGAGGTTTAATCAGTGCCTCGAGAGGAACTTTAAGAGTCTGGTACTCAAGAGCTCAGCTTATTTGCTTCATTAGGACTGCGTGAGTGTGGTTTGATTAGATTTGACTGAGAATGGTGTGATTGGTGCACAGAAACACCTGACTGTGATTGATTGTTTCAGTTATTTTTCAAGCAAAAATGCCCAAAAATGTCTGGTTGCAGCTGTTTTAATGTGAGGATGTGCTGTTTGTCTTTGTCATAAATGAAAGTAACTTGAATATCTTACAACTTTAGTCAAACACAACAATATATCTGACAATATTACTGTAGCCTCTGAGGAACTGTGAATGCCATTTTGTTTTACTTTTGTTTGACACTCCATAAACTTAACAATAAATCAAGAAAATTATCTGCAGATTGATCGACAACGAAGCCCTAGTTGCAAACATGTAACACAAAGTGATCAATAACTGAGAGGCAGTGAACTTCCTCAGCCCTGCAGCTGAGCGCCAGAGAGCGTGTTGCTATTTTTGTCACGTAGGAAGGCTTCAGAAATAGAAACACATCTGAGTCTCCAGATGAAGCTTCAGAACAAATGTTTCACTGTAAATACTTACAGACTGCCTGCTGACATGGCCACATACAGGTGCAACTCAGCAACTGTAATCATTCTTTTGATCAAAGGTGTGTGCGTGTGTGTGCAGACTCACCAGAAAGACCACATGGGTCTGCTGGTACAAGGCTCTGGCTACACTGATCCGCTGCTTCTGTCCACCTGACAGGATGATACCCTGCACCAGAGGACAGAAACGTTACTAGACGGTTTTACTACAAAGAGGAATGAACAACATGATTACATCCATAAATGTATGTGGCACTCGCCCCCAGAGTAACAAAGGAGATCACGGTTTATTCCCTGCATTGCTGGTGTGGGAAGAAATGCAACATGACAGTGCTTTAGCTGAACAAGGTCAGTCCAGCTCCCAATATCACATCCTGGCTGCAATGAATCAAATGATTCTGCAGCACAGTGAGCCACAGTGGGAGCTTCGGCCAGGTCTGGAAGATAAAAAGAACTCAGAGGAATATAAAGAAAATGAGAAATTTTACGGTGATACTGACCCGCTCCCCAATCTCTGTCTGGTCCCCCTGTGGAAGGATGTCGATGTCAGGTTGAAGAGAGCATGCCTCGATGACAGCTTTGTACCTGGCAGGCAAAGAGACAGAATACAGATGAGGACGGACAGCAGCTGCTACCAACCAGAAAGAACTAGGTCTGCTCCTTATTAACCTCTTGGCTGATTATCTAGACAGTTAATTAATTTGAATGATACACATTTTATATGTTACAAATATTTTTGTCTATCTACGTATAACGTGCTGTTATGTATGCATAACACAATCCATGGAGGTCTCAACAGTGCCACAAACACTGTCAATGAAATAAATAACTCAGCAGCCTCTGTGGGTCAACTTGAAAGATTTAGCTCTGAGCGATTAGTCAGACTTGCTTCAACAGACAGACACAGAATAAAGAGATAAGAGGAAGATTCAGAGAGCACAGAGCCACACGGGGGACGGGGTTCACTGCTGCATCAATCATTCACTCGTGCTCTGATTCAAATGAATTGCATGTCGGTCATTAAAATGTATCGTCATTGAGACCACAGAAGTGAAGCCACATTCAGCTGTACACAACAGTTTGACACTTCTGTAATTACTGGAGTATTGAGAACATTGTAACCTAAAAATATGGGCTGACGGGCCAAAAACAGACTGATTAATATTAATGAATCACACCAGTTGAATATTCTTAGTCTGAATCTAACAAATCACAGTATGTCTTAGCACAGTGCCCGAGCAAACACTCTCCCAGATGCATGACTACAGTTAAAATACTCACAAGCAAGACACTGTGATATGCACCTTAAGCCAAACGCCTGCACCAGAAAAGGATGAGTTCATGAAAAATGACTGTGTAAATAAGAGTCTACAGCCATGCTTACAGCTCTGTGAGGTTGTACGCTAAGTACAGCAGTGGTTTGATCTGAACATTAGCATGCAAACCCACTCAAGATGACAATGCTAACATGCTGATGTTTAGCAGGAATAATGTTTTCCATGTTCAGCATCTTATTTTAGCGTGTTAGCATGCTACAAAAGACAAGCTAAAAGCCTGTAGAAAAGCCAAGCTGTAGACAAATTCACACATAAAGGCAGAGCTGCACCTACCAAGCCAGAAATGACTAATCAAATGTGTAAAATCTGTGCTTAAGCCGACTGCTGTGCACATGAAGCGCACAAATGCTTGTGAGTGACACAGCAAAAAAACACATGCCCACAGCGTCTTTTTTTGGGAACACCTGGTGCTGCAGTCCGAGAGTGAGTTAGCCGCTCTGGATCTTATCAGAAAATAACCTGACAGCAGGACAGGATGGGGGGAGAGAGAGAAAGGTAGGTGGATGCATGAAGAGAAATAAAGCGGAGACAGCGAGGAGAGGCAGCGCAGGGTACGCAAACATCTCCACAGCAACAAACTGCTGTGGCCCATTAGATGTATTTTATAAAGGCAGTCCATTAGACCCAGAGAGAGGCTGGACACAACCATAAATCCAAGCAACTGACCTTTGAGACAGACCATTTGTTGTGAGGATAAAAATTGTGAGTGTGTGCAATGGTGTATGTCAGTACAAGAGAGTGTGTGTGTGTGTGTGTGTGTGTGTGTGTGTGTGTGTGTGTGTGTGTGTGTGTGTGTGTGCCAATGCAGGTGAAACAGCATATGTTGAGCCAGGAGTCAGTGAAACTGTCCACACTGTGCACATCAAAAGCCAAGGCAAGTCCTGGCCCGAGGTATCTCACTGTCAAAACAGGTTATTTTGGAAGCCACCAACTGGAGTTTTTTTTTATTTATTTTTTTATTTACTGGACTAAAACTGTTGACTTAATTAGGATTCAACACATCCAATTACCACAGTGGCCTCAGGGAGCAGAAAGGTTATTGGCTCTATTTGGCTTAACAGCTTGGCCTGACAACACATTGATTACTGTGTTGACAACTCTAAATGCCATTTGACAGGAGAACGTCCTCAGACAGCTAGTTTTTATGATCATGGGTTCAAGTTATTAGTAAAGCAAAAGCAACAAAATTAAAGCTTACACATCGTTATTGCTGATGTAAGAGTACAGTCTGTTCAGCTTTGTTCGATCTAGAGCAAATCCACAAACATACAAATCACGTTTGCACTGAAAAGAGGATGTTGGAATGCAACACTGACAAATCCATTAACTAATACACTCAGTTACCAGTTTATCAGGTACAGCTAGGCCAATAAATCCATCCATCATGAAGGTTGTAATGTTCAGTTTTTGTAGAAACAGTTTTAGAAAAGAGCTGATTTGACATTATGGCCATTTTGGAGGCTTCAGTTTGTGGTGCTGTTGGGCTGAATACAACTGACACTGTATCATTGGGCGTCACTCATGAATACGTGCTAAGAAATGTTCTTACTCTGCACATAAGTGCGCATGCAAAATTACTGTCGGATTCATGACAACATTAGCATCACTGATTTTGTTCTCACCACTGTGTGTATTAGTGAACCAGAAACATTCTAAATTGGCAAGTGCATGTCGTTAATTGCAATCAGCATACTGCCACACCCCCATTTCTCTATATAAGGAAATACATTTGCCTACGTGAATGAGTTGTTGTAAGTTGTAAGTGAGTTGTTTTTACACACATAATAAGGCCCTGACACGCCGGTGTTAAACTGTTATTGAGCGTCTGTTACTGTAACGACAGACGGAATAGTTACTGTCACAGCATGATTAAACGTGTCGGACTCTTGTGCGCTCTTTCCTGAAGGCACAGACCACAAGATCCTCCACCAAGGTTAGATATGTTATTGTAATACCCGCTTGGAGGTAGATCAGAATCTTTTATATACCCTCTTAGAAGAAGAAGAAGAAGCAGAAGAATAGGCCTACAATGATTTCATGGCAATAAAAATTGGTGGGAGAAGCCATCATTAGTCGACAGACAGATTCAATGAAAACAATAAAAACCTAAACTGTTTATATATTTCAATATAGACATTCTCATAAACTTGACTGTAAGCTAGGACTGGGACACTAGTTTGTTTTCATAGTTTAATATTTTAATAATGACGATAATAATGTAATTGATGTGGATGAAAGGCTGGGAATGAAATATGAGCATGCATTAGTAAATTAGTAAATTAATGGTTTTCAATATTATCTATTGAAGCCTTTTTAAAATAAATATTGTTTTAATATGCTATGCATTTAGTTAAGTCTTTAGTTAAGCATTTAGTTTTAGTCTGTGTGTTTACTTTTTTTGAAGACAGCTGGTCCTTCATCATTTGTGCGTATGTATGGTCTGAGGCAGTTCTAAATTTGTTCACAGAGTACGACCAAAGTCAGGTAATAAAATATTGATGAATCCCAGGTTTGTTCGTGTGCAAGGTTTAAGAACAAATTTGTGTGTATGCACTGTGTGAATGAGGCCCAGTGAGAGTAGAGAGGAGACTGAATGGATGACTCACTGTTTGTTATCCCCTCATCTAGAAACATTCAAAAGAGTTGTCAATGGAGCTGCATGATATGAGAAAAATATGGGACATGATATCATGATAACAATATTACTTGAAGATCAATAAACAGATATTAAAGTGTACTATGTTTTGCCTTTCTCCTGCTTTCAGTATACTGCTAAATTCCTGCTAAATTATTTCCAGCATTCTTCAGTTAAATAAACTAAACACTGACTTGAAACTTGAAAAAATCCCTGTGATTACCATGCATATTGACACCGTGATGATAAAAGAAAAGAAAAACAACGCTATACTGTGCAGCCCAAGCTCAAATTCAAGTTCAAGTTTATTGTCCTGTGTAAAACTTACAATGAAATGCCTGTGTTTAGTGACACTGTCTGCAGCAACTGCCTGAAGAAAGAAGCTATTACTGAGTCAAGTGGTGTGTGCTTTGATGTTTCTTTGATGGTGAGTGCAAGAACAGAGCACGAGGTGGCATGGCAGGAGTCCTTAATGATGTTTTGGGCTTTCCTTTTGCAGCGGGTGGTGTGAATGTTATGAAGCTGCGGTAGTTCTGTGACTCTGATTTTTCTTGCTGACTTTTCAGTCCTTTGTCGCCGTCTGCAGTCCTGAGCGGTCAGGTTGCCAAACCACACAGTAACACAGCCTGTTAGGACACTCTAAATGTACAGAGATTGGTGTTCATGCCAAAACTCTTGAGTAATTGTTGTGCTTTCTTTAGGGTACAGTTGGTGTTCACTGACATTTAGAGAGAGGTTGTTATCACGGCACCATGGGGTTAGGTCTGCCACTTCTCCCCAGTTGGCTCTCTCATCACTGCAGCGAGCTGTCAGCATTAAGGAAAGAACTCAGCTGAAATGTCTGTCTGCTCCTCTCTCTGCACTTTCCTTCTTCAGCACTTTGCTCATTTTTGTGTGTGCATAATAAATGAAATGCATTTATGGTTTTTGTGCCCCGGTGTCCTCTTGGTTTACAGCAGCATCCCTTCCTGTTGAAGTTGGCCTGGGCTCTTTTCCATCTTTTTCCTCTATTCTTTTTGTCATCTCTTCACTGTTATATAATAATAAAATGCCCCCATAAAACTCCCATGGCTCCCGTGGAGGAGCTCAGCATGGTTTGAACCGATACAACCATCACACAATCATTTTTAAAAACCATTGGTTTGGTTCAGGTATGATTTCTTACCTCGGTTTTATCATGGGCATCTCAAAGGTGATGTTCTCCACCACTGTTGCATTCAACAGCCAGGGCTTCTGGGAAGCGTAGGCCACAGCGCCTCTCTTCCTACCAGAGGTTTTAAAAACACGAGCAGAAGTGTCAACCAAACAATAATCTGCTCTCCATGTTCAATTTTTGCTTCTTAATGAGGTTTCCCACACAGGTTAGGAAACTGATTAACCTCTGGATCACAGGGACTCAGAAACTGGCGATGCAAAATAATAACTCCAGTCCATAAAGACCAAGAGATCATTAGGGACTGCGGTGTATTTGTGAAGTCAATATGCGGCTGAGGGTCGGGGGTAAATATGAGAGCAGAGGGAATATCTTGTTCTCGATTATCTTCGGTGGATTTCTAGATAAGCATGAGAATTGCTGTTCTGCTCCGCTGATAATGGTGATGCATCTCCATGGAGACCGCCTAGTGTGTAGGCAGCCCACTCTCATTCCCGGGGCATCAAATATGGCAGCTTGGTCAGTGGTCGTCAATGTGTGATTCTGACGCACAAGGCACCCTTTAGTGTCTATTTCAGACATAAAAAAAGGAGCCACGAGGGCTATGCCACCACAGGCATGGAAGCTTAGTGTGCGGGCCTGGGTGGAGCCACCATAGGTGCAGATTTGGTGATAGTAGCAAATATTTAAATGAGAACTTTGAAAATGGAGAAGAAGGGTTCCATGTGAACAGGAGATGAGCTTGGGTCAGTCAGTCCTAAGAGTAACAAGCGGAAATTGACCCGCCGTCCCTGAGTGTCCAAAACTGTCTCTGGAAGTGCGTCACAGTTTGAAGCAAGGGGCCACCCACCAAGCTGTTGTATTTAATGAGCGAGCCCATGTTGGTGTAGTAGTTGCTGTCTGAGCTCACCTGATTTCTCCATCACCAGCTGCATCTCTGTCTGTGGGACTGTGGAGACAATATCAAAGACACACAAATACATTAGATAAGCAATACTGAGTATTGACTCCACCTTCACGCTGTAATGATTAACAGAAAACAAACTAACACACACTAACACATATAGTCTTCCCTCACTATGGCAATCATGTCTGAGCAGGCCAACCACTGCCCTACATGAACACATCTATCATTAGCTGTGATCTTATCCTCCCTAAAAATAACCCCTCACCCCCCACCCCATCCCAATTTTTCTTCCTGTAATTTGCTGATATGGAAATCAGCATCAACCCGTTTGGACTCTGACGCATTCAGTTCTCAGGGGATCTGATTCCTCGGGCTGAGATTAGTACGTCAACACGGGGTCTGTGGCTGTCGGGATGTTTGTTGCTGTTTGCTGGTATCCTGTTCATCTGGTGTATGTATGTCTCTCTCTCTGTGAGCTACGCTATAACTGTAAAGGCAGGGTGTTTGAAGTGAGAAAGGAATGACTCGTGTACGTGTTCAAACACTAAACTTCCAGAAATGTGTAAATGTATTTCTCACCGGAGAATGTGTTGGAAACTTGAAGACTCATCAAATAAACAGAAAGATTGATCTAACTTTCTGTTTTACAGTGAAGTGCTGGTGCTTGAACCACGCCATAAACCATTAGAGGAACTGCTGAGGCAATCTAACACCTCATTTTTCATTTGATCGGTCCAGGGAAATACAGGGACGTTCAGTGAATTGATTTGATTTCATTCCTCACCAGTTTTACTGGGTGGCATGTTTCTGAGCACTTCATCCTGAGAGGAGAGAAAGACTTACTAAGATGGACTGGGGGTGACACACACACACTATGTGCCTTCTTCCTTCCTGACTAGACAGCAGTGTCTATCCCTGATCTTGTCCGCCAGCTTTTCTCAACAAACAACAACAATTGCAAAGCAGAGAGACAGGGTAAGCTAAAAATACCCAAGTCGCCAGAAACAGTTCCACTGAACTGAGGATTTGTTTTGTAGATTACAGTCAAGTAGTTAGTTGTTGGAGATTATTCAGGGAGAAGATTTATTTTGAATGCCTCAGTTATATGTATTTCATCTTGATTGTGTTTTATGCTATTTACTGTTTTGTGTGCTGGGTATACATTTGGAAGAATCTTTTGTATGTATGACAAAATAAAACCAACCTTGACAGTTTTAATATATGAACAGTGCTAGTGTATATAAAATCTGAGCTCCCAGAGTTTCCCCACACATTTATTTATTTGTGGTGGCCCACCACATACTGACTTTGTTTTTTTTGAGCTGCACGCCCCAATCTCGCTCTCTCTCTCACAAGCACATTGGGTTATGCATAAATAGTCACTGTGAGTACCAGAGCGCACTCTGGCACAAACTGACCATTGGTAAATTCACAGCACTGTTGGAGTATAACATTTGGTTATTCAGAGCACCACACTTTCAGAGCAGCAGAGCATAGCCTACTCTGGGCACTCCATTTGAGGAGACAAAGCAGTAGAGTGCCAAGTGCAGTGAATGTGCTTAATTTTACCATTCATAAATTCATAAAGAAACACCTCCTCCACCAACGCAAATAGGGCCTTTCCTAAACCACCCCATACACCCTCTCCGTACCCACTTTCACTGCGTTTCTGCACTCATAACGAGGCTCGCAACATTGACTGCCGCCCCAGACCAACTAGCCAGGGGTGGAAGCAGGCTATAAAACCATCCAAAGCGAGTCTGAAGTAATGCTTATTGACCATGCGTAACACCATATTGTGTTTGTCATGGAAGACCGCATACAAATAAATTTCCAAGTAACTACCCTTACAAACGTAAACTGCTAAATCTAAGATAGACATTTAATACTTTCATACAGACATTAACATCATACATTGTATTTTGGACAAAATATACCCTTCTCTACTCTCTAGATAAACAGTCCCATTCATGTGATAGTATATTGTCGGCCTATATTTACAACAACCATTGCAAAAAACAAGCAGCCTAGAAACCCAAAAAAACACAAAAAAGTTGACAAAAAAGTAAAGAAAAGCCACAAGCAAAGCTAAGAAGTATGTTTTATTTCTATTCATTCATTTTTTTAATTCCTAATTTACTTATTCATTTGAATTATTTGTTTCTTTTGAATTTGAATGACAAAAGGATAATACATAGACATTCAGGGAAACAGCAACACATATCAAATATAAGCGCAATGAAGTTTTCCCCATGGTTACAAAAAGTTACAAGAGAGAGAGACAAAGAAGGCAGTTTGTCCTTAAGCTGGCCACTGTATTTATATCCTACACCTTGATGAAGGGCACTTCAAATGTGAAGGTGACTACAAATGGAGATACACTCTGCAAAGGAGCAGTGGTAGGTTGGGTCCAGTTTGGAAAAGGCCCATAGAATCTAATTATGTGGGAAACACTGAATGACTTTGGTGTAAAAATGGAAGTGATCATTCCAAGTAACATGATATTGGTCACGGGGTGAGATTAAATGAATCTTAAAGCGACACCACAGTATTTTGTTTATACTGCACACTGTCTTTATTCACTGTGGGCCAACTATAAAAACAAAGGTACGTGCTGTGCTGTACTGTTATTCTTGTTTCTGTGGACACACACTTGGAACACAATGCTATCAATAGATACACTGAGCTAAAAGTTCCACGTTCTGTCAGTGTCTGGTTAGACAGAAACACCCACTGACAAGACACCAGCTGTCAAATGCTCGGTTGTTATGCTGTTGCCAGATATGCGACATGGATGCCTTATTGTGTGCGTGTGTGTGTGTGTGTGTGTGTGTGTGTGCGTGTGTGTGTGTGTGGCATGGCCTGTCAAGTTACAAATAGAAACAATAATCCACAGTATGCTAAAATAACTCCACTATTTGCGTTAGCTAAACCTGTGACAATTCTGACCTGTCAGCAGAGCTTCATTTAAATATGTATAGCGTCCACTATTTGTTACGTACAACAGCTGGATCACATGTCTTTCCTCTCATCAGGAATAGTGCACTGCCAGCTGTAAATATTTCGAATGTACTTGACTCACACTGACTTTTGTCCTCAGGAGTACATTTCAGATCCTCATGCAGGTTTGAAGAAATAAAGTTACATAATGGCTCTTTGGGTGCTTGGGCATTTTTCCAGTTTACTCTGACTTACCTTTCATCTCCTTCAGACTCCAAGTTCGGCAGGCTGCAGAAAATAGAGAAAAATACATATAAATGGAAGTGTATCTAACAATTCTGCAACTGTTATAAAAATACAGCAAAAACTCCCAGATGCCAGGGGACACTTAAGAAGTGTGGTGATGTGATTTGAAAAGGCTCAAAACTTGCATAAACTCTTATTTTTAGAATAATTAAACAGCTCAAAGTGCACACACACATGCAGTACATTCGCATGCATGCACATAACCATTCACATTCTGACTTCTAAAGTCATTAACATCTGATTGGCTCTTCGGAGCTTTGCACATGCTCAGTAGAAGCTGCGGTGTATTTTTAGTTTTGACAAGTTGACACCTCTCTCATCCTGAGAAGGTGACTCTGATCACGTCTGAGTGCATGCACAGAGCGAGGGGCTGATTTACACCAATTTATTGCAGCAGTTGTAGGATCACAGCTGTTAGGAAGTGAAGTGGTGACTGATATTTAAGAAGCTCTGACGTGTCACAAACATACATGTAAACACCCCTGTATGTGCTGACTGTAATATAAGGGAAAGACGTTGACATGAAGGTGTCGGTAACTCTAGGCAGGAGGTGTTAAACTGAACTTAAGACCTATAAATAACAGAGCTTGAGAGAAAACAGAAATTAATGTAATGTGTTTAAATATGACAGGATAATGTACCTTTTTTTGTGTGGCTGTACATTTATTTATTTATTGTTTAAAATATATTTTAAAAATGCTATATATTAAAATAATGACACTTAGTTGATTACATGATTATAATGATTTTAAAAATTCGAAAGCTGACATTTCTTTAATAAATCATTTTGTTTTTTTATTTTTCCCGCAGAACATACATGTTGTGTTTGTTGGCTCCAGTTAAATTAGTTTCGTAGTGATTCAATAATACTACTTCTAACAAATAAACAAACAAACAAACCAAGAAGAAAAGAAATTAAAGATGGATGGGAGATCAGAGCTGAACGATTTGATGAATTGATCATTGTGGTATTATTATTTTTATTACAGTGATCATGGTATGATTTGCAAGGATCTGTACCAAAGATTTTTTCTTAAGCCTGTAGAATACGATTTGAAGGCCGTGACATCTCTGCAGTGCCACAGTACTTAATTTAGAATGATACTTTGACACATACTTTGTTTTGAACAAATATCAAGCCCCCTGCGATTTGGATATTGCGCTAGTTCATATTGCATTTTCGACAAAAGCCTACTTAATTGTTCAGCCCTACAGAAGATGCAAATAAGTCATTTAAGCTCATGCAGTGGACCTCCTAAATTTAGGTTTAAAAAAACATTTACAACATTGAGTTGTAAAATAAAACTCCTTTTCAGAAAAAAAGGGAAAAACAAGAAATTAACATAAAAAGGAGCAATGCCATAATGTTCACATCAATTGTAAAAAAAAAAAAAAAAAAAGAAGAAAAAGAAAAAATACACATTAACAACACTAAATATTACTGCAAAGGCAAATATTACTTTTGAAAATATTTTTAAATTATAGTGAGCTCTTAATAATATGGTTGGCTTTCTATATCTGTGCACAAAGATATCTCAAGCTATACTGGCTGCTCTCCAAAAAGAACGGAATTGGTGTAGTATTACAGGAATTAATTAAAGAGGTTGAAAAAGTTAGAAGTTACAAAGATGGTGGGATGGAAAGTGGCAAGAGTATAAATACAAATAATCTACATACTACAAAAATCTTTATGATGATATTTTTCCCATTTCAGTTGCATGTAAAACAAAAAACACATATGGAAAATGTGGAAAATAAATTCTTTTAAAGCAGATGTTCTGAAGTGAAAAATGTGGTGAGATTACAAGATAATAATTATTATGTCAAATCTCAAATTAGCTTTCTTGTAAGGGGATGGAGATGTACTTAATTCTGAGAGCTAAATTGAGCAATTTCTAAAAACACATAATGAAAGCACTTCAGAAAATAGCCTCATCAGACCTCGTCACATAATGACACTTACAAGACACTGAAGCCTGAATGGACTGGCTGATTGTCTTTATCCTGCAGCCATCAAAAACAGGGCAATCATGCCGGAGATAATGACAAATTTCCTGGCTTTCACCTCTGACTGGAGCACCGTGAGCTTTTTCCCCCTCACGTCAATCAACGTCTTTGTAATGTGACTCAAGGTCACATTAGAGGAGAATTCACGAGGGAGTCAGACGAGACGATTTCTGCCAGCAGTGAGAAACTCAAGTCTAATCATCAAAGCCAGGCTGAGGAACTTCCCACAGTTTCTAACGGTCTTTAATTAAATTAAATGTGCTTGATGACAGGGAGTAATGGTGCATGCTCATTGGGATGACCACGCCTGATAATGACTGATAATGCTGCCCTTTTTGTCAACAAACATCCATTTTAATCTCTTAAAGGTCATTATCACTGACTTTTCTAATTCAATAACTGAAACCCAGCTAAAAACAATATATTTACAATAAAGTGCTAATTTCACCCTCTGGTTCGGGACATGGCGTCAGTCAGTTGAAGTGTTGCAGTTAATTACTTCAGCAGGTACGGTTTGGTGTCAAAACCTCACTATCCAACTGGCTATGCTGCCGAACACAAGATATCCAACCTGCACTGCTTTGACTGGATACAGAAGTCGAGATACAAATAGTCACCTACTTTAAGGAAAGAGAAATCCCAGACGCTCCCTGCTCTGTGCCATATTTGGAGTGGGACAGCAGAGGGGCAACAGGAGCGAGAGGGAGCAGGTGGGTGCGGAAGGAGGGAGGGATGGGATTGACAGGTTTGTAAAATACGGTATCAGCAAACATATTACACCCTCAAGGAAATATGCCGTCTTACATGACCTGTTATTTGACCCATCAAAAACTGATCAGACGATCAAAAGCAAGTGACTAACACAATAGAGACACTAGCAGCATAAAGCACGACTGTTGTTATACAACTGCGCTATCACTGTAACATCCTGCAAACTAGTTTTTATGAGCTGATTACATGAACACATGTAGCATGGTGAGCTCAGGTGGAGTGCTGAGGATATGAATACCATCACCTGATCAGTAACAGCTGACTCTCAGCCACAAATCATCCTCACACAAGTCATGAGGCCCTCCTCATAAATCTGACAAGCTTAAATGTGGGCTGTTTTCATTAGTCATGTTGTTTACTCCTGCCAGGCACATGATGCTCTCATTAATCCCCCCTTTGCTTTTTTTATATTTCTTATCTCAGTGATTTGTATCTACTGGGTTTTATTATGTGCTGAATCTGTCAAATCCTCGCAGCTTACCCTTAGATATAGCGTTTCATGCGTGTGCAGCTCCAAATATGACCGACTGAAACACAGCACAACAATAACAGCGACAGACATAGTGGAAACATACAGACAAACTCCTCTGAATGTGTCTGAATGCTTCAGTAAGGCAGAGACTAAATGACAGCTCCTTAGTCTCTCCCTGGGACACTGATGATAAGTGAGAGGGTTCGGCGCCCGGCGGGGTGTACAATCCAACCTAATATCAGAGGTAGTGCCAGCTCCACCGTGTGAATGTGTGTGTGGCTGCCAGGGACACCATGGCGATCAAATAGCAGGAACTAAACTTTGTTGACAAATGGAGACTGATAGCAGCGCTATCCTGGGGAGGTGACGAGATACTCCGATGCAGGAGATAGAAGCTAATGACTCCCAGAATGCATCAGGCGGGGGATGAGGATTCAGTTTCAGCTGAGCTATTTCACATGTGTTCTGCTTTTCTAGAGGCACTGGGTTTACTTTTGTTGAAACTGACCATCCACATCCTACGGCAGGCCTGCGCGTACAAATGAGGAAAACCAAAAATATTCTGATTCATAAAACCGTGCATACACCTGCCAGTGCAAACTTTCCTTTTATAAATCCCGCATCCACTTAGAACTGTCCCCACGTAGAGCCATCTCTTATTCCACCCCCTACACGCCCACATTCAAACATAAACAGTGAATGCAAAGCACCTCATGAATGTTAATGCATAAAAATGAGTCTGCTGATCAGAGGTTCTTTATATGCTGTACTATGGCAACAACCAAAAGGAATGGACACATTTTTCCCACACAGAAATCAAGGGGCTTGTGGGTGGAGGACAGAGAGCACATACTGTTTGGTGGCCACAGCAGCAGGGTCATAAATAAAAGAAAGTACAGCCAGTGGAAACATCTTGCTGCTGCGGTTAATGTGGTGAGTCCAAGAAACAGGACAGTCACATTTAAAGGTGAGTGCAAAGATAAACAAACATAAAAGGAGAATTGCACCCCACTATCTTCAGTAATTTACACAATCTACTGTATATGTGCAGGTGGTGAAGAGGTGCCTTGTGAGGTGACTGCAAAAGGCAGAGTTAGTGTGGCAGCCACTGCGATGCCTCTCAGTCGTGGTCACTGCAGTGATTTAAGACACCAAAACTATATGAAAACTATACTGTACTTGATCATACATGCATAGTATTAGAAGATATTACCGAAAAATTACTGATGCCCTTTTCTGCAGTTTTTAAAAGTGCTGATTTGATGTTATTTTGGATCTCTATTCATGCTTAATATCAGGGAGAGGGAAGCCAGAGTTTCCTGAATCCTGCCACCTGCCACATCCTGGCATCATGCAGCATTTAGACAGCTGACCATGAGTGTCAGCAGCCTACAGTCCGACCCTCTCCTCTGCGTTAGGGGGTGGGGAATGTGGTGGTGAGACAGTGCTGATGAAATATTGAGCAGAATTTGATTTGAGATTTGAGTTAGGTTATATCTTTTACATTGAAAGTTGTTCATGGAATAGTTATGGCTCACATGCAAAAAAGAGTGTTTATAATAAAGTGGATTTATAAGTAATGTGTAATATTGAGTGAAATTTAATGTGTGAAAGAATCATTATACGTGTAGTGATGCCTTTCACATCTAATTTCTACAGTCTGGCTTCAATTCACCACCTCATTATCTACATCGCCAATTTTCCCTGTCTCCAAAATGTGTGTTTTTTAAAAATTAATCCTGTTATATGCTTAGACGGGGGCGTACGTCCACTTCAAGCCCTTTTATTACATTTATAAATGTGGCCCCAGGACTTTTTTAGAATGACTCCAGAGGTTACAAAGAGCAATAAAAACAGATGCCAAGTCCAAGCAATGTGCTCCTGCTCTATTAGTGCTGTCTAAACTCATCAGTGGACTGGGCTTTCTTTTTTTGCCATTTTTGAAACTACACGCAAAGCCATCAGAGTCGAGAAATTATTTAGTGCAGTGAGTCCAGTCCACTTAAGTAATCATCACAGTTCCAAAATGCACTGAACCATCCACATCCAACAAAGTAGAACTATTAACCTAAATCTCAGAAACTCAAATGAACTGAGATGCAGGTGATAATATTCCAGTGAGCGACATTTCATTCATTTAGTACAGTGGTTAAAACCTATAACACACACGATAAACCTGAGGGGTCACACGATCACCTGCTTTTTGACAGTTTATTGTAAAATATTGCAAAATAACGGAAAAATAAAATAAACGTTTGAGCATGGAGGTCCATTCTTGACCTTGGGAACAAATATCTAAGTTCTTCTGGAGCTTACGGCCTCGTCCCATGGCCTTCTTCAGCAACCACGTCTTATAACGTGACTAAAGTTGCATACTTGGATCACATAAACAACTGAGCTAAAGAAGCTGCTGGATATGGGGTAAAGCTAAATAAAAAAAAGCTAGTAGGTGACCTTTAAGATTAGAATATAAAGATAGAAAACTGCATACAGTTGAGACACGTGCCACCTTTTATAAAAGGTCGCAGACAGAGGTAGCCTGCTTTGATGAGTCACTGCCTAAAAAGGTCTGGAATTTCTCATTCAGCAAACAATTTTGTCAAAGTGACTTACAATATCAATCCCCATAGAAATATGAGCTACATTTGATCAAAACTCTGATCTCTTCATAAACGAAATGAGTCATTACTAAGTGCTATCATGGCATGCATGGGTGTCATCTGAAAGAAGGGGTGTTTCTAGCCTGCAGCTACAGCGAGTTTGTTAGAATGCTTCCCCATCTGCATTTGACTCATTCTGGGTCAGTAGTGCATGAAATGATCCTGACATTCCTCTACACTCTATCAACCATAAAAATAGGAGCTGCAATATCAGCACAATTTCACTGACCTACAAATCCATTCATACTGCCATGTCATAGTAAGAGGTCTGATTTTGATGCTAAGTGCCTTGCCCTGTCAAGGACGTAGAATTTATTGCTGCAGGAAAACATTAATGAACGCTCCCTGACAGACCAATTACTAGAGAGATTTAAAAAGCACAAGTCAGAGTGCCACACAGGCTGAGGATGAAGAAGAAGAATTTGCCATGATATTGACTAGAGTGGTGGAGTGGAGTCTCCATGAGGAGTAAATTAACCTTTCACCTCTGAATTGCATTCTATTACAAGATGAACTGTATAACATATTGTACATGGATTTCCCTGACTGCGCAACTATCTTACTGCTTTTTAATTGAATGGATGGGGAGGCGGTTGATACACTGGGTGAGTGTTATATAAATACTGTTATGTTAATGAGACCAGCACCTCCCTGTTGAGGAAACTGAGGAAAACCCTCAAAGCCCATGGAGTCATTTCATTGAGGCACAGGAGACAGGACGAACACTGACTAGCATCATCCTCCAGCACTGACTCAGCAACTTGATGTTTAAAGGATGATCGCAATTATTTTCACAGACATCCTTGCTTTCTTAGTTTTGTAATTGTAGAACTAAACAGTCTCCTACAATACAATACGACAACTCAATCATTCAAATGCAAGCGCTGATAATGACGCTTCAATCTAAGTATCAGAGTTGATCAACACAGACAGAAAACAGGGAACTTGAACTGACCTGTTCCAGGTGACTGTTCCTGATACCCTCTGCATCTCTCCCAGCGCTGCGAGCAAAAGAGATGATTTCCCACAACCCACCTGGCCCACAATCATAGTCAGCTTCCCTGAGAGGTTAGAGAGGCAATAACACGGTAATTAAACAGGTAAGTAACCGGAGGAAACTGGGTAGGGAAACAAATAAGGAGAGGAACTGAGGAGGCAGATTGTACATCACACTGCCTGACGCTCACCAAAAGGAATCTTGATGTCCACATTACAAAGTGTTGGTGGTCCATCGGTCCAGGTGAAATAACCGTTAGTTATCTGAGGAGAACATAGCACAGACTCATCCAGATATCAAACAGAGATGAACTCTTTAACAAGGAAACAACAAACATGTCATCTAGCAACAATGATGCAGAGTGGCAGTGAGGCAATAAGAAGTGAATGTCAATTATGCAAATTTGTGCTATTCTGAATTCTGCAGTGCCCAAAAATTAGGAGCATCTTTCCAGGATTTGTCAGGTTGTGATGATGAAACACCAGGCCAGGTAATTTGACTCAATCAGCACTGCAATCAGAAGCGTTTAAACTACTGTGGAAGGAAGTTATTTGATACATAAAATAGGCTGAGTATATATTGTATATAAGACTATCATAGCCTTATATGCACTACGTAGCCTATGTAGATGTACACCAAGGTCTGGGCAGTCTTTTTAAGTCCAATCGTTCTTCTTTTAACTTGTCACCCAATTGTGGCGCCCTTTTTTGGATTATGCTCATATTGTGTGGCATTATGTTGATATTGTGTATCATAATAGCTCTAAGTCCCATCTTCAATCTCTAAATTAGCTGGATTATTTACTACAATAGTTTATGTAGATTTAATTTGAAAAGTCTGTGTCATACCCATGATATGATAAATGGTTTTAATTTGCTTTTTGATTCATTAATCTTCCGTAACCACGTATCCTGATACAGGGTTGTGGATGTGCTGGAGCCTATCCCAGCTGTCATTGGATGAGACGCAGGGTACAACCTGGACAGGTTGCCATACTAACACAAGGCTGACGCATAGAGACAGACAACCATTACACTCACATTCACACCTATGGGCAATTTAGTAACTGAGTAACTGCATGTCTGGATTGTGGGAGGAAGCTGGAGAAAACCCACGCTGACACGGGATATGCAAACTCAACACAGAGAGCCCGGCCGGCTGGTGGATTTAAACCTGGATCTCTTTAGCTGTAAGGTGACAGTGCTAACTACTGCACCACAGTGTCGCCTACTTTATGATTCAGAAATTAATTTTAATTACCCAATTTAACTGAAGCCTTTCTACAGCCATACACCTCAGACTATTTACAGTATTTATTCAAATCAGGAGAGAGGACACCATAACAGGAACACTGCCAAAACATAATTTACAGATTTTTATTCCTCATGGAAAGAAGTCTCTCAAAGCTCATAACTGCTACATGTGTTTGCCCGTTTTACTCAGTCAGTGTATTTGGAAATGACTGACCTTTACCAAAAGCTAAAATATTAAGAATTGTGAAGGCCACTGCTACATCACCTCAGACATTTCGATAAAACCTGAAGGAATATCATATGTTGTTTCTGACCGGGTGGCATCTGGCGGAGGATGATGCACCCTGTCCTTTTCTCTCCCTCACCTTTATACAGATGTCTTGGTCCACGTCCTTGTAGGGTCCATCACCCTCATGGTCCCCTTGTGAGCTGTAGTTGTTCCAGTCGTCCCTCGGGGGGCGCTTCCGGTTCACCACCTTAAGGGGCTTGAGGTGTCGGAACAAAGACGAGGAGGAGGATGAAGGTTTAGAGGATGACTAAAGGAGTGTTGTGTAACATCAGGCACAAAGGACAAATGGGTGAAAGGTGTTATTAATAGGAGGGCGATAAGGTGGAGGAAGAAAACAACATTCACAGCAAAGTGAGAGTGAGCCTGCAGCAGGGGAGATAGTGAGAGAAAAAATTGGAGTATGCACACATATTCCAACCAACGAGACAGGTGCTAAGCCGACAGTAAGCAGATATTAAAGTAAATAAATTACTCTCATATTGCAGGACTACAATGTCCACAAATGGGACTTTCCAGTACAACTCCTCCTCATCCCACTCAGAGATAGCATGTAAACAAACGTCGACCTTGTCTAAATCAATCCAACCCAAAGCTGTGTGTTAACGTGCACTTACCACAGCTTGGTATTTGTTTTGGTTGTGATTGCTGGAGCCAGAGGTTACCATCGTTCTGGGCTCCTGTTCGTCTCCGATCTCATCGCTTGAGAAAAACTCACTGAGCTTCTGAACGCTGCAGATTAAACAGAGGAGAAACAAACATACCATTCAAAACATACCTATGCCATATTTAACTAGTACAGCAGATGCACACAAGCAACACAGACCTTAAATAAGGTCACTTTCATTCATGTAAAGATACAGTAACAGCATCCCTCCTATTTGCTGTGACATCATTCATTCAGTGAAACAAATTGGAAAATCTATGGAGCACAGTTCACTGACAGTGAGCGCTCACATATCTCTACATCTCTGAATTAAATCACTTATCTTCTACCTCACTGCCTAAACGAGAACAAATGCTTCCGTGCTACAGGCCACCTAAATCTAATTACTAAACCTGTGCTAAATGTCAGATCTGACACTAATTTTCTTCTATCTACTCATCTATGCATCCATGTGTGTCATGTGTAGCCTACAGTAGAGAAGCACAGGTAACATGCCTCAGTGAACCCTGTGCAAACACTGCAGTATGACATTAACATATGTTATGATTAGCATGATACGATGAGAATGACTCTTGAAACATGAAGAGTGTCAGTCCACAGGGAGAAGAACGGACGCTTATTCACCACAGGACAACTCTGAAAATGAAATGAAATATATTAAAGGCTGCACAATGACTCTGCATTTACAGTATCACCTAATTAGCTTCTTTCCTCGACAAAGAGACATTTTCTCATGATGTGTGAAGATAAACCAAATCTGTGAGGTTTTGTTTTTTTTCTATCTGGTGTCTGACAAATTGTGTCAGATCACACAGTCCTAAAATAGACACCTCAAAGGATCACAGGCAGCCTCCACATTCAGAGAGACCAAAGCCACTCTAATAAGGTGCTTACACCAGCACTGTTGTAATAGCTAGTCTCCTAAAGGCCCATATGGAAAATGCTTGATGTTGGTTTCATCACTTCCTCCCATTACAGTCCTGCCCTGTGATCATTTTCAAGACGTAAAGATGGAGATGATGGGATTAAAAGTGACACGCTCTCATTGCCTGAACAGTCTGAAGGAAAAGAGTTCTGCCTCACTGACTTAATGACACACCCTAAGAAAACCGTTTTGATCTTTTAAGCAGTAAATTTATTCATAATAGATGTTGTTAATTATCCGAGTGAAGAGATTATGCATCAAGAAGGCGTAAATAACCACCTCAGGTAAAGCAGTGAGTTTGCTATTCACAGAACAGCCAAATGTTGAAGCTTACTTTTACTCTCGTCTAATTATATATGGAAAGTAAACACTTCAATTCTCTTGCACATGATTACGTTTATAGCTCAAGTCAACACTTTTAAAGAGACAATGAGAAATGAAATGCTTATTTTTCCTCTTACCTGCAGTGCTATTTGTCAGTCTAGATTGTGTTGGAGATATCGGCCGTAGAAATATCTGCCTTCATGGTATATAATGCAACCAGATGGCACTCAGCTTGTGGTGCTCAAAGTGCCCAAAAAATATATTTGAAAAACTCGACAGCAATGTCTCTTTCCAGAAATCATGACCCAGTTACTCAAGATAGTCCACAGACCTTGCTGTGAGCAGTTTCATAGGAACTATTTTCTCTCTACTGGTCTACACCCGTCAACTGTACAGAAGGAAGCATGTATCTACTGCTAGCTCATCTAGCACCACTGA
Organism: Epinephelus moara; assembly: GCF_006386435.1. NCBI lineage: Eukaryota > Metazoa > Chordata > Actinopteri > Perciformes > Serranidae > Epinephelus > Epinephelus moara. The sequence goes on along the minus strand of NC_065525.1, from coordinate 17,098,063 downwards.
GCTAGCTAACGTTAAAGCACACACAAACTTCAGTATATACCACACAGGCTGGGTAGGACCAGGGTGTGTGTGTGTGTGTGTGTGTGTGTGTGTGCGTGTTTGAAACAGAAATATTTGCAGTAATTATCTTAACCAGCTGGATAACTGGCAGATTTACAGATCCTTCTACTCTGTGATAGTCACAGTAATTGATGAGATGGTCCATTTGCGATGCTCTTACATTATTTATGATGTAAATATTTCATTGTTCATTTGCGATGCAGACTGTTTATCTCAGAAAGATCCCAGAGTGCCCAGAGGTTGAGTTCCAGTGGCACCTAATGATACTAAAGACCGCATCTCATCTTCTCATCTGTACTTGTTTGTGTAACCTTTTGTACTTGTTTATTTACTCATGTTTATTAAGACATCTTGAGCAGTAGAGCACTCCCTCCCTACAGCATGTAAGCTTAAAAAAATAAGGTTTCATCATTTGTATCATACTTGCCCTACATAGATCTATAAAAATATAAGAAGTGTACCCATCAGCTTTGTCACTCAACATAATAAGCAAAGCGGCATACACATGAGGAGTTGTTGACTTGTGCAGCATCAGTAGTGGGGGGAGACAGATCTCTCAATCTGCAGCGGACTAATCACAACAGATGTCTTGACTGCCAAACTAATCGTGAAGCTAATTACTGCGGTAAATAAGCACAACATCCCAGTGCACTAAAACAAAGGAGATCTGAGGCACTTTGTTACATGAACAAAGACCGATCTGATAATTGAGCTGATCCATCTACTGCAGGAAAAGGTTGAGCGTTTCATCTAATCATGTTGCTTTTACTACTCTGATCACTGCCAGTAGTGTTTCTGTTGCTGCAGCTATCTTCTCCTTCTTTCCTGAACTATAAACAGTCAAAAACAAACCAGTCTTTCATAGTTTATCTTTAGATTATGCAACTATATTGTCATTTATATAAAAAGATGATAATTCTGTTCATATTTTATAGGAGTGTCCAAAAATTTCTTCATACTGGGTAGATGTGAGAGATCAGATTTATAATTGGCTCAGAGCTTGTTTTTAACTTCAGTGTTACGTATTTGGGAAATGTGCCAACCGGGCTTAAGCAGCAGGACAGATATTTATTACTGAGATATTTATTACTTAGTGCTATTAGCAGGTATTAAAAAAGCAATAACCAGAAACCTGAACCTCTGAATGGATAAAAATAATCCACGTGCCATAAAAATGTGAAAAATTCCTGTTGAATTTGAAGTTATATTTTTGTCATATATATATCTATTTTGTTTGCATAACTTTGTTTTATTCCCCTCTGTACCAACAAAGTGGACTGTAGATTCTAAATAGATGGAAGATACCCTGGTTTTTTGTGACTTACAGTGATGGAAAATCAGGACCTTCATGATTTTAAAGGGCAGTCATGGACATTAAGGACCGAGCACAGTTCCTGATACTGCACTGTAACCCTGCTTCTTTTCATTTCTGTTTTACATGATGTCATTTCACCTCACCTACGATGACTCTGTCTTGTGTCCCTTGTTTTGTCTGTTCTTGTCAAAAACAATAAAAAGAAAGTATAAACAGAAGACGATACATTTTGACATTGCACTCTGCTGTAAAAACACATTTTAGTTTCTCACCTAACAAGAGCCTTGACGGTGGAGCGCACCACACTGGAGAGCAGGAAGAGGGGCGTGACCAGGATGTGAAAGAGGGACAGAGAGGCAAAGGCCACAGCTGGGGACAGATCAGCATCCTCGGAGATGTGAACATGAACCACAAACGTCTGCAGGGTGAGAGGGAGGACAGAACGACTGAGGTTTGAGGTCTCAACGGGGTGGATTTACATCCTTAACCCTGCACTGGCTTATAGTCACTCACGGCCTTTTCAAAGGGAAACAGGAGTCATCCTCTGGCTGTCAGCATCAAGTTGAACCTGAGTTGTCCTTTTAAGTTTGAGGAGCACGATAAAATCGAATCAAAGATGAATCACTTGTCTATCTTTGTCGTTTATAATCGTCCCTCTCCTTGGTATCTGTCTGCATTTTCCAATTTGTCTCCGCTCAAGTCCACAACCATGAAGGACTTCTATAAATACAGACAGGATTTAGGGTGGTGCTGTCAAAGAGCCCTATACTGTGTCACTGTGAAATGTCACTAGACACTGTCTCCGCTCTGTCCTCCACACAGAGGGAAAGTCAACGGGATGCTCTCTGCTCAGTCGTAACTAGACTCAACTGTAAGCATCTTGAGCGAAGCATATTGGATCCTTTATATTTAGGTGAATTAAAGAGCTAGAATTCAAACTCACCGTCAATACAGCTGCAATGGGAATAGCTGCATTCATGAAAACTGAAAGCAGAAAAGACACAGACAGGGGGATGTGAAGGTATTTTCCAGGACTTTACCAGTGAAAATAAACAATGTTGAAAAGTGTAAAAGTAGGACAGATATTATGGGACTTCTTTTCAACTCAGATATTCTGTTAAAAATTCACAAATTTGGTGTTTCATTTGAACTGAATCATTACTTGGCTACCTTACTTTTGCTCTCATAAAACCTTTTCAAAACTAATAAGACAGACTCAAAAATACATGGCCGTGTGCTTTCTGACTGGCTGTCTGCAAGTGCATACCAGAGAATCACAACATCCTGTGTGAGGACATTTGTTACTCTTCATCATCTTTTCCCAGACCATTATTTTCTGTGACCTGCCATTTTCATCTATGCAGTAAATTCAAAATGTCATGAAATATTACCGAGAAAATTAATGGATGCCGAGACAAGAACAAGGTTGTTGCTGCAGTGACAGTGTAGTCTCAGCTTTGCACTAAAGATACAACTTCGAAGGACGAGTGGTGACAAGAAAAAACCAAGCCCCAAAGAGCAGAGCCAGGCCTTGAAGCCAATTTGACATAATGCCAAACCATGGAATTACAACTTACGAGTCCGTCATGTGATGCGATGGGGCCCAATAAAACTTTATCCCCACAGACTTACATTGTCAAAGAGACATCTGTAGATCAGTGGATACATTTTTTGAGCAAAACCAGAAGATAGCCGCTCAGCTGGCTAAAGTCTCTTGTGCATTTGCTCTATGGGCCCAGTGATGCTGAAAATCTGTATCATTTTTAACTTTTTTTGCTTCATGTGCCACAGAGCAACAGTAAACAGTACGCTGCTTTACACACAAGTGAGTTGAAGAGTGTTGTGTAATGTCTGTTTCATTAGCTCCGCCTACCATCTTTGGCAGGGCACCCACTGCTGGGTGATGGAAAATGCATTGCCAACTGCACTGTTTGTGATTTTTCCTAAGAATGTCACCACAGGCACCCAGTTTCTAAAACTGCAAGACTCAATCATCACTGTAATATCTCATTCAACGAGAAATAGTGACTGAACAGACATTTATTTAAAAGAAAATATTTGAGATTACTCCCTTAAGGGTGAATAAATCTTTTCTATTACTGTCATGAAACTGTTGTGTTTCATTACTCTCTTATAAAGGAAGAAATTATGATCGCTCACTCCTCTTAAATCTGCAGTTATTGATTTTGGATCGGACACAGTCTATTACAGGACTGGAGCCAGGCAGACTGCAGTCACTGGTCACCTGGAACAAGATAAGGAGGACAATCCGTAGAAAACAAATAAGCATGACTTCAGTGAGGCCTTAGGTAGTGGGCTGTGCCTAGAACATTAGTTAGCTTTACATCCAGTTATTTTTATAGTTGTGTGCTGAATTATAGATGTTGCCTGGATATATGGGGTTCAATATAGTTTGATTTACAATAGAAACACATGAGTCATGTGAATAGTGATGTAGAGAAAAGCCTTGTGCCTTTCTGTGAATGTTTTTTCTGAGGAAGAAACATTAATTTTTTGCAGCATTTCATGAAATTCAGAGAGCAAAGTTCAATGTGTGCAGAAGGAACAGAAAGCCTTACTGGATATAGATGTGTAAAGAGCGAAGGCCTGCAGGCTGGTGAGCTCTTTGTCTCTGGTCTCCTCCACACTGTCACAGAAGATATGTTCCCAAGCATACAACTTCAGCAGCTTGATGCCTCGCAGCAGCTCGTTGGTCTTCTTTAGACGTTCGCTGGAGTATTCCTGCAAGTAAGAAGGGGAGACTTTGATTAAAGAACCGTAATCCAACACATCAGGGGCAGATCAACTGTAAGAGGTGCAGCCAGAGGGCGACACGGGAGTAATCACCTGGACTCCCTGGATTCAATTGCCGATACAAGCATCTGAGCCATAAAAGAATAGTGTTTTTCTCTTATATAAAAATCATGTTCCATGTATCAGAGACTGCAGGAAACAGCATCATTACAATCAATAAGACTTATTTTATAGCAGCTTTTATAGCAATTGGAAGCAGCACAAAGGCTTAAGGCAAGATGAGAATAGCTTGTGTGACTGAAAACATTTTATTGTTTTTTTTCTATCCCATAAAACAAATTATAATTATGTTTTGAGGTGTCCACTTAGGGGTATGTGTGTGTGTGTGTGTGTGTGTGTATGTATCTGAGAGCAAGAGAAGCCTGTGACGTCATGATTCAACACCATCATTACATCCACCTCATTACCTGGTATGATGTGGACAAGCCAATATTGACCAACTCTGTTTGCAAAGTTCTTCATGATCTCTCAGAGCTCAGAGGCCACACACACTGAAGACACTGATTGCATTTAATTTCAAAATTTGAAGAGAATTGTTGGTAACCAGACACTCTGGCAAAACTAAGCACTACTGTTAGTTTAGTCAGGACCACTTTAGTCAAAGACAACTTTATTTTCATTTCAGTATTATATTTGGTGATATGGCTCTGTTCTGGGGCCTCTCTGCCTTTCCAAGGCCTATGCAGAAAGCCTAAGGCGGAGAGAGCACACCTCTCTGCCCTTCCACACGCCTACCCAGAAAGCCTGAGGCGGAGAGAGCATACCTCTTTGCTCTTCCAGCCGCCTACCCAGAAAGCCTAAGGTGAAGACAGTGCACCTCTCCACCCTTGCACACGCCTACGTGGAAAGCCTTAAGGCAGAGAGAGCACTCTTCTCTGCCCTTCCATGGGCATACAAGGAAAGCCTGAGTCTGAGAGCGCTAACCTCCCTGCCCTTTCATGTGCCTACATAAAATGCCTGAGGCAGGTAGAGCAGAGCAGCATCAATAACAAAAAGAAATGACAATGATAAGACACAACAAGAAAAGGAGGAGCTGGGGTGGAGGTGGGTTGCAAAGCGACTTGCAGAGGAAACAGCAACAGAAGGCAGGTCAGAGCAGTTTAAATAGGGCGCCCTGAATGAGATTTGCCAACTGGTTGTATTGAAATGAATCATGTGATCTATCAGCTGACTCCCTTCCATCAGTCAGCTGCTCCTTCAGTTGATTGGGCTGTTTGAGATCAGCTGATGTACCTGGGATGTGAGCTGAGCTTGACATTGTGTCCTGCCTGAACTAACGCTATGCTTATGTGACTGTGATGCAAAGGAATAATAGGTTTCTAAAATTCTTTGTTTCCAGCATGATTATAACACAATAGTTTGGAAGCAATGCTAGCAGCTCTGTGATGCTGCAATGCTCATTGCAAAGCAATCCAAAGCAGGGTTGAAAATTAACTTTTTGTCCACATCCCACTGTGGCTGGTGAATTCCAAAATCCACCAGCCACTTTCTAGGTTACCATTGTTTTTTTGGCTGGTAAATAAAGCAAATCTAGCACTTACACATTTTACCAGCATTTGGCTGGAGGCTGGTGCTTATTTCCAACCCTGATCAAAAAGTAGGAAAAGTGAAAACCTTGACCTGTCAGTAGTAGATGAAAAGTCAGGGGATCATCAAAGTCACTGGGATACTTCCTTTGGTCACCATGAGTGTCTGCACAAAGGTTCATACAAATCCTTCCAGCAGTTGTCAAGACATTTCTTACAAGAACTAATGGTGGCCTTGGGGGACTATGAATGTCTGTACAAAATGTCATGGCAAGACATCCAATACTTATTGAGATATTTCAGTCTGGACCAAAGTGGTGGACAGACCAATCCACCGCCTGCCTGACCATTAGACTTTGCCTTCCATAGCCACTGGGATGGCTATTAATAGATCAAAATAGTCACAAGCAGTACTGCATCTTTGTAGAAGAGCCAAAAAAAAAAACTCACCAGGGTGCTCTTTTGAGTTTGGGACAGCTTAGTGGCCACAAAGTATTGTACAGGAGCTAACACAGCAATGACGGTCGCTCCAATCAAGGCACTGATTCCCAAGAGGTAGTAGAGCAGGATCACTCCCACAATAATCTGAGAGTGGAGGGTACAGAGAAAGAAAGAAAGAAAGAAAGAAAGAAAGAAAGAAAGAAAGAAAGAAAATACTGTGTTAACCTTGTGGAGACAAAAATGAGGAATAAAAGATTTCTAAAGACACAGTGCTCCCCACTGACCGTACCATAGTGCACCGTGTCGTGAGGAACATTGACCTTGAGCATAATAAGGACATCACTATGGATGCAATAATATATCATGCACATGACATGCATCTTAAAACTGTGATTTCTGATACCTGCAAAGCAAATGCTGGGAGAATGACAGTGGCCTTTGAAGAGACATGATTATTTATTTCACACTGAAGAATTAAGAATGTTCAAACACTAATATTTATGAATTTCCATCCTCCACATACAGTAACTGTCTCTCTCTAGGTTTACAATAGAGATGAGTCATGTTTCTCCCTGTCCTTGGCTCCTCTCCAGCCACCCACCGTCTTTGGCGTCACACTGAGCTTCTGCTGGATTCAAGAATCCCCAGGATACACGAAGCCAGATGGAAATGTGTCACATTACCCTCTCCTTTATCTGTCGCAGGATAATGCGTCCCACTGGGGACGAGGCGGGTGAGGAAAAAGCAGAATATGATTCGAGTTCCTTTATGATAACTCTAAAAAAAAAAAGTAACACTTTTTTTTTTTTACAGTGGCTGCCTCCCGGGTATGAGCCGTATGCAACCATGGCATTTACCATGGCATTGTATAGCTGTGGAGCTGCCAATCTCTAGCGTCTAACATGAGTCTTATCATATGTTAGTGTGTTGTAAAAAGCTTCACACTACATACAATAACATACTCCATGGTCACTTTATGCAATATCTACCAGGACTAAGTGTCTAAAGCCATGGTAGCGGCTATATTTAGCTCAATGTCCCTTCTAAAATGGTCCTGATAATGGCCCTAGTAAAAAAAAAAAAAAAAAAAGCAAATCACTAAACTCATTGGGATTCATTCTTTAGGAATCATGAGTGTTTATACAAAGTTTGTGCCAATCTATCTTGTAGATGTTGAGACATTTTACAGGATAAGTCAATACTTTGACCTGCTGGTGGCACTATATGAAAACTTTAAGGATCACCACAACCATTTCAGTTCATGCTGAGGGGAATACGATTATCTGTGCCAACATTTTGTGGTAATCCATCCAATAGCTGGTGAGATATTTTAGTCTGGGCTAAAGTGGTGAACTGACAGGGCCAAAACTGTCATCACTAGTCATACCACTAGCATGGCTAAAACAGGACAGGCACAACAATCTTCTCTAGATACCCTTATTCAAGTTTATGTAATAGGTCATTATCTTGTATAAAAGCAAATCAATAAGCAACTGTGAACCCTATATTTCCTGATTAAAGGTTCAGTTTGGGGAAAGATAGTTGATATTTGAGCTTTATGGGTCAAATATCGACGACTGAAGCAGCAACCCAAAGTGTAGGTTTCTGACAACCTGGAAATGAGACTCAACAATGGACTGTATTTCTCCAGAATTACATACCACACCTTTAACTGCAGCAGCTTTAAATACAATGAACATTTAAATATCGCTTTAAAACTTTGAGCAAAAGAGTTGTGTGTATTTGTTTACACAGTGCATGAGTTAAATTAGCTGTCAGTTCAAGTCTGCTGAGCGTTAGAAAAAACTTTTCCACAGCAGACATTTTGGCACGTCATAGCAGGATAAAAACAAGTGAAACATAACATTATAAACAACTGCTCTACATTTAAGTGAGCTAGTTTCAGGATCCTGGTGTTGTGCATGCTGGCTCACTGGCATGGTGAATTAAGTCATTTCACCTGTGCTTTCTCTGCTATGACAAGTCAAAATGCCTGCTTTTACAAACAAACAAAAAAAGAGATCTATTTACTTCACTGATGAAGAAGATATGCTTCAATATGTTATAAATCAGCAGGTCATGCGATAGTCCTTTTTCACAGCAAAGATTTGGGCATGTTACAGTGGGAAAAGCTGTAAATAATAAAAATGAATGACAGCTGAATTTCATTTAGCTGCGTCTGTTCCAGGGTCCTGCTATTAAAAAGCCATTAAAAATCAGCTGACATATCTGAGATCACCGGCAAACTTCAAAAGCCCATCAGGGCGGGAGGCTGTAAAAATCGAGCACAATGGACTGATTCACAGTCTGGGGCAGACAGGTAGGCACAGATGGAGAATACTAATGCAGCTCATACCTCAGAGGAACCATCAGCATGTTTATACTGCTGCTGAATAGTGTAACACAGCCTGTTTACGACCTGCTGTGACTGTCTTTTTGTTCATAAGAATAACATTTTCATATTTTTGCAGACACATGAAGCAGAAAAGGTGACACGTCGACCATCTTTCTATCTACATACAGTCTATGGTTTATGCCTTTAAGCTGTCTTCAAAAATGTTATCACTGAAAATACAATAAGGAATAGGTTAAGGCAAACTAAAATGCATATTAAAGAACTATTACTGATAAAATAGGTAATGGTGTCAGTTGAAAAACATCTGTGAATGCTGAATCCTGGATGTACGATTCTTTGTTAACAAATCGTTTGCAAACTGTGTTAGATTCATCCTTGTATTTTTGTCTCTGTCATCTTTTTTGGTGTGTCAGAATAATAAGTCCTTCTTAAGCTTTTTCATGCAAGAGAGAAATTTTCATGGACAGTGCCTCCTGCCATAAAAAGATAAGAGGATACTTTCCTTCAGGCACAGCACACGGTGCCAACAAAGGCCATAATAAGCCAGAAGAAATATCAGGCACAGGAGAGAATCAGTGTAATAGTGCCTCAATAAAGCATTAGAGAACTGTGAGGCAAACTGTGATTTGTGATATTGGGCTTTATAAATAAAATTGAATTGAACTGATAATTATAATGCCAGCTGCAAAAAACACATTCATACAAAATGAAAACCGCTGTACAACTGTCTGAGTCGACAATATCTCGTGGCTTATTGTGTTTTTGTGTCCAGATCACCTCACTTTCCTCTCTGATGACTCTATTCTGTAAAGTCTTCTGGTTAATCAGTATTCCAAACACATCTTTGTCGCTCTTTCACCACAGCTATTGTTGTTCCTCTGAGTTGCAACAGCTTTTTCTGGTTCCCCAAAGCTTTGATTTCCGTGCACCTCCACTGGCATGGAGTGTACATAAATGAACAATATGCAGCAGCAGCATGTAAATGTAAATGTGGCAATGTGTGTAACTTTTCTATTCCAGGCAAAACGGATTTTACATTTGACATGGATGAAACGATGAAGGGCTGGAGGGAAGAAAGAAGAAGCAGGTGAATATGACAATATCTTGAACAGAGTGAAAGAAATAGCGAGAAATAATGAAAACACACAATAAACTCCAGTCTCAAAAACACAGAAGTACATCCAGCAGGTTTCCTTGGGCACTGGATTTTCTTGAGAAACTAATTGACCTCTAGGGTTTGTTGAAATAGTATTCTTATGATTTGCCAGGATAGTTGGTTTCAACTCTAATTTCTCCTGAGGACTTAATAGCATACGCCTAACAACATTGATTGTACTGTATTGTGTGTGATGAATTACACAATCCTCTCAAAGGACAGCATTACAAAGCGTGAAGGTCGCACGCTTGCAGTCGACAGCGCACGTTCACTGTGAATCTTTTCTAACTCCCTCAGGGGCTACACCTGACCTTCCTTTCTCAGCCTTCACACCTCTGTATACAATCCAGTATTTCCCACATGATCATAAAGCGAGCTTTGCCTTTGACCACAAGCCTGATGAGAAAAGACAATGTACCGCATACAATGAAAAAGACAACATATAGCACAACTCAGCACACAACAGTACAGTCTAAAAAAAGAGCAGTGTAGCAGACACCTTTGAAAAGTTTCACACAAAGAAAAAAGTGCAACAATACACAAAACAAAGTAGAGCAACACAACAAAATAGCACAAACAACAACATTATACTACGTAATACTTTGCATTACAGTGTAAAACTTAATTCATAGTTGTTTTGTCCTAAGGGATTACGCTATAGCTCTGAAGCCTTTGCACGTAGATGACATGCGCCTACTCAAAAAGGTAACTACAAGTCCAGGTTAAGGCACTTACAAAGATAACACAGGAGCACTGCAAGAACTCACTACTTAAAGGGATAGTTCAGATTCTTAGAGGTGGGGTTGTACGTTTCCATAATCAGTGTGTCACATACAGAAGATGTCAGTCAGCACACTCCCAGTTTGGAGAATAAGGCAGGAGCAGCGACACGGAAACTAGGTAATGTACTGCTACGGACAGGGGCAGCAGCAAAACTTATTTTGGCCACCTAATAAAAGTCCAACCAAAAAAAAAAATCATGATCCGTGTAAGTGTCTGTTCCATTTAGAATATTTTCACTGCTTTATCTTGCGGCCAGACAACAGTTTGTAACTGTAGCTGTTATATCGCTCTCTTCAAAGCCAGACTTCATTGAGGAAAACAATAATTTAATATCACTGAAAACAGGAGCTGCTGGTCTGCTGCCTCGATCAGTTAGATCGTTTGTGTTACTGTGTGACTTCTACGTTTAAAAGGGTAAGCTTGGATTCACAAAAGTCACAATATAGCACAGACAAACTGACTGATCAAGGCAGCAGTAGACCAGTAGCCCCCGTGATCAGTGAACTAAAATCACTAATTTTCTCAATGGAGTCTGGTGGCTTTGACGGGAGCAAAGAGCAGTCCCTCCAGGATGTTGCGATGTTGAGTTTGCAACAATTAATGCAAATTCAGCCAGTCCTCGTGAATTCTGCACAAACTTGGATTTTTTTCCAATGACCGCAACCTTACCACAAATTTTACTATTCAAAACGGTTAAAATCTCATTTCATTGTAGAGCTATGTGCAGCATATGGATTCGCTCAGCCCTCTCTTTCTCTGTTTATAATGAGACTTGAGCTCTGTGCCTAGGACAAAGTTCACACACACACACACACACACACACACACAGTGGCAGGGCTAACTGTTAGCCTCACATGGCTAACGTTACCTAATAGTTATGAACAGGTTTAAGGACAGAGTCACACCGTTTCGGTGTCGGATGCTGACCACTGGTGAGGCCCTTTTGCCCAAGCAACAAAATATGACGAGTAGGGATGAGATCAAGTTGTGTTGTGTTAGCTTGTGCTAACCAGGCAGAAAGAGCTGGAGGAGAGCAGCTCACAGAGAAGGTCCTTCAGCGTTGCATCAAACGCAGCAACACCTCATTGTCAGTAATAACCCCCTTCCCCTGCTTTCAGCCACCCAATATTTTTGCAAGAGACATAAAAGGCTATGACCATTGGAACATGCATTTCAATTTTTTTTTGAAAAGCTGCATGAAATAAGACAATTCAAGCCACAACAATCCCAAAAACAGCTCACAAAATCCTGGAGGGACTGGAGGGATGGCTTCCCTGCCAATATGAGCTGTCTGGGACAAGGTAAAGCGGTGAAAATATTCTAAATATAGCATACACTTGAACTGATATTGATGTCCTTTTTTTAAATGGCTAAAAACATTTTGCTGCTGCCTCCCCTCCACAGAAGTACATTGCTTTGCTTCCATGTTAGTACTCCTACCTGCTTCTCCAAACTGGGGGCATGTCGACCAACAGCTACTGTATGTGATACACTGACTGTGGATAAGTACCTCATATAATCCCACTTTAAAATATCCTAACTATCCCTCTAATAGAGTAGATCAAACATGTTTCTTACCTGTACTGGCATTGCCCACAGGTTAGGACAGAGAAAGAAGAACCACATGAGCTGGTTGGTATCTATGGCAACCAGGTTACAAATCTGAGCGACAGTTAACTCCCCCATGGACATGTTGGAAGTGCACAGACGCATGATCTTGTTGTAGATTTTTGTCTGGAGAAAGAACAGTCACATTCAGACCCATGTCCACAAACAGTAAAACCTCTTAGTCACGTGTTTCATGGAGAATTTCATGTACCTGTATGGCGCCACGCAGGTTGATGCCTGTTTCAATAGCCACATAGTAGGAGGCCTGGAGGAAGGTCCTTTGCAGGAGCAGGGCAAAGAAGAGCAGCACAGCCAGCACATATGCATTCTCCAGAAACTCCTTGGAGGAAATGAAATAGACCCCCAGCAACCTCATCTGGAAGAACGGACAGGTTATAAGAGGAGGAGATAGAGCTATCGACCGGTTTATCATTGTTAGACAGGCAGGGACGTCAGCAAGGTCAATCACACAGGCTGAACTCTGCAGAATTTGATTCGACTCAAGGTAGTGTCAGTGATGACTTTGAACTAAAACAGTTCCTGTTTACTTTCTCAAAAGTGGAGAGTGACTGATCCATTTCAAATGTATCTTTTCCATTTCACAGTAGGGCTGCAGCTTTGCACATGAAACCCCAATTACACTAAAGTGCAGTGGAGTCCTCATCAGAGAGCAGAGATAATAGTGTATCACACAGCTGATATGTGGAGTGCAAGCCAGAAACCAAAGATTGACTCAGCTATAGGAGCAGATACAGATTCTCCTTCAGTGATTAATTAATTACTCAATCAGGCATCATTCGCTCAGGAAGAATTAACATTTATTGATGTGTCTCAACTCTGAATCCACTCATCCGTAAAATTTATCTGGTCTCTCTTTCTCATCACGCTGCCAAAAACACATTTCTCACTCTCTCCATAAGACCCAGAAACATCACTGACTCAAACAGTCACGATTTCACAAACCTATTTTCACTTCTCTCTCCAAACTGATGCGCTCTCGAAAGCATTTACTCTGAGTGCCTGGCGAATCTTTTAACCATTTTCCAATTAAATCTGGATGCTCCACCAGCTTGTATGGATGTGACTTTCAAACAAATAACTGCAGAGTTGTTCATGCGGAAGGATGCCTGAGTGTCATTCTGCCCTGTGTGGAATCTAAGAAACCGAGACAGCTCCGCCAGCAATAAGTCTCATAAATATTTGACGAGGACTAAATTAGTACACCATTGGAGGCAGGTGCACCGGGGAGAGAGGGCATCGTAAATGTCCCATCAAACTGTAACCGTGACCTTTGAGAGGCAGGAAGAAGCCATGTGACGTCTCCGTCACGTCTGCTGAACCTGTCTGTTTCTGAATCATCATCTCAGCTCTCTGTTTATTTCCAACAACATCTCTGTGCTTTCTTGGAAAGAATTAGCTTTTACTCAGAACTCCCGTGGCAACCAATGTCTAGACTTCACTGGTTATCTTTGCACGTTCCCACTGCAGCACACAAGTGTAAAGGCTCACAAATAAATGCAGATAAAAATGGGTTACTGCAGGTAACTGGTGTCTCTGCCAGCTGTACTGATAGGTGAGACTCTCTGATGTGATATCCGTGTGAAAACAGACAACAGCATCAGAGCCAAGATACATTCTGTCAGGAGGTGTCACTGTCATTATTCCTTCGTTTGTAAAGCTAGATGAATAAATTATGATTACCATTTGCAAAGGAATATCAAAGGCCTTGAAAACAATTAGTTTTCAGAATTCATTTTTATGTCAAGCTTTGGGCTCTTACATGAACACAGTTTTCTGCAGTGTTGTGCAGTTTTTGTTTATTTCACATGAGAGATTTCAGTCTGTGCTCCTCTCACTGGTTTGAAGTGGGTGTTTGCTTATGCTGTCAACACTCTCAGTCAAATTTGATCAAAGCACACACACACACACACACACACACACACACACACACACACACACACACACACACACACACAGTCCTGATGAAGCTCTTCATATATGATAACTATGCATTGCTTTTTCTCCAAACTTCACTGTTAGTGCTGCTTAGATGTGAAATCAGGTTTCCAAGGCCTTTATGAAATAATGTAGGGATACACTAATCAGGCAAAAAGAGAGTAAAACTGAAGCTGTTGAAGGAGGAGATGTAAGAAAACTGCAGCTGAGGAGAGAGAACGTCTAGACAAGCAGGTTAAGCCTGGTTAGTTTTGCACAAGATAATAATAATAATAATAATAATAATTAATATTGTATTAATAATAATACAAAATTTGACAGCTAGATTTTGGAGAAATTTACAAAATTTACAAAACCAAAATTAGACAGGGTTGTTCCATTTTTCACTAAATAATTTTAAGAAGGCTGTAATCACATTAAATATCTTCAGAGTAACTTTAAAAAATGGTGTGACATGGCAAACTCGAGGTTTACTCACTAGCTCTGGAGCTTATGACCGTATACCATAGCTGTTTTTCAGGGAATCACAAATCACTAGCCATAAAGAAGATAACATTGGATCCTTTGAATTATCCAGTGAAAATGAGAAACAAATTCCGCAGCTACATTTGCTTTCTAAGGACAGAGTTTAATTCCTTACATCATGTCAGGCTACGCTACCCTAGTAGGTGTATGGCAGTGTGGTTGACCCCTCACCGGCTGCTGAATGGTGCGGTTGTCCTTGCTGATGTGATGGACGATGCCGGAGATGCACAGTGGGCCGGCGAAGCCAAGCAGGTCGGCCAGGAAACGGAATGTGATGCTGAGGATGAGGGGTCTGCCGAATGCTTTCCTCAAGGCTTCCCAGATCAACTTTGGGCCCTGGGGTGCTGTGCCCTGAGGCCTCTGAGGGATGGTAAAAAAGAAAGAGGGGACAGATGCTGAATTCAGCTAATCAGTAGTGACTCATTAGCAATTTTGTCTACTTTAACCTCTTGCGCTCTGCGTGGACACAGCAACCCTCTGCCGACATTAGTGTCTTTCAGAGACTGGAGCAGGCTAAGTTTTAAAGCTAGAGTGAAAATACTGGCATTATATTAGACTCTGAATCTGCAAGTACTTATGAGACACAGATGGGCAAGATAAAAGACATCATATAGTTTCATCATAATGTTCTAAGCCCTTAGTCACTCTTAACCTTTAAAATTTGAATAGACACTTAACAAAACACAATGTTCATTATAGATTTATAACTAGAAACTTGACACACGGTGCTGAGCTGCATCTCAAATTTATCTTCAGGTTCTTAGATGTTCAGATGGCAAATACCGCTGACCCACTATCTCCCCCTAAAGATCCACTGTCTTCCCTAAAAAAGGCAAAAATGGTAGGGAATGGTGGAGTAGAAGAGGTTAAAGGATTTGGATTCTTAAATTTTAAATCCCAAATATAAATTATCTATTTGGGAAACATTTACATTTTTACATGAGGCTCAAACTCATGTTGAAGCTAGGAGTAAATGTGTTTGTTTCTTCTTTGCACCAAACATTATGCACAGCCATTTCTCCGAGGAGCTCAACTGGCAGCACAACAAGAGAAAGAACAAAAACTGGGTTAGACAATACAGCCTGCTAACAGGGCAAGAGGAAGTAATTGCTTGTACATAACAGCTGAATTGACACATCATTAACTCAAGTCGTTCCATCACTGCATAAGAAACCTGCAAAATGAGGTCAGGTTAAGGACTTCCATCCTCCCCACTGCTGCTGCTGCTGCTGCTGCATCATGGGATGTGGTGATTAATGGTGAATTTCACAGTGGAGCTCAGTCAGTCATGTTTAACTTCTCTGTAACTCATGATGCAGGAAAACCATGGCGGTGGTGCAGAGGACGGGGATTAAACAGCAAGAGAAAAAAAAGCTGAGGGTTTTCAAATGACTTCAAATGACAAAAGAAAATGCCAAGTCATAAGAAATAATTTTGAGAGATAAAAAGATTTTTCCAAGGCAGACTGGAAGAGCTTCCTTATATTAATTTATAGCATGACATCCGAAATATATTACCTTCACAAACAACACAGCAGCTTGGTTCAGTGAGTTAGCAATGATCAGAGAAAACATCTGGGCCGTCATGGTGCAGCAAACACTCCCAGGACATTTTCACAGTGAGTGTGTGTGCACGTGCATCACTGTGAACAAGACTGAACCACTCAGAACTGTGAGAACAGACGTGAATGTTCCTATCTTTCCATCTGAGCTCACGCTGAACCTCGGCCTTCATATAAAACATAGTGTCACTGTGAACGTCACTCACTCAAACAAACACACACACACTATTTCTTTCTACCTAGGGTTCAAACGAGACGGAAGGAGGACGTTTCTTCTCACACACTCAGAGTGAAACTAGCTTCCCATGAAGTGCAGTGCTTTCACCCCCGCAGGGGTCGGGATGTCGCCTCGTTCACAGTCGAATGGGAATGACCCGCTGCCTCCGGGTTCTCCTCTAAATGCCCCACCCCCCCACCTCTCCACTGGGATCTCTCAATCTCTCTCATCCTTCGCTCCTGCCGGAAGGAAGTGGGGTTGCGTTCACACCGGACGCACATGCAGCAGTGACGAATGTCTGTAACCTTCCAAACACTGGAAAACAATGACCCTGTGCAGGAGGCCCTTCACCTCCGACCCCTGACACGTGCTCCGAAAGTGAGACGGAGGGAGAGGGAAAAAAAGAAGGAGGGAGGAGGAGAAATAATATGTGACGCAGGAGCATCTCCAGTTTGGATTAAATTAATAAGACTGGAAGAACACCGCCTTGGGAGGAGATCAGCGTGCAAAAAGAGAGAACCAAAAATATTATGTACACCTCTCTGACACAGCACAAACAAAAGCAGTTTCATTTGCCTCCTCAATTCTGTACCAAACCTCTTCTACATTATCTACAAATTTAGAGGAGCTGTATTGCAAACTAGCCCATGTGTCAATATTGCAAAAGAGGATGTGAAAATATGTCAATATTTCTTTTTATAGGAGGCAGCGTTGTTTGATTTTTCAAATGGCAGCTATTACATTTTGATTGCATCGCTTTTGTCCAAACTAGATTTCACTTCACTTCATCAAACCACCAAATCCTGGCTGCTGTTGTATTGAGCAGCATCCATCCACCCACTTTCTTCACCAACTTAGAGTCTTAGAGGGCTCAAGTATCCCAGCATTTGTTGGACAGGAGCCAGGAGAACTCCCAAGACAGCAAGTATTAAACAATTTAGAGTTTCCAGTTCACTAAATCTGCATGTCTTCTGACTATAAGAGGAAACCCATAAAGACAGAGGGACAACATGTAAACTCCGCAGAGAAACACCCGAGCTGGACATCAGGTTTGAAATGACAGCAGTGCTAACCACTGAGCCACTGTGTGACCCTTATCACGAAAGGTGTCTAACACCTCCATCACATACACGGAGGAGAAACATTATTGGAAACACCTCACAGTAAACAGTAATGCAAATCAAAACAGCACCACCAAACAGCAGCCTTAAAGAAGCACTGGGTTTAATTAACACCTCTCTGACAGCACCAACATTGTTTCACAAAAGAAGTGTTAAAGATATAAAGTGGAGAGACTGTATTAAACTTTGTGACAGGGAACAAAATATAACTTAAAGCTACAGTTGTTAACTTTTATGAAAAGAACTTTTTGTCTTTATAGACTATATTCTAAAAGAAGTACAGACAGATAGTCAGTGAAAAAATAATATTCCTCCTCCTCTTTCTACTGCCTCTGATGGCAATCACTTGAATCCACCACTGCATCAGAACCGAAAACTCTCTAATGCAGCATTCAGTCATGTGAATCACTGCTCCGGCCAATGGGTGGTGTTTGGTTTTTGCTCGGCTGTTGTAAAAGTTGCAGCCGGGTCACAAGCTTTTTCATTTTACACCAGAACAGTCCACAAAATTATGTTTCTGAAAACATTTGAGGTGAGAAAAAGACACTGAAGTAACAGAAAATTGATTCATGTTTAATCAGTGCTGCCTAGTTGACAATTTACCAGAGTTAATGAGCAGCTGCATTAAAGACTCCTCGTCTCTAATAGGTTGTTTTCATGTGGTGGTTTCTTGCAACTACCATCAGAAGCACTAAGAGGAGGAAGAAGATTTGTTTCACAGATTATCCGTCCCATCAGCCACTGTAAGGATATAGTGACAGTTTCAGCAAATATGCAAAACAAAAGTCATTTTATAAAAGTCGCCAACTGCAGCTTCAATCAGAGCATGTGAGTGGAGCGGGAGGATTTTGTGTTGAGCGAGGAGCGGCTATTTTTTTAAAAGGTGGAGCGGAGCCTTATCTCTCGCTCCAATTTCACTCCGGTCGCTCATGCCCCACCCAGAATGCATCTTTGCACCTGTGCACACCCACATTATTTTCTTTAAAAACTATGGAGTTTACTGTGTACTTCAGAAAAGAAACTGAGAAGAGAAGCAGCGGTACCTTGGAGAACGGTCCCTAACTGCGGGGAGAGGCGAGAGGGCTTCGGAGGTCGGCCGCTTAACCTGGTCTGTCTC
>NC_065525.1:17000497-17079166 GCF_006386435.1 Epinephelus moara | reverse complement strand
GGGCTGTCGGAAAAATGGGCAGACCCCGTTTTATTTGTGAATAGAAGATTACAGGTTAGGGTAGTACGACGGAGTTTTTTTGAGCGGAGTAGTGAGCGAGTGAAGCGGGATAAAATTTATGATGGAGCGGAGCGAAGAATGCGCAGAACCAAGCGGAGCGGATGAGCGGCGCAAAGTGACAGGTCTGCGAGCGAGGAGCGGAAATTTTCACCCGCTCCGCTCCACTTACATGCTCTGGCTTCAATAGGGCTAAGATAGAAAGAATAAGCTTGAGCATGTGTCCATGTTTAAGACACATTTTTTGTTTACGTTATTGACTAATGATCTGTGTGACGTCTGAATACATTTTAATGGTCCCAGTTCAGCCAGAGATGAGTCATCACAGGACAGAGATCATCGTATTTTATGAGAACAGCAGCATTTAAAAAAAAAAAAAAAACATTGTAAGATTCCCAGATCACTTCATGCACATGTCTGACCCACAGCAATTCAACATTGCAAACATTATGATGACAGTTGAACTAACAAACGGGCTCTAAATAAAGTGAAGTGGGGTCATAAGAAGCCAAACAAGCTGCACGCTAAGCTCTTACATAAATACTTAAATCTTTGTTTGTGTCTGTGAGTGGGAGCTCCAAGTTGATCCCCTGATGATAATCCACATTCAGAATGAGATGGCATTTTTCTCCCACTTCGTAATCTGGTTTGCCTGAGTATGTTTGCTTAAAACAGCCTAAGGCCACTCCACATGAAGACATTCTCTTTGTTATTTCTGCACAAAATGCTTCAACATTTTATTTCTGACAAAAACTAGGAGTCGTGGGAGAAACAGCCTAAAAGTATCATTCCCTTTCTGCAGATTTTCTTTCCAACATACAAATCATCTTCTGTTACTTTCTGTTGCCATCTGCACCAGCGCCTGACACGTCCATGATTATTTATTCAGCACCAATGATGCAATGAACTACAAGATCTCAGATCTAAAATCCAACGGTGTTCCCACATTTGAAAAGATCTGAAGAAAATGTTACATTAAGTGTTATTACAGACTGAAAAGGAGTCCTCCAGTTTCTAGGTAAATGGTAGAAAATTGCTCACCATACTCGCGTACTTATATGATACTCTTACTGTACATTGTATGGTTGAATTACTTTCATGTTAGGTGTGTGTGTTTTGATGCCTTTTCACCTTTTCACACTGGTCTGTGGGCTGACTTGATTTCAGCACTGGGCTGCAATCCCATGTTTTCCATAAAGAAGAAAATAACCACTCTAAAGAAAACTAAACCAGCGGTGCACTCACCTTCTGGTCTTCGAAGGCCTTGCGTAGCTTTATGTAGTTGGTGAGGGCTCTCATGGCAATGGGCAGTTTGCCGATGACCTTGAGGTCGATGGGTCGTCTGTGAGCGTTGGTGATGAAGGTGTTCATCCACCAGTAGGTGGCTTTGGACAACAGGTTGACAAAGGGCTGCAGAAAACGAACACCCAGGTCCTGGAGGTCCTCGGGGGGCTTCACCTCTGTCGGGTTGGCGAAACACATGTAGCGCTGTGAGAAAAGAATGGACAGAAACACAAGTTTGATCTATTATTCGAGGTACTGTGTCATCTGCAGCAGCCTGAAAATCGAAGGTGAATATAAAAATGTGCAACAGCTGTGTAAACAGTGATTCATTCATTCAAACAACATAACAACGGAGATAACAATTATAATCTTCTTTATACTGCATCCAAGAACAACAAGAAAATGTGACACACTCTTGTCAGCGGGATAAATTATAGCAGCTGAAAGATAAAAGCTCTCTCTATTGTGTATTAATTGCAGGCTGTCCTCTGTCACGATGGCTGAATCTTGGCAAAGCATAACATTTCCCATGTATGTTCTTCTTTCACAACCATTTCACTGAAAAGAAACAGAAACTGATACAGTGAAATTTATCTTCAGAATATTTTATGAAGACAGTGAAACAGAGTTTGTGCAAGTTTTTAAAGCTTTATGGAAACTAGGTTATTGACTGGCAGATGAGTCACCACCGAATACATCCAAACACTGGGTGCTATTTATAAACACATAACAAATTATATTAATTTCATGATGCAATAGGTCTCATAATATTCTGTTTTCATGGCTTTATTTTGAAAATAGGTCAAGATAAGAATAATATTCGCCAATTGTGTTTTGCAGATTCATGTTTTGTTGTTTATTAATTAGTTGAATTTGACTGAACAATTGGAAGGATTAGCGTTTTTGGGTTAGGGAAGCCGATCATAAGTCAAGAGAGGATTAGTGAAGCTGTGATTACTGCAAAATCAACAATAAAATGCATTTACAAAGCAAAACTATTTTTTTCATCATATAAACGATTGAATTTCTGTAAAAGAGCTCATTTATAATGAACTGCTAAATGAACCACACAGCTATGATCCACTAAAAACACTCCAACAAATGGTTCAAACAGGGCGTGTGTGTCAACAGACTGAGTGCAGGGCATGATGGGAAATCCCTCTATTTGCTATTTATCCAGGAGAGTCAGATTCACTAACAGATGTGTGCTCAGGGCAGAGGTCAACAGACACAAACACACTCTAAATTGACCACAGGGAAAAGTACACACTGGTCTGACATTTTCTCAGCTGGGTTCAAAAAGGGTGACTGAAAATGTCAGGAACTGAATAATCAAAAAATATGACTGTAGTTGGCTTATTGTGCAATCGATACAGCCAGATAAATTATAGAAGAGAAACAAAATGCTCCCTCTGCTCTCAAAATCAGCAAGAGCACCATGCTGGCACACCTTTGACCCACGTATGAGCCAGATGGCAGCCTGAGGGTATTATTGTCGGTGTCATAAAGCTGAGAGGAACTGGCCTTCACCTTCATGCTATGATCTGTAATTCTTTTTTTAACCTTCCTTTTATGATTCTAGGTGTGTTTATATTTTATTGCCTTATTTTTGTTGCATTTTTCATGAGAAGTTTGTTTTTTGTTTCTTTATGAATAGGAATTTCTTTAGGAATGGCGATGCTGGTCAGACAGTCGGGTCACCGCTTTGCTCCAGACTGAAATATCCCAACAATTATTGGATGCATTACTGTGAAATTTTGGTACAGACATTCATGTCTCCTTTACTACCATCAAGGCTGTGACACGCACCCAGAGGTGGGACAAAGTCATTGTTTTGCAAGTAAGGCTCAAGTCTTCGCACTCAAGTCCCAAGTCAAAACAGGCAAGTCCAAAGTCAAGTCCCAACTTTAAGTTTCGAGTCCCAAACAAGTCATAATGCAATAAGCTAGGCGGCACGGTGATGTAGTGGTTAGCACTGTTGCCTCACAGCAAGAGGGTCCTGGTTCGTATCCAGGAGGGAGCCCTCCTGTGTGGAGTTTGCATGTTCTCCCCGTGTCAGTGTGGGTTTTCTCGGGATACTCCGGCTTCCTCCCACAGTCCAAAGACATGCAGGTTAATTAGCGATGCTAAATTGTCCGTAGGTGTGAATGTGAGTGTGAATGATTGTCTGTCTCTATGTGTCAGCCCTGTGTTAGTCTGGCGACCTGTCCAGGGTGTACCCCACCTGTCGCCCACTATCAGCTGGGATAGGCTCCAGCCCCCAGAATTAGTTATGAACATGCTGGAAATGAGTAGTGTCAGTGTTAGCTGAATCAGCAAATTGAGGAAAATTTGTGGCACATTTCAAAATAGCATACTTTTCTGGTCTTTGAGCTTGGAGGAAGGTATCAATTATTTTCAAGTCAACAGGCTCAAGTCAAAGTGAAGTCATGAGTCATTGGTGTTAAAATCACAAGTTGAGTTCCAAGTGTTCTTTGATTGTGTCAAGTCGAGTCTAAAGTCATCGAATTTGTGACTCAAGCCTGCCTTGATTAAAAGTCATGTAACTCCAGTCCAAACCTCTGCACCCACCAACATAAACATTACTTTACTTTCAGCTCAACATGTGTGGCAAAGGAAAAAACAACATAGCATCACTGGATCCAACCTATTTTTAACTCCCGCTGGGCAGCATAACTGAACACTGGAATCACTTGGATTTCAGACTAAAAGAAGAGGTGACTGAAGCTAAAAACAGACAACAATCAAATGACTCCACACAACTCCACACTGGAGACAACACACACTCACCCTTCCCAGTATGACATTGATCTCCACAGCTAGCAGGAGTCCATACAGCAGCATCAGCAGTCCGGTGATGCAATAGCGTAGCTGCCTGGGGCCGATGCCATGCTCGGTATACTTGGCAAACTTGATGGTCTTCATAATAAAGGCCAGCACCCAGTAGATCAGCAGTGCTGAGGAGATTTAGCAGGGATCAGAGAAAGACAGCAAATCACGGGATGAGCCAAAAAGATAAATAACCCCACTGCAGACAGATCATATTAAAGCAGGAGTTTGTTTGTCACTTAGGCTTAAACTGGATTTGTGAGATATGTGGGTGCATTTTGTCAAAGTCTGAGTCACATTTCAGTGAACACAAGAATAGCCACGGCTTAGCTGATGTTACAATTGGTTTATTGTTTTGTGATGAGTAATGTTTTCAGTGCAGGTGTTTTTTTTTGTTTTTGTTTTAGTCCTTCAACTATTAACTGTTGTGTGAAGTCTTCCTCTTTTAGTTATTTTTTTCTTTCCTTTATTCACCATCCTCTTCTCCCTTTGCTCCTCCCCTCAGACATCAACAGCAACACCTCAGCAGTGTGTGTCTAACAGCTTCCAAGGTGAACACCTTTAATCCAGTAAATAGGAGGTAAATCAATTGTCTTCAGGACATGAAGATCTTTTGATGGAGTCACATCTTGTCAGGTTTACTGGGGTAAACACTGAGAGACTGAGACTGTGAAAACACTCATAATAGATTAGAAAGCTGTCTGTGAAAGATAACAATCAAGGGTAATAGAGAAACAATATCATCCATTCAGACTCTAATACAAAGTTTACTTTTTCATTATGAAGATAATCTATACTATGACAGTAGTCGCAGTGTGCGGGTCAATGGCAGAGTCTCACGGCAGGAGATTCATTTCTTTTCATGCGATGATGAACCCAGCGCCGCTCTATGACTTCCCTCGAGAGACTGGCTGTGATATAAAGACTTAATAAATGCTCAAGGCGGCTCACTGACGTGATTGCGAGTAAAAACCTGAGAGCTGAACACAAATGAGTTAATGACGCATAAGGAGGAGGGGAACAGTTGAAGAGAAGCACAGAGGGGTTATCATCACAGCAGGGCAATTCCAGGATCTTTATATGAGGTGGGACCAATAACCAGTCTCTTTCTGTTGAAAAATGGCTTCGAAAACATTAGGCACAATTTTCAGGCTGTTGTGCAGCACCCTGTGCCCTAGTTCAGGTTGTATTACATGAGAAGGGGAGCAGCTCAAGAGCCCGACAATCGTTTTGTACTGCTATTTTGCAGAGATGTCAACAGTTAACTGTTTAATAGTTTAATCAATTAACTGTTGAGAATATTTTTGACCGGTTATACGTGCCGGTTTATCGGATAGCTTTGCTAATTTTCAGTTTACTGAGCTGCGCAACAACTGGGTCTGGTGGGAGCGAGCAAGCGGCACTGCTCATTTGGCAATTACTGCTGAAGAGCAGGCAGTGGGCATGTGCACTGGGGTGGGCAGCGGGCACATTTCCGCATGTTGACGCGGCTAGCCAGCTGTCAGTTGGCAAAGCCAACATAAAATTAAATAAAAGGTGAGACATTTACATCACAAAACATTAATGTTTTTCCACATCTAAATGGATAGCACTTTATGTGGCGCTAAAGCTCACACTGAGACACACCTCTGCATTACAGGAGCAAGCATGGGAGTAAAATGTATAATATATGGTTGCTATGGAAATATTATATTTTAATGTATTAATTCTCACAGGTGATGAGGGGTTGTGATAAAAATAATAACAAGGAAATCTATTCCTGTTGAAAACACAGTAAACTGTCCAGTTCTTTCATCAGAAACCCATTGTCCTAATGAAAAGAGATAATTAATATCTACATTGGGCAGTACAATTACACTATATGATATTGCCTTCATTTTCCAATCCCATCTGTATGTGATGAATCATTCATCTGTGAATGGTGGACCTGATTCGGTTTATAATTACATCATCCTGAAGAGCTCATGCAATTTGAATGCGCTGTTGTTCTGACACTCAGAGGCAGAAGAGGTGGCAAGGGTCAGTTTTATATGAAATAATTTGATCTATCCCTGCTTTACAAGCCCTGATTCCCTGATCCCTTTTCAGTAATGTTTTCACAAGCCTTAATCAAATTTTGACGCTACAAAAAGTTCTGGGCTCTTGTCTGAAACCCTGACTGGGTGTTCAGCAGAGCCACCCAGAGACCAGCAGTGAAGGGTATAAGGGGAGCATTGCTATAAAGACTTAATTGTGTTACGTGAAGCTTAATTCAATACATGAAGGTAAGTGAGAAGGAGCATGAATGATTAATAATCAAATGATAGCTGAATATAAATATACTGTACCCAGTAGTAGTTTGGGGAAGTTGGAGGTCTCGATGTTATGATAGTAGACAATAGAGGTGATGCCAGCCATGAAGGCCAGAGCTGCAGGCATGTACAGGTGAAGATGGTGGGATTGGCTGAACCTGCAAACAATAATCAGACAGAAGAGGAACAAGCTTAGAGTAAGCCCATAATGACTGATTCAACTGTGAACGGCTCTTCAGCTAAGCACTGAAGTCTGAAAAGCACAGTGAAGTGGTGGGCAGGTGGACAGCTCTTCTTTTCACTTCAGTTATAATCACTCACATGTAGTTACCCACCTCCAGTCTGCAGAAATGGCTGATAAACAGCAATCCTGAGTGTTTACTGGAGCCTGTTACGCATGGACTCACTACATCGGACCACAACATGATGTATAAGGGTCAGGCAGAGAGAAGGGGAGGGCAACAGATAACAAGGAGGATTTAATAAGAGAAAAGGCAGAGATGGATTTTCTGTCCAGCTTTGTCTCTTCATGCGTAAAACCTGCGATTGGCAACTCTAACTGACACTTATTACCTCAGTGACAAATTCAGGTTAAGAGACAGCAGCAGTTTGAAGGTAGAGGAGGATTAAACAAATTGGAAACACAGACACAACTTTTGATTGGCAGACATGTTCAGTGGCCATATCAGGTATCAGGTTTTTTTTATTTATATTTTTTAGGGCATTTTGCCTTTAATGGACAGGACAGGTAAGTTTGAAGGGGGGAGAGAGAGAGGGGGGATGACATGCAGCAAAGGGCCACAGGCTGGACTCGAACCTGGGCCGCTGCGGCAACAGCCTTGTACCTGGGACACCTGCTCTACCCATTAAGCTACCGACACCCCTTCAACATAATTTTTAACCAAATTTAAGACTGACTTCTGGACAAAACATCTTTCTTAGTGGGTAGATATAAAAGTAAATACACGGAGTACTCCAGGGATGACGTTTTTCTGTAGGCTGAGATGGAAACTGACATCAACCTGGTTCCCCCGTCAAAAAGCCTATTGGATTTACCTTTGAATTTTGGATTATTGCAGAAAAAAGCCCACTGGCAAACAAAGACTTATGATACTTATACATTTTGTTCAGTAAGATAATCTTCACAATAAAAGTTTTGAAGCCTGACTGTAAATGCAGTACAAAGCTAATGTTAGGACATAAACTAACAGTCACATGATTTAATGTTTCTACCAAAAAAAAGGCTGTAAAACCATGTTTGGCATGATGATGTCCTGTAGTCTCATTTAGCTACTTGTTAGCAACCACCTTTTTTTAAAGACACAAAAAAGCTTTAAAATTCACAGTGGGGTATTTCCTGACATATTTTATGTCATAGAACAAAACATGAAAGTCTGTTAAGCTTGTCTTAACCACAGACCTTATTTTTGGCATCTCACCAAAAACCCATTAAAAAAACATTGACTTTGAGATGAGGGAACCAAAATGCTAAAATGCTAACTCATTCGGGTCTCATTCCTGAGGCTCTCATTATGTACTCGTGTGAAGAGGCAGGTTTAATGTAGAATATGGTTAATAGAGCGAGATAGGTTAATCTACTGTACATTTTGCCAACAACAGGTAAGTATGAGTGGCAGTATAAGGTTCATTGGTAGGTTTAGACATGTGGACTTTCATAACATTTTAACAGATGGATTAATCAAGTCAGATAAAATGTTTGTGGCAATTAAGTCCTCACAAATTTAAATGTAAGACTAGGTGAGGCTAATATTTGTTAAATTAGCCTACATTTAAGACTTTTGAAGACTTTGTTAACTCCCATTCTGAATTGACCGCAAGTGACTTGCAAATGTGTCAAGTTTGTAAAAAACACACGTTATTTTCAAGTACAGTGGCTTTCCAGCACAGAGGATTTATTTTGAAGAGCCATTTCCTGCTGTAGGGTGACTGAGGGACAGCTAACGTTACTTACTTGACAGAGACAGCATACTAGCTTGATGACATTAACCACAAATATGACACTGAACATATTACACTGCGTGGACCTTGAACTAATGACTAAGGAGAAATATGGACCCTGTGGCTGGACCAGTTGGGAACCACTGGACGAGCAGATACTCTGTGTATTTTGTGTTGTTGGAAAGGCCCAGGAAAAACACTTAACACTTTGCACTGCTAACTGGCTAAAATTAGCACCTACGACACCAGTGTTGGGCTCGTTAGCTAAAACCCATTACTTGCTACACTATTTGAAAAGTATTATTATTACTTTATTTTTTACTCCCTGACAACAATAACGTAATTCATTGCACTACTCCTAATATTACTTTTCTGTTTACAACCCACAAAATTGGTAATTATGTCTTTTCTCCTAAAATTCAGACTTCACACGTGCGTCTCTGTGAAGGGGTCATCCCTATGTTCCCAGGGTTCTGGGGAACACAGAACCCGGGAAACATAGAACCTTTTTTGTGTAAGCGGGGAACATAGAACCTTTTTTGCAGGATTAAGTGGGGAACATAGAACCCGGGAAACATAGAACCCTGGGAACATAGATACGCTCCCCCTCAGCTTTGCTCTGTAAAGTACAGAAGCTTCCCCTGGCAGCGATTAGCTGACTCACCATTGTGTGAACACATTCGGCTCAAGCTTGAATGTGTTACATACTCATATGTAAAAATCCCACACTTCCACTGTAAGCAGGAAAGAAAGATTTATGAGCAATTAACAACTAAATCACCAAGTCTTAGCCACAGTGTTAGCAGCTAGCTCGTGTTAGCTGTTAGGCAGTAGCTAGCTAACGTTGAAAGCTAACTAAGGAGGGCTATCAACATTTGGTCTAGCTTAAAATTGTAAAGTAAAAAGAAAACACAAGGTGCTCAATCATAACAAACCAGTACAGATATCCATTTAGTAGAGAATATGGTTGAAAAACTGCTGTAACAATTATAACAGAGGCCTACATCACAAAAACAGCTTCTGTCAGATGTCTGCTGACTTAGCATGCTAACAGTTTTAGCATGCTAGCATTTTTTTATAGCATGCTAGCTTTGCCTATTTTCTGCTTTTTTAGCTTTTAGCTAATACACAGTCAAGCAAAAACTTACCGTAAATATAAACTACAGGAATATATATTTCAAAAAAAAGCTTTTAAAGTTGCATTTTTAACTTAAAATTGTGTTTATCTACAGAGGCACGCAGCATGGTACTAACCTGTAACCTAAGCATTTTGTATGGAAATTAAGTTTTAAATGGTCAAGCGCACCTGCCATCCCATAAATACTCTGAGGAACTATTGTTAGACAATGAAGCACACTTCAACCAACATCACATAAAATGCAGTATGGCTCATCAACTCATAGTTGGTTTTGTCTGTTAATCATAGATACACAGCTGTCTCAAAACTACCATAATCATTGTCAAATGTCATACACACAGCTTTAAATTTCTGGAACCATTTTAATACGATAAGTGTGTCAACATACCCATCAGAGACGATGCCCTCTGCGATCTCACAGACGAGGATGAAGAGCAGGACAAAGGTGAGGAGCCAGCGTAGGTTGTGACCAGGGAAGTGAAGCCAGGTGCTGTGGTGGATGTGAACCTTTGAACTCTGGCTGCCCCAGCCTCAAATAGGAGACAGGAAATAAAAGTTTATTTTAAAAAGCATCATTTTATCCATACAGTCAGACAGTAAGATAAAGGAGTGCCTTGTAAAAACGTCTGCAGAGAGTCAGAAAATGTAAAATTAGATCAAAATGGCAAACGCTTCTGTTTTTTTGACACAATTCACTGTGAGCTACTGTAAATTAACACTTGAAAAAACAACCTTGCAAACACTTTTGACTTTGTGCTTCCTACTCCCAATGCAACCTTCAGCATCATGAGCTGCATATCAAAGCTCTCTCACACTTAAAGCAAGGCTGAAAGAGGATCTGTTAACTTTTCAGAGTTCAGGAAACTTTTGTTATTATCAGTTACATCGCCCGATGCTTGGCAGGCAAGCCAGTAGGAGTAGCCAGACAGCTGCTGGCCTGTGACCGTTAATTAATTTAGCTCTAATTGCAACGACTTTGTGACTTCTTTGTCCTTTATCCTCTCTATAATAACTATAATATCACAATGATTCAGTCATCAAAGTACAATGTAATTCATTAATGGCTCATTACTGCTACTGCTGTCACAAAACAAATCTGGGCTCACTGAATTATGTTAATCACTCCTCTGTTGTTGGCACCTTAGCTGCTGGACAGTTTATTTCTCTGAGACGTGTTGGCACAGGCTGGCAGTCTCACACAAACACACAGCCTTAAAACAGGCAAAATTTCTCACATATGTAAACAACTGCGTTGATAATCAGCAGATTGGGGGTTTTTTTTAGCAAAAATGCTAAATATTTGCTGGTTCCATTGTCTCAAATGTAAAGACTTGATGGTTTTATTTGTCTTGTGTAATATTGAATGAAGCATATTTGGGCTTTGGACTGCTGGTCAGACAAAACAAGACATCTGAATATGTCAGTTTGAGGTCTAGGAAACTGTAAAGGACACTGTTCCCGACTTTTGGATATTTTATAGATATTTTATATATATTTTATCAATAATTAATTGATTAATAAAAAACTAACTGAATTGGTAATAAAAATAATCAATAGTTGCAGCCTTAACAGGGGTACAATAATCCTCCTCTCTGACCGCTGGTGCAAAGCAAACTGTCTCATAAAAGTGTTGTGGTGCAATTATCCTCTGCAGCATCCTCTTACATTGACGACTAGCTGAACTCGTGAGCCAGCACTCTGAAGAGCAGCACATTACAGAGTTGCAGGGCAGAATGGAGAGCAGGACTACAGTTTACAAAGATGGACAGAGAAGCTTTCACAGCCCAGAGGTTTGTCTTTAGTGGCAAAGTTATTAGTGAAAGCACTACAGCTCAAGGTGACAGGGCAGAGAGAGGAATCACTGCAGCTTACAGCCAGGTTCAGCTGGGTTATCCTCTAATGTTAACAGACTCACACTGCCCTACTCACCTGCTTTTAGCTTTTACTTTCAGTCTGCTAATTTGCATTATTTAGTTGGACTTCTTCTCCGCAGTTAAAATTCCAGTGTGTAGCATTTACAGGGATATATTGGCAGAAATGGATAAAAATATTTGTTTTTGTTGGTTTATTATAACCTGAAAATAAGAATTGTTGTGTTTTTGTTAGCTTAGAATAAGCTGTTGACATTCACATAGGGAGTGTATCCTCTTCCACAGAGTCCGCCATGTTGTTCTACAGTAGCACAGAACAGACAAACCAAACACTGGCTCTCGATAGGACCATTCCCATTTGAGCATTTCAGCATTACCCACCATAGTTCTATATGCTTGGCAGACAGGAGAAGTTACAGCTGGTTGCAATCTGCAACCTCATCACTAGATTAAGAGGGAAAATGTTAAAAATGAGAAACAAAATGTTTATGGAGGAAACTTAAACAATGTTTCTAGAAAATGCCACCTTGTGAGGGAGAAAAATAAGACTAATAGTCTACAACCATGGCAGCAGCTTTGTGAGATATGTGAACATGCTCGCAAAGACAATGCTAACATGTTGACGGTTAACAGTTGTAATGTTTACTGTGTTCACCATCTTAGTTCAGTGTGTTAGCTTGCTAACATTAAGTAGAGACCATCTTGCGTTGGGATCACTCAAGCCACACAACAGCAACAAGCAAATGTGGGCCAGGGGCATAAAGTGGGGGGCAATAATCCCTTCCCTACCTCTTATGAACGGTGTAACGATCCATCGATCCGGATCGATATATCAATTCAATGATCAATGATCCAGTATCATCGATGCAAAGTGAAAACATTGATCCATATCGTCATCTTTGGGATACGCTTTTAATTTTGAAAGTCTGTGTCACCATCAAACAGCAACAGGCAGATGGCAAGGCACAGGGACTGTGGCTCAGAGGTAGAGCAGGTTGTCCACCAATCAGAAGATCAGCGGTTCGATCGCTGCAGCGCTTCTCCAGTCTGCATGTCGAAGTATTCTTGAGCAAGATACTGAACCCCGAATTGCTCCCGATGATGCTTCCATCGGTGTGTGAGTGTGTTAAAAACTGAGTGGCAGGTGGCACCTTGTATGGTAGCCTGGGCCACCAGTGTATGAATGTGTGTGTGAATGGGTGAATGTGCCTCATAGTGTAAAAAGCGCTTTGAGTGGTCCGATGACTAGAAAGGCGCAATACAAATGCAGGTCCATTTACCATTACAAAAGATAACATTATTTACTCTGGAATAAATCAGCAGTGTGGAAATAATTTGGATTTCGGAGAGAAAAAAGGGGCCAACAGACAAAACACATGCCATACGTAAACAATGCTGTTACGAGATAAACCACACAAACATTACTCACCTGGACGAGCATCTCACTCCGCTAACTTCTCACAACAGCAACATTAGCTGCTCTGTTTGAACAATGTTGGGCTGAAAAAATGTGCATGCAGGCTTATATTCAACCATGCTGCAGCATAAATAATAATAACGCTACATGTAATTTGTTAAGCTATAAGTAGAGAAAGAAAAGTCTGCAAGCCGTTAGGTTAATTTATGCAATGTAAACATGCTAAAGTTAATTTCGGGTCACTAGCAAAAAACAATTGTTTTGTCCATGAACCTTGTGTTAATGTGTTGTCAATTCATACTTTATAGCTGTTGGGAGAAGGTTGCGTTCACGGCTTTAAGCCAGATAGACCTGAAGTTTTATGAAAAATGATGATAGTTTGGGTTAAAATGAAAAGATTTCTTTCAGGAAGGACTTTCTGGCAGAAAGCCCTGAAGGTTAACTTAACCCATGTACTGTTTTATGTGAGTTAGTGGAGTCAGTTTAAAGTAAACGTCACTGCACTTATTGTTTCTGTGCTTATTTTATCTTTCATGGCCAAAAGCAAAAAAGAAAGGGGTGGCAGCTTCTTCTGTAACTGACTGTGTTATATCGGCATTCAATATTGTCTCATATTGTTTGCAATATCTGCAAATATCGTATCGTTGTCCGAAGAATCGATATATCGTATCATGATGAAACTGGTGATTTACACCCCTACCTCTTACCCCCCTACTTCTAGTGCCTCAGACTGCACCCATCTTTAAACTCCGCCTTTATTTTGATCTCACCTACACATAAAGTTTCGTGACTGCATCTTGCACTGTTGTGACACTAATGCATTGACAAAATCTGTCCACAGACAGACAGACAGACAGACAGACAGACAGACAGACATATAAACACCTGGCAAAAAACTCAAAATGCCTTCTGTAGTAGCTCCTGCTTCAGTAGGTGCCACCAAGAGCATATTTTGCCATGATGACACACACACACAGACTCACAAGTTAAAAAACAATACAAGACATCAGGGCTTTATCACAGCTGGTAATTAGGACTAAACACAGAGTACGCCTGAGGCTGATGGGAAAGCCCTCAGTTTAGTAGGTGTTTGGTTATAAACCGAAGTATTCTGCAAACAGAAATTTTGACCTGATGATGGCGCTAGATGAAAAGTTAATGAATTGCTTAAGCGGTTACAGTTCATACTGAGAACATGAACATGTGAATCAAATTTCATGGCAATCCATCTAATAGTTTTTGAGATATCCCAGTGTGGACCAGAGAAGCGGACAGACCGACTGACATTACCATCCACAGAGCCAGCATACTGTTAGCATGGCCAAAAAGAGCTGTCATCTAATAATACATAACAAAGTAGAGTGACAGAAATGACACTGAAAGTTGAGGTATGGAAGAATAGCCTCACTACAAAACATCCACACACACAAACAAACAATAAAGGCAAACAATATCTCTGTGTGTTAAATATGATCATATAGGCTGCACATTCTGTCGACAACAGGCTCACAGAGACACTGTCAAACTGTTGTATGAAGTGACAAAGTGTTTTCCTACTTTAAAAAAAGCTACACATGGTGTGCACACACACAGACATGTGAGGGCAGATGATGAAGCCAGAGCATGTGTGACGGTAGCAGCAGAGTGTGTGCAGCGACGCAGAGCTGGTCCGTTACACGACGATGATGACACTAATGGAATGGCCAGCAGCCAGGAAGGGAGGCAAAAGAGAGGTAACCTAATGCCAACATGATGCCTCTGTACACCACATTCATCAGAGGAGTCGCATTTAATATGTCCTTACATCCATACCATACTCAGGAGACTCACATTTCTATTACTGGCTATGGGACAGCAAACACCTACAGTACAGAGAGGGTGTCTTAACTCATGCACAGTCAAAGTGTATTAATGTGTATGGGCACTGTAATGGAAATAAGGTATTTAAAGTTATGCTTTATTTCGTCTTTATACAATATACACTTGCCTATATATCATATGTTAAAGTAATCTGATAGAGAGATAACTGAGAAGGGCAGCTAGAGA
This sequence comes from Epinephelus moara, assembly GCF_006386435.1. NCBI lineage: Eukaryota > Metazoa > Chordata > Actinopteri > Perciformes > Serranidae > Epinephelus > Epinephelus moara. The sequence continues at coordinate 17,064,274 of NC_065525.1, read as the reverse complement.
ACATGTTAAAGCCCATCAATCTTTTTTATATCCCCCGGGAGTTGTGCTGACACATCATCAAAGCACAAGTGTATGTGCTGGGTGTGTGGTCTGTGCAGGGATGTGTTGTGCAAAGACGCTGAGGATCTCACCTCTCAGCGACACTCACCAATGAAGAGGATGGGGAAGGTGATGAAGAGGAGGAAGACATGTGGCACCACATTGAGCGCATCCAGGAAACAGCCGTTGTTCAGAACCCCTCCGTCCACGTTGTAGGCCACCGAGTTATTCTCGTTCCCACAGAACGCCAAGGACATGGTGGAACCGGGACTCTGCAGGGAACCGGTCGGAGGAAAAGGAGGAGGAGGAGGAGGAGGAGGAGAGAAAGAGAGATTTTAAATAGAAGCTCTCAGAGCATGTCGTCTTTTCAAAGGGAACACTGATGGCGTCTTCAGTAGATAGATTCCACAGTGACCTCCTTCCTGCTCCCTCTCAAATCCAGCTCCCAAATTTTAGATCCAATAAAAGAGAGGAATCAGAGGGAGAGAGGGAAGGAGGGAGAAGGGGGTCAGAGGCAGTCACAGTCCGGTGCAGCAGCAGCAGCAGCAGCAGCAGGTCTCTCTCCTCTCCCGCAGTCTAAGCTGCTTTCTCTGCCATGCTGGTGAGAAACATCTGCATCCCGTCCGCCTGCAGTCCTCAGACATCCTCTAAAACTGAAGCTTCACTTGCCGCTGCACAGCTCCACTGGAATGCACTCAGACACACATACACACGCACACAAGCAGACACATACAGCTAGAGCAGCGGTGGCATTCTGCAGCGCACACTGCTATTCCTGTCTCTTTGCAAACGAGAGCTCAAAGTTGACCTTGGAAGGCGAGAGCAGAGAGGGAAGAGTGTGCAGGCGAGCTGGAGCTACAGAGCTACTGAAGGTAGGGGGGCGAGGACAGGAGGGTGCAATGAATGAATGATGGAGAGAGAGAGAGAGGAGAGAGAGGGGGGTACAGCTGCTGAGAGAAGTGTGCAAACGTTGGAGGCTACAAAGGTACGTGTGAAGCATGAGCAAGCATGCTAATCTTAATCCCAACACCACGTTTGCAGGAATTACATAACTCTTCCCCTCAGTCATTTACCACTTCAGCTCATATTATAACTACAAGACTTCTAAACAAGAAAGAGCGCAGCAGTGACTGAATAAGTAGGCTGCCCCGATAAGAAAGAAAAAGGGACGTAAAATATTAATGAATTCCTGGGATGGATTCATTGTGCGTTCAGGTCCTGCGGGAAAGGTCCTGCTGCAGCCAATGGCAGCTGACTTGCTCAGAGGGATCAGCGAAGAGGCACATGGGAGCAGATTTCTGATAATCCATGTATCAACAGGGACAGACTCATGGCCTTTTCCTCCTGGTTAAAATGATGTATGGTTAATATAATCCACTCTACTGTGACCTTCACATAACAACAACAAGGAGATAAGCTTACTGTAAATGTAATGAGCAGTTTACATGGGTGCTTACACACAAATATGTGAGCCGGGGTGCATTCAAGTAACAGATAATGCACTCAACCGTGCTTAAGTTGTTGTCAAAATGTGGTGCTGTGCTGGAAATAGCATAAACTAAACTGAGATCCAATGACATTCAGTTTTATCCCCATTTAAATGTCTGTCTGACTGCAATCTGCATTAGACATTATTGTCCATTAAACGACATCCGTGAGAGACAAAGTGCTGTCATAGCTATTGGCAAATTGTTATATTATGTTAAGTAGTATGTCTAATGCATTATTTCCTTAAAATGTCTGGAGGTGCTTTTATAATTACATTATTGCTACTAGAATAACACTGTAAAGAGATAAATCAAAACATAAATGCATGTGGTGATCGCTTTGTATTTAATCCAGACAGAATTAAAAGTTTTAATTGACTTGCAGCAACGGTGGCAGTCTAAAATTATCTCTGTGTGAGGAAAACCACGCTACATGTTAATTAAAATGTTGGATTGTTTGTGTAAATGCTGCCATATGTCTTTGCAAACTCTATCCTCAGTGGAGTTTGCAAACCTGCGGCAACAACATGCTTCTCACTGCAAGCACATAGCTGTGTCCAGATTTCTCGTGTAGGCTTAAAGGAGTATTAAAAAACAAACAAACACCAATTTGTTATCTTTCAGGAGGCTGTTGTAAGGCTTGAAGCAATAAAATGTATAGAAAAGAGGCACCAGGCGTAGCTGAAAGTGAAGAAATTCTAGTTGAGTAGTTTCATTTTAACACCCAACTGCAGCCACATCCTCTCACTTCCTGTCCCACATTAATTATCATCTTACTCGGAGGACCGTACTCATACCAGCTGACAGTAAATAACTTGGCAACACATAGGGGTTTTAAACAAATCAAGCCAAGGAGAGGGGTATGTCCACAGACAATTGAGATATGTGGCACAGCAAAGCACAGACTAACCAGATGTCACGTCAGCAGGGGTTTCACCAATTCAGTGGAAATAGATTTCAGCTTGCAATATACTGCCAACACCAATTCCTCAATTAGAGATTATCAGACTGGATTGCAATGCCCTGTGTCTGTATTATTATCTTTTTTTTTCAGCTGGGAAAACTGGCCGAGCTATTGGTTCTGTGGTGCCCTACATATGAGATGAGCGCTGTCCATCACTGGATTGCCTGAGGGGGGGAGTTGAAGCTTCAGTGTGTGGAGAAAGAAAGAGAAGAGGTAGAGGAGCTGCAGCCACTCTCAGAGGCACTCAGAGAGGAAAAGGGTTAGTAGAGCTGGAGGGCTTACAGCTACGATCAAGAGAAATGCATTCCTAAAATCATTAAAAGTAGAAATAGAGGCTCTGCCATTGTTAGGTGGTGACATCATATATGGGTTATAGAAGCACACATACAGACAGATGCCAATATAACAGGGCTGACTCTCTCTCTCTCTCTCTCTCTCTGTGTGTGTGTGAGAGAGAGAGTGTGTCAGTGTGGTTATAATTTTGTCTGTGGGAGTACAAGTGAGGACAAGAGGTGGATGTTAAATCATGCATCGATCTATGTAAAGAAAGGAGGTACCAGTGCTGCAACTCAGCATTTACAAAATGTGCTCCATCTGGCTGTGTGAATGTGTGACCACGATGCAACAGCACAGCCGTGAATCCAACACATCCAGTATTTCACACTCTCCCATAACTCGCCCCTAGAAATGAATCCTAGGGATGTAGCACACTGGCACACACACACAAGGGTTCCTTAATAACTGTGATCCAAAATGACTTGTAACATCATTACACAGGCCTTTCATCTGCAGCCAACTCAGGTCTGCACAATTATGTATGCAAATGAAAACATTTATGTCCCTAGTGGATATTCATATAGGCCTATGACATGTAGGTGTAATTGAGAAATGCCCCACAAGTAATGCCATGCTGTGTGTATGCAATGTTAATAAAGTGAGAGTATCGATCAGTGTGTGTGACCAGGTGACAACCAGCAGCTCTTACCGGTTTATATCGAGAGATCATTGTGTTTCAGCTGCGTTTCCCCGACTCCAGAAACACTCTCCAACCCTCTTCAACACTGTCACATCCGTCGCTTGGTTGTAAAAAAAATCAAAGAGGTAAAATCTCCCAAATTGCAGTCTCTCATGTGCTCGGAGTGCAGCCGACTTCTTGCTGTCCCACTTCTTGTTTGACCATCTGAAACACACGCGGGCGGCGGTTTAAGGGTGGAGGCAGGGAGCTGTCCGCGGTCCTGAACCCGGGTACCGAGGAGGAGGAAGAGGAAGAAGAGGAGGGCAGATCTTCCACCCGAGGCCACCTTTGGGCTCAGTCATGAACCGACCACCGGCGGGTTACAGCAGCAGGAGGGTGGGGGGGGTCGCTCAACCAGACATACCACAACCACAGCGGTCGATACGGCGCTCATAGCAGTCACGTATGTCATCATGTAGTGGGAGCGGATGACTGCACGGGTTATATAACAATGAAATGGGATGCTGCACAGCGAGGCTGCACACATGTAACAATGTATGATGGGTTTTTTCAGCTTTTCTGATTTTTTTTATGGCCTAAAATTCACATTAATGACAATTAACTCCTAAAATATGAATATAAACTTGATTGAAGTCGATTTAATGACAGTCAGGTTCCTTAAAAGCAGAATTATAAACACAGTTGGGACTCCCTCATCCTGTGAGAGGCTTAGTATTCAAGAAGGAGCACGTCTGCCCCCTGTGGACATTTAATTACAAAACTGTATGGCTCCCCAGACTCGAAGTAAATCGATGCAGAGCTGGTGAAAACAATGCAATGCAGGAGGTGATGCAGGGAAGAGTAGCTTACCTACATCACCCTGTAAATTAGTAGAGTAATGGTTATCCACCTTTAAAACAGTAACACAAAGAAAGGAAAATCCATATAACTTTTATGAAAATGTGGACGGATATTAAGTCATGACTTGTCCTAAATTTATTTGTCTACATGGTAAAAAAAAAAATCTTATGGAATTTTCCTCATTATTTTTAGGATTTTTAGGATGGCAAACATACACCAATCCGCCAAAACATTAAAACCACTGACAGGTGAAGTGACTAACTTTGATTATTTTGCTCCAATGCATTGTTCTGCTGAGATCTCTTTGGTTCTGGTATTCATGTGGATACCACCTGACATGTTCCACCCACTCAAACACTGTTGCAGACCAAGTACCCCGCCTCATGGCAGCAGTACTCCCCAATGGTAGTGGCCCCCCAGCAGGATAATGCACCATGCTACATTGCAAACATCGCTCAGGAATGACCCAAAGAATGTGACAAAGACCTCAAAGTGTCAACCTGGCCTCCAAATTCCCCAGATCCCAATCTGAATGAGCATCTGTCGCACGTGCCATTAACCCACCTCACAACCCACTGGACTAAATGGATCTGCTGCCAACAGACTGGTGCCAGACACCGCAGGACACTCCCAGAGATCCAGTGTCAATGCCTCAGTAGGTCAGAGCCAAGTCTGATCCAAGGAGGCCCCACCTTGGATTAGGAGTACATTTGGGGTACTGGCACATCACAAGAATCCTTGAGCAGATTGGGACCTGGGAAATTTAGAAGCCAGGTCGACACCTTGAGCTTTTTGTCACGCTCCACAGGCCATTTCTAAACAGTTTTTGTAGCGTGGCATGCTGCTTTTCTCTGCTGGGGGGCCACTGCCATTGGGGAGTACTGTTGCCATGAGGGGGGGTACTTAGTCTGCAACAGTGTTTGAGTAGGTGGAACATGTCAGGTGGTATCCACATGAATGCCAGAACCAAAGGTTTCCCAGCAGAACAATGCATTGGAACAAAATAATCAAAGTTATTCACTTCACAAAAAAAGGGAAATCCAAGGCACTCTTCATTAAATTTATAGAAAGCCTTAATTCAAAAAATGGCTATTTCATTTAGAAAAAGTTAAAACATGATGAAAGTGGGTTACAGCTCACGTGTTTCGGCACAAAAGCCTTCCTCAGGGTGTGAGGATTCACTTCACCTGTCAGTGGTTTTAAAGTTTTGGCTGATCGGTGTATATTTTGTATTTTGATATCTGCTTGCAAAGAAGCCCTCACAAGGTGCTGGTTGCATCCTGAACCCCCACAATAGGGGAGTGGACAGACATTGTATATGATATTTATGTTATGGAAAAGATTACTTTTTGTCTTCATCTTCAGAAAAATGTGTTCATTAAATTCTGGGCGAAGTGGGTGAAATATGTAATACTTTTACGACCTAATTTTGTGGAGGTATCGTACAAAAGACCCTATAATGTTTAGTCAAGCAACACTCATTGACTGCTATTCTATTTATTTCAATCCCTCCTCAAGTCTCCCCGACATACAGTATGGTGCATATATGTACAGTTAATCTCTCCCAAAATGTTCTACAGAGGTCATAAATTGTGAAAAAAAATTGAACAGCAGGAGAAATTACTTATCATAATGTATAATTCATGTTTTGCTTTGTAAACTGCTATAGAAAAAAAACTTCTTCTCTCTCTTCTTCCTGAAAATACCACTTAGTGCTGACAGTGTTCGCTGTTTGCCCAATGAAAATCATTAACCAGACTTTATATTTGCCACCGTAACACCAGCCTGGTAATGTAATGCTGGTGTGAGCAGTCCGTTATTGGGCTGTGACAAAAGGCAGATTAAAGAGATGCTGTGATTACAGCTTGCCTGTTTCACCTCACCATTTATTGTTACACTGACAGATGAGACACAAGTCTGAAGGGTACAATTAGCATGGTGAATCTAGTGGTGCGAAGCTAAATGAGTTTAACCATGTACAGGCTTGATAGAGGTGAAGAAGATTACTGAGGACAACCCAATATTGACTGGATCATCCTTTAACAAGACAAGACAACGAGGATGTGCACTGGCTGTATGGATGGCGTCAATATCTTGATACATGAGACAAGGCTTAATTGTCAAAGAGCCTTGAGTAAAAACAAAAGACCAGCTTCAGTGTGAATCTTGAAGGCATCATCAGCAATGAAAATCTTCTTTTTAATGAGTGTGGTTTTCTTGGCAGGCTGTTGATGAGACTAGAAGAACGTTCTGCAGGATAAGAGAGAAGAATTATTCAACAACATGTAAGATAAGAGACAGTTGCAATAAATAAAAGCTGTTAAACCTGCTTTATTGTATTCACTGAGCTGCTATGAAAGCTGTTTTGATATCGTGCTTGCTTCAAAACACAACAGACCAACACACATGCAGGTGAGTTAAGAAACAAAATGACGTGAAATTTAACCCAAGGCTTCTTGTACTCCCCTTTTTTGACTGAGGAGTTGAAACTGCAAAACTTCTTTGGCATTTTAAGGGTCCGATGTGTAGGATTTAGGGGCATCTACTGGCAGAGGTGCTATACTGTTTATAACTATGTTTTCATTATCACCTGAAAACCTCTCTCACAGAGTCCACCATGTTGTTTCTGCAATAGCCCAGAGCTCTAGATAGGGTCATTTGCATTTTTACATCAGCCACCGAAGTTCTCCTACATGCTTGACACGTGAGAAGTTCTGCAACCTCCCTGCCAGATGCCACTAAATCCTACACACTGGACCTTTAAACTTCATCAACCTCACAAATAACCCTGAGGAGCATATTAATCTTTTACTGTAGCAGAGGAGGAATCCTCTCTACAGTACCAGCTGGCGTCACTTAGTGTCTATGTATGTCAGAACATGTAACAGTCCCGGGGAACAACATCCATCAGAACAACTGCTGAAGGCTGGCAGGAGTCTCAGGCTGCTTTTATGAGCGGCCGTGACTTCACGACACAGGACAATACCACAGAGGCCACACATGTACATACGTGCCTATATATGGCTCACTGGGTGGGGATTTGGCAGATATATGATCGCATTAGTTGGAAATGTGTTCACTTGAATAGCATGGCTATATCGTTGTGGAGCACATGCTTCAGAGATAGAAAACATCGCCTCCAGGCTTCATATAGACACACTGCACATTGTTCACGCTGTATACATTCACTGTCACATTAGTGTTTCTTGGAAATAGCCCAGTTGTGACGGGAATACGTAAATCTGACAATTTGACAAAGATGAGGGGAAACAAATACCAAACGAGTCTGTTCGTTTCGTCTGACTGACAGGGAGACTGTCACATGTGCTCAAGAACAAAGACCGGGGCCCAAACAAAAACAAATGCCACACCAAACATCCCCTCTGAGGCGTGCAGTGAAGAGGAGGAGGTTTGAAGACTAAGTTGATTACCAGGACGAGGGTGAGGTGGGAGGAGAGGGAGGGCTAGTGCTGAAGTAGGTAGCCGTGTCTGTACAGTGTTGCACTGCCTTCAAACACCTTTCTGTTCACAGTGGGACTGACTGATGCTGACTTAGGGCTGCATACACGTGCACACACAGACACACAAGCCACACTGTCACATACTGAAACTACGGTGCCAGTTTCATTAAAAAATGTCTTAAATTATCATAAAAATGCCTCAGATATTATACAAGATAAGGTATTATACATGTTTGTAATAGAAGATAAATAATCATCAGGAATGCTTACACTTCATCTTCATATTCTTTCGGAGGGGAAATAGCGATCACAACATCGATCCAGTCCTAAAGGTAAAAACAACATTTATTTTTATTCCGCGTTTGACTGAATCGATAGAAAATATTAAGTATGACTGAATCTGCAAGTTAGAATGTGACAACAACAAACACAACAATGAATCAAGGCTGACAGAGTTGAAGTACAATCAATAAAACACCCTGCTGCTGTGGCTACTCAGGTAAACACCATCGTTCCTTTGAAAAATGAAATATAACATTGCATTTTCTTCTGAATCCTACCCCTCCACTATGCCAGGCCCGAGCCAGAGAGTTTTGTCCCTCAGTCAACGTGGCATCGATCAGGATCTTCCCATTCACAGCCATAAGTTCATCCCCGGGCACGATGCCACCTACAAACAGGCACATCACATTCGGTTCACTGCCCGAACATATTCATTCACAACGGTGACACACACAGAGTAAGTGCTGAGCCAGCTGCAGAGATAAATATAGTCTGCATGAGGAGGCACTCAAACACTCGAATCTCGACGTCGCCTCGCGTCAACGAGTAAACGATAATCATGTCGTTCTTCACAGTGAAGTGCTGTAATGGGGAAATACCTCCAAAAGGCTGCAAGAATGTCATTCAATGAAGTGTTTGTGGATTTAATTTTGAGCTGTCTTGAAGTTACTAGTTGAAAATAAAAAATGAACTGACCGTGCTTATCTGCAGCGCCACCTTCATACACAGAGGATATCACCAGCTTTCCCAACGGAGAGTCTGCACCTCCCTCCAGAGCGAGGTCAAGCTGTCCAGTCTGAAGAACAATGAACAAAAACACCATCAGTCATGTTTGAGGATATTGCACTTTAAATCTGCAGTTGGTAACTTTTACTAAAATAAAATGTTTTCACATATTTGCTAAAAGTGTCACTACATCCACAGTTGTACATGAGACGGATAATCTGTGCCTCCGAAACAGATCATGAGCCTCCTCAGAAACATAGTTTAGTGTACTGTTGAGCTGTAAAAAAAGAAAGTTTGTGACCTGGTTGCCATGTTAATCACAGTCGAGCACAAACCAAGCACCCCCACCAGCTGGAGGAAAGTTTCTCATTTTACAGCTAAATAGTTCACTAAAATATGTTTCTGAAAACATCTGAGGTGAGAAATAGGCAATGCTGTGACAGAATCAGTTCTCAAGCAGTGATTGGCATGATTGACAGCTGTGTTAGAGAGTCCTCTGCTCTGATTGGTTGTTTTACAAAGCCAAGGTAGATTCTAGCAAATGCCATTAGAAGCACTACAGGGAGGAAGGACATGATTTTGCCTCATATACTACGGACTGGATGTAGTGAAAGTTTGCGCAAATATGGCAAAAAATTGTTTTCATAAAAGTTACCAACTTTAACTTTAAAAGTGGTAAGTGAGATTCATCCCATCCATAAAGTGAGTTATCTGAAGTGAAGGGAGGAGACGCAGTCTTTACCTTTTTGATTCTCAGCAGTCTCACATCTCGGCCATCGATCTGGTCCGCGGAGAACTATCAACATATAAAAAGGAGTGAAGAGGGGAGAAGCACAAAACAACTCTGCAATTGCAAAGGAAGAAGTAAATAAAAAGAGGTGCCAACATTAAGAATGGCTTTGTACTCTCTGAATATGTGTGTGGCAATGCTAAGCAAAAACCAAGAGACTTATAGACCCTTCGTGAGTTACTAACCATAAGCATAACCATAAAGAGAGGACTGCTCTACAGAAGCTCAGCAAATTATTAATATCTCTTATTCACACAGAGGCCATTTGAATTAGCCTAATTTATTATACTTAGCTCACTAGCTAGCCACCGAAAGTTGCTTATGTGGCTTCTTTTGTTGTTGTTGTTGTGTGGATGTTTGGTTTTTCAATCCCTTTATTCACTAATTAGTGCATACACATGTTGGGGCTTAGAAGGGGCTTAGATGAGCAACATAGGACAGTGTGTGAGGAAAAGACACAAGAAGAATGAAACAGAGGGGAGTAAATAACTGCAGTTAACTGAGTTCTGAAGGATGGGTTTAGTTTAGTATTATAAATTCTTTCTATTCATGTATATGCACATTCCTGCTCCCACATACACAAATGTTTCCCCAGTTACTTTCTTATATGTACCGGTATGTTTGTACTTGGGTGGTGGCATTAGCTCACCGACAGCAGGACTGATTTGAGAACTGGTGAATATACTTTATTGAACAGTTCAAGTTGTTGTTTTTTTGCAGTGCTGATTGTTATTTCATTGATATCTGGTGTGTGAGTAAATCCAACCACTGTGTACTTTTTAAGTTAATTGTTTTCTTGGCGATAGTTAGGGCCACAAGTAGGGGTATTGTGATCTGTATCAAAAGGTGTTGAGTATATCCAGACCATCAAGTGTCTGTTTCATTTTCTGCTGACAAGATGAGGCATACAATACCATGGAGTATGGATCAAAATCTTCCTCGTATTTCTGAAATCCCTGCAAGAGAATCAACAAGCAGTTTATTAAAATGATTCAACATGTACCAAACAGGACACAATGAACCAAAAGAATCTTAGGGACTGTCATTAAAAAGTGTGCTGGTCAGATTTCCTTTGACAACCAGTTCTACGTTAAAACATTTTGAATAAAAAGAAACCATGGAGACTGAAAGGGTGATGAATTCAAAAGGTACAGTGGCTTTTAAAGCCTCAAACCTTAATTCGGAACAGGGACACGCGCACTCACAGAGAACATTATTCCTAATCATTCCTTTGAAAGACGACAGCTATTTAATTTAAGGGGAAGGAAACAGAACAACGGACGTCACATTTATCCAGCGACGATGACTCAGAGATCCATTTTTCTCCCCCGCAGAATAAACACACATTAATCAAACTCTTCATTTGCTGTTGTGGTGCAGAACTCTACATTGGACTTAAAGGACACATTTTGTAACATATGTATTAGTTTTGGCTGGAGACAGCAGTTGAAATAAGCCCAAACAATCTAACTGATGTGATCTTTGGACTAACAGTGAATCTAATAAGACTGGTGTTTTCTGTCTCTATGCAAAGTGGAGGTACAATATAAGCTTAACAACCACCTTTCTTTCTTATAGTAATACACACTGGACCAACCAATGTAGAGAGACAGTCCTTGACGTACAAACCACCTGATGCCAATAAGGATAAAAACCAATTACACCAGTAAGACTGTGACATGCATTCCCACACTCTACTGTGTGCACCAAATCAATAAAAGCCCACTCATGCAAAGCTACACAACTGGACCTAAAGGCCGTGATGCAGCCAAAACAGGACAGCCAGTCAACCATGAGGTAACCTGACACAAACAGTACAGACAGAACAGGAGTAAAAGCACTCAGGAGAGTAATAATAAATCAATAGAGGTGGTGATAGGTATGGATTACTTGTCGTTTGTTGTTTGATTTAAAAGATGAGTTGAAAGGAACCATCCGTTTCAGCATTTCCGGAGGCTGAAACACAAGATCAGGTAGCGGCTTTTAGCAAACACATAAAAACAGGACAAACACAACCCTCACTCCTGTGCTGTAACTAATGTATATACATATAAAATACATTTTAAAGTGTAACTTGAAGTGTTTTACTGCCTTCAGCCCTGATGGCTGTGGTTAGGTGTGGTCAGAAGTGTGCTCTGTTGCATGTGTAACCACACCCAACGGTGATGTCACAGTGTAGTGACACACCTTCATGTACATTTCTACATCACTGCAGTGAGGTGAGAGGTTAAACCACTTGAGAGTGAGTGTGCAGTGTGATGTGCTGGGTTATGTGACCATTGACTACTCTTGGGGTAAGCAAAGAGAATTCTTTATAACAATAAATAAAGAGTGTTTAAAACTGCCAATAGCATAAAAATGTGAAGTGTTTTGGTCCAATTCTCAATGATTATTGTGGTCAAAAATTGAGACTGGCAATTGTCTTTATTTTTATAACTGTCAAGAAATCCCATTAAAAGACCAAAACCAACAATGTCGTATCGTATGTTGTACAGATTATAAAGCCCCTTGAGGCATATTGTGATTTGTGATATTGGACTACGTGGATAAAACTGATTTTAAGTGAATTAATTGAATTAAATGTATTTGCCTGTAAGACTTCCCTTCCCTGTCTCTGGCACTAGAAGCCCATTGGTTCCTGTCCAAGATGTTATTTTATAAAAAAAAAAAAAAAAACAGGTCACTAATAGTAGAATAGTTTACATTTTTTAAACTAAAGAAATCATAAAACAAGCTGGCCACTGTCGTTTTCAGCAAATGCATCTCAAACAGGAAAACAAGCACATTCGTTGGGCACTATTTCCCTTCATGAATTAATACAGTGGTTCCCAACTGGTGGATTGCAGTTCAAAAGTGGGTCGCGGGTCCATGTGGACCGACCACAAGTGACTCGCAAATGTGTCAGGTTTGTAAAAAACACACTTTATTTTTAAGTACAGTTCATTCTGACACAGAGCTTTTATTTTGAAGTGCCATTTCCTGCTGTAGAGTGAGTGACTTATGGACAGCTACTTAACAGAGACAGCAAACTAGCTCGACAATATGGCTGAACGCAATAGCCACCCAATGGCTATTGCCCAATGTACTAAACTGTGTGGACCTTGAACTAATGACTAAGGAGAAATCTGGACCCCGGGGCTGCATCACTTGGGAATCACTGACTTAATACACACTTGAAGTAAGTATTAACAGAAACAGGATGATGTATGTGAGATTGACTTGGAGGAACATGTCCGCCAATGCAACAGTGTGCTGACTGATGTATTTAATAGATTTGGAACAATGGAGGTCCCATGGGGGACAAGCAGTAGGCGATCCGAGGGGGGGCAGGGAGTGATGACATCCCACTTTTTAGCAAAATGACCTAAATGTGTCCCATTTATTAAACTGCCATCCCTCTCTATCTCCTGGGTCTGGACCCAGACACTGTCCTATCCAGAAAATCTGCACATCCCGATAAGCACTGCGACTCAAGTGAGTGAGATACACACATGGACACAGGAGAGACGAGAGACGACAGTTGGAGAAATAAGTGAGTCAAAGAAAAGGAATTTCACATGGCATGTTCTGAAGAGAGAAAAGTAGACAGAGAGAACAGAGTACATGTATTTAATCTTGAGTGCAGTTCAAAAACAGTATGTCTCTCATCATATGTTTCGAGGCCAAAGCAATTATTAAATGTGGTGATGTGAAGCTCCACTACAACTCAGCGCAGAGCATCTTTTGATGCTCACTCGAATCTAAATTGAGGGGCACAGAAAATAAAATACAGTATTTTATAAAACAGCTACGTCAGGCTTGTTCGTAGGAAAAATTCAATTTTGGTTTTGGTCTTTTCATGGGATCCGATGCAAATACTACACATATGGCTCACCACAGCTGCACAAAACGTTCAGCAGCAGTTCCCTTGATGTCAATATTTACAAATCAACTTATAAAATACAACACATAAAACTGTCTTTAAAATCGATAGTATTGTTGAGGGCTGCAGCACTGTAGACTATTCTGTCAACTGGGGTAAAACGTGTCTAGGGAAAATGAATGATTTATGGTGTCACCTCCTTCAGCTCCAACAGTCAAGGTGCTACTAGGTGAGCAATTTCACCTCCAGCTCCAGAGGTGCTGCCGAACTAATGAAATGTGTGACTGTGCTCTCAGCTCTGAGTGTGTGACTCTATTACTGTGAGGCTTCGATTTACTGGAAATGGTTACTACAAAGTAAATGCAGTTTTAAAAATAAACAATCTGCCCAGTTTCATTAGAGCTTGTTGAGAGGAAGGAGAACTGGCTCCGTGTGTGACATAATAATCACAGATTGGCTCTCTGTGAAACAGCTGGAGAGTCTGGAGGACTCACCGGGAATGGAACAAAAAGGCAAAGATGAATCCCTCACCCAGATGATGGCACGCTGCGTCAGATGTCTGAAATGCTTTATGACCCTATTACGCTGAATCGGGGAGGATTTACGAAGGGAGGAGATGACTGCAGTGTGGTGCGTTTCATACCAGGCCATCAGAACGGAGCGCAGGTCTGAGTGGATCTGGTCGGTGGGTCTGGGACTGCGGCAGCATGACAGGTTTGGACATGACAGGGGCCATCTGACGCCTCTGGTTGGGGGGACTAGGAGCTAGTTGCTATTATGTAAATTAAACAAATCATTTTAAAACAAAAGCATTTCTTTTTAGTCGGATACGAATTTATGAAGCTCCTAATTTTTATGAAAAATGGAGTGAGTGTTTAATTTCTATGGAGAGACACTTACCAAGGGGGTGCTTGAAGTAGAAATTCGACTGGCATGGGAGGTATTTCTCATTACCTGAGCCGCAGTAAAATAAAATCAATCTTCCAGCCCCAAGGCACACACAGAGCACTGTAGGAATATCAATGCAACACACACCCAGGCTCACTCCCATTCCCTCAGATATCACAGCATGGCTGAGGATTCTGAAGCATTCAATGCATAATCCATTGGATGAAATGCAAATGATGAAATGCAAACCAACACGAGCACACATGCATATTTTTTTTTAAATCTGCTACTCTCATGAGCAATACCAAACTGCTTCCATCACCACCACACACCATGTAACACTTCAGTAAAACAATCCACACAGCTACAAGCAAACATCAGTAACACCTTAGTCCATCTCTGAGTGGCTTTGCCTCAGCTGGAGTAAATTGTAAATCAATGACTAGACAATTCAATCATGCTAATACGATGTATCGCTCTCTCTTCATGCATAAAACATCCCAATACATAAAACAGAACATGCATATAAGCCTGAGAGTCTTGCAGCCTTGAAAATGCATCAACTCTCTGAGTGTTCTACATATTTCTTGAACTGCTGATGCAGCTTTTACTCATAGATGGAAAACAAAATCCTTTCCATCAGTTGAACAATGCAAGTCAGTAACACAAAGAGGAAAAGCCAATCCGTCACATCAACGATCTCAGATGAGAATCTCTAACCTTTGGACTGGAGGGATACGACATTTCACTGGTGTTGGAGGAGTAAATTCCTCCTCTTGGGAGATAGCCACCTGCCTCCCACTCACTCCTGCGCTCTGGAGGACTGGGAGGGTGCTGGAGGTGATGGTGATGATGCTGGCGGTACCCGCTGAGGGTTCCTACTCTTTCTTCCGAGTGTTGTGGGGGTGGCGGCGGAGGGGGAGGCGGAGGAGGTGGCGGAGGAGGGGGTGGTGGCGGAGGAGGCCGTGGAGCAGGCTGAGGGGAAGATGGGGGCCATGACGACTGAGATGGAGGAGGATAGTGGGAGGAAGGTGGGGGCTGGGGAGGCTGAGGATGAGGCCTGCGCCCCTTGTTGGTCAAGGTAGACGGGGCAGAGGGAGGTTTTCTGACGCTGGGTGGAGACGGAGGCCGCCGCTGCGGGGATGCTCGAGAGGTGGGGGGGGAGTAGTTGGGTATTGTGGGGTTCAGCTTAGGGGAGGGTGGAGGTAGAGGCAAGGGAGGGGGAGGCTGGCTAGTGGTGGGCTGGGTGGGGGCCAGTTTCTTCAGAGGGCCCCTCAGGCTCTGATCCACCTCATCCAGGTTAATGTCGTCCAGATCAGTGGTGGCTAGGTGGAGGCCACCAGGGAAACGCTTCACCTTGGGCTCCGAGGCAGGAGAGCGTGGCGGGGAGAGCTTAAAGTCACAACGACATGAGACCTATTAATCAACTTCAGCAATTATAAGGAGGCAAACGTGCATCCATAAACTCTCTCCTGCAGACTACTGTTGCATTCCCTGTTTTCTTTTATTGTACTCAGGAGTCTTGTTTTAGCATATTGTCACATCCATGTAGAATTAAAAAACAGAAATGAGATAATAGAGTGTAGATATTATTCTTAATATGTATTTATGATCTTTTTTCTCATTTTGTGGTATTTTAAACTCGAAAAGTGACATGTTTTACTACTCTGATTTCTCTCTCGTACTTTCCTACTGATTCAAAGTGCTGAAAGATCATTTATTTTTAATGGAATAAGCAGGTGAAAATAAAATTTCCAACTACACACTCTTTTGTCTCATCTCATGCATCATGTAAATCATGTAACTAAATATTTGAAATTACATAAGTGACAAAATGGCACGCATAGGAGGGAAACTCCACCATTCTAACAGATGGGAACATATCACACCTGCCCTTCAGCAACTTCACTGGCTCCCAGTTAAACACTGTTCTTAAGTACTTCTCCTTGTTCATAAATCCCTCCATGGCTTGGCAGTTCACCAGCTTTCCAGTCTCCTCAGTGCTTACACACCTACTCGCTTGCTCCATTCCTCTTTTGCTCATTTACTCTCCACTCCTCCCTCCAGGCTACGCACTATGGATGACAGAGCTTTTGGTGTGGCTGGCCCTAATCTGTGAAATGCTCTCCCTCAGGGTCTGCGCCAGTGCTTCATTCAAGTGGCAACTAAAAACTCATATTTTTAGACTAGCCTTTCTTAGTGTTTCATAATGTGTTTCTGTGAATGTATTTTTTTATCTGTATATGTATGTCATTATTGTTATTATTGCTCTTTGTAATATCATTATTGTTTGCTGTTATCTGGTTTTGTAAAGTGTCCTTGGGTAACTTGTAAGGCGCTTATTAATAAAATGTATCAAAAAAGCTTTCTGATCTGTCCTTCTCCAGGTCATTATACTCAGTCACCAACTTAACATGGTGGAAAAAGGGGCCTCAGTGCTGTTATCATTAACGCTATGTGACTGTATTAGAGCTCTATATCTATCTCCTTGCAACAGTAAAAGAAATTAGCTTATGACATGGTAAAACATGGAGCCCCTAAAGGTGATATAGGTAAAGTTAAGTTCATTTTCTTGTGAAGTTATGTTGTTCGCACAGAAAATCATTATATAACCATAACCATTATATAACATTTTATGCTAAAACAAAATATTGTTGAAGAGCTCTAAGTGCAGAGAGATTCTGACAGTGGAGGTCTCTCTCTGTACCTCTGGGGATTCATTCTCCACACAGGATATCTGCTCCAACCGAGTCTGACAAAGACGCTCCACCCAGTGTTGCACTTTCTCAGACTCCTCGAGGTCTTCTCTCTCCGTCTCTGAGACCTGGCATGATGCAAAACCGGGCAGCATCAGACAATAAGAATGAGCCACATACACGCATGTTTTCACGCTCAGCTTTAAACTTTGCATCACAAGATAAACAACAAGGCTGCATTTGGTTAAAACCACAACTACGTTGCCATAAATTACATCATATATGTCAAATGGTTGAAGTCCACTCCACATGCTTTGGTAAGCCCTTCTTTTTTCGTACCTCCTGAACCAGCCGATTGATCTTTAGCTGCTTCTCTCGCTCATACATCTCTTCCTTCTCTTTGGCGAGTTTCAGCTCAAACTCCATCTCCTTCTTGCTCTTTCTCTGCTCCTGCAGTGTGTCCGTGTTGGACACTTTCTTCTTTTTCTTCTTCTTTTCTCCTTTCTGAAGTGTCATCAGTTAGTCAAAATAAAAACGCAGGGGACAGACAGATCTGCCACTCCAAACCACACAGCAAGACATGCATAAATAGCTGGTGACACCACACTGTGTGTGATGGATAAAAGCAAACAACAACAGTTTTATAAATATTTCCAAAGACAAAAGCTCTGGCTTTGAATATGTAACAGCCACTTTGGGCTGATGACATAAGTGCCGGTTATCTTTGCTTTGAAGCCACTCTTACACCACACTGAACTCAGGCAGCTGACAGTACCTTGCGGATTGACGGCAGTTTCCCCTCATATCGGTAAAACCAGCCAAATGCTAAGGATGGAGATGAACACAGGTCACGTTCAACAAGTTCGTTAAATCAGATCCAAGGTTACAACACAGTGTCAACGAACTCCAAGCAGTGCATCTATTTTAAAACAACCATTACACTACAGAACCACAACACAGCAGTCAAAGAGAAAAATGAGAGAAACAGATTAAGCCTGCTCCATTCAGGCTCTCGGAATTACAAATACCAAAGATGCCAACTGCATTTCAGTGATGCAATAAAACCCCCACAGCTTTCAACAGCTGGATTGTGGTCGTATTCCATTAATTTTCAGCAGCATCTAGAAAAAAGCAGCTAATTAAAATGATACTGAAAACACCATCTCCAATGGCTGCATTTTGGTTGTCAAAGGAAATTTAGCACTTGTCTGTGTGTACGCTGTTTTGCACGAACAGCTGTGACAATGGCAGCTGAGGCTCCAGACTCACTTGTCTGTCGTGCTCTTCCTCCTTGTCTTCCTCTGTAAAGGAGCTGGCTTCATCAGCTTAGACGAGAGGCCATAAAAAGCAGCACGGCACACAGAAGTGACAGAAAGAGACAGAGAGAGCGTGCAGAGGAGAGAAAGAGGGGAAATAAGGTGAAACCCAGGCAAGAGTTTACTTCTAAAACTCAGGATTCATGCATTTCAGGACAAAGTCTCTTTCAGGTGTCCTTACGAGAACTCTTGGCCTTGTGGGGTTTTGTCTCAGGTGGGGCGGGTGATGGGCTCTTTGGAGTGCGGGGGCTCTTAGGGCTCTTGGGCCTGTCTTTGGCTCCCCAGTCCTCCTCCCACTCTCTGTTGTGCTTCCTCTCCATCGTCTCAATTCTACAGACAGCGACAACACAGATAAGAGATGTGATATTTTATACATGCCAAAAGTACATTGTATTTCGAGGACATTAAAAAAAAATTATATACCTCTCCATCTCTTTTTTATAGCGCTCCTCTTCCTCCGCAGCCTTCTGAGAGATCTCCATCTTCCTCCTGTTAAACACATGATAAATATACAAAATAAAACTCTGTTCGCACAACATGCTACAGCACAAGGCCATAAATACAGAATATATGACTTTAATTCTAGTGCTGGTGAGAGTGTCAGCCCTGCAAAATGTGACATGCAACCCCATTATTCATCCCCAGATATCGTAGGCATCAAAGCACCAAGAAATCCGAGTGTGTCCTGAATTTACAAACGCCTGGGAGGAATGTGATATATTAAAGTGAACATAAATCTATATAGTGATGTAACAACAGAGCAATATATGGTCCTCGGTTAAACGGAAAATCAATGTAGGTCCTGTTTACTTTCTTTGCACCTGATTTATGTAGATACATGATTGTAAAATATATGGCTATGGAGGACCACAAGTGTCAAACAGTAATAAAGCATTTTATTAATTAATGACTAATTGTACAATAAAAATAGGTAAAACCCTGATGAAGACGGTCTAGTCGAAACGTTGGTACTTGAATAAAAGAAAATATTTTTGCATTGAGTCTTAGAGTGTGCGCCTGACATCTTTTTTCAAATTTGTATTTTTTCGTCAATGGTCAGCGCCTCTCCAACCCTGGTGTGCTCCTCCTCTCTCTTCAACAATTACTGTGCTAACAAATGTATGTATTAATCTATTAATAACTCAACTAAACTACTTTGATATTTTAATGGAAAATAAAAAGAGGAATGAACTTTAAAAAAAAAAAAAAAAAGAATTTACAAATAAAATATTAATCCATTAACAAATATTTCAAATTAAAAAAGATCTACAAAAACAACACATAAAAGTCAATTAGTACATCATTTAAAAATACATAAATAAATAAATAAATAAATAATGGAATTAAAAATGCTTATACAAAAAGAGAAATAAATAACTCGGTTATAAACTGAATTAAGAATACAAATTCCAGTCAGGCACTTATATAGATAAATACATTTTTTTGTGACCAACTTTATTATGCTTTTCTATTGTACAGTTAGTTATTCATTATTGAAATGCTTTAATAGTATTTTATTATTTCATTGACTCTTGTGGTCCTCCATATATGCCTGGTTGATAGGGATTTTATTTTCAGTCACACATGTAGAGTATTCAGTTTGTGTTGTGGTGTAAGGAAGTAATGCAATAACCTGAATGCATCTGAGGTATTTGAATTTGGGGTGACAGGAAAGGTCTGATATACAAAGGAAAGAACCAGGCTATTGTAAATCAATAATTTGGCTACAAATGGTGGGGGGTGCCTTTTAAAATGCACAGAGGGATTTCTGGAAAATGTCAAAGTAATGTCAGTCAACACCTTTACTATTGAGTGATTCCCCAGGATAGTAAGACAAACTAAGCCCTCCAGGTGACAGTGGTTAAAAAGGTACTGGGCACTATTTGTGTTGAGTTGTATCAAAATGTCAGCCAGTTTCTGAAAATAATCACCTGCTTCTGGTCAGTAAAGCATTTTTATTGGGCCACTTTTTAGTTTAGTAATTTATTAGGCAGCTGGAATTAACACTAGTGAACTTGTAGAGCTTCTTTGCAGACGCAGAGCATGTACTCTGTGTGTGTGTCTCACTCGGTTTAAAACTGAAATTCTGTTTTCATTATCATATTAATGTGACTTCATATTGGGTTAAACCCTGTATGAATACATCAAGTGATTTGCTAAATTTAAAGTGAAATTAAAAGTGAAATGTATTTGTCATTGACATAGACATGGTTTATCTTTGTATTGTATACTATACTATAAAGTATGATGTTGGTTGTGTACTTTCAGTGCTTGTCTGGTGTCGTTATGTTTTGTCCTCATGTCCTGCTTTATGTTTCTTTTACTATGCCTGCCCAAGGAACTGCCCCTCAGGGATAAATAAGGTTTTTGTTAATTGAAGTGAATTGAAACATCAGTCTTGTCTACAGGTATAAAAACTGTCAGTCTTCTGCCATACAACAAACACAGGGTACATTTCAAGAACAGGAGAGTTATGTGAGTCACTCACTGCTTCTCCTTCTCCTGCTGCTCTTTAATGATTTTGTTGGTCTCTAGTGCCACCCTCTTCTGGTGCATCAGCTCCTGCCTCTCCAGCTCCCTGCGGGCCTCCACTGCCAGACGCTCCTCATCTGTCATGAACAGCTCGCTGCCCTGAGAGGGTGACAACAGCCAGACATGGCAATCAGGGAAAGACATCGTGTACAACAGGGGTCCTCAAACTTTTTGGCCCTGGAGACCGGCAGGCAAACTCAAAACTGTCTCCCCGACCAAAGAGACAGAGGGGAGATATCTGTTTTTGTCACTTGACATCTTTGAAGCCTCACTCACAACCTAAGAATCATTGCTCTATGGCGCATGAGCAATTTCTATAATTAGCATATAATCATTATACATAAGCAGGCACAAAAACGTACAGAATACATACTAGAAATCCTGTACTGTATACAGTCCCAAATATCTACTATTGCAGGGTTCCCTAAATAAACGTGTTAGACAGGCACCAAGGAAAACAGTAAATAAGAGGGGACAGCTTGTCTCAGTCACACAGTCACTGTGACTGAGTCCCGAGGCAAACAACCTGTCGAGGGACTTGACTGATGATAAACACTCGCTCCTGCAGACAGCAGAGCGGAGGCACAGGCTAGGTAATGTGATGCATCCAAAACAAAACGGCACAATAGTGTGTGCAGTGCAGGAATGCAAAGGGGAGATGGCAGGAGTTTATGCCCCCACATCCATAACAGATGACATTACCTGTTTTGCCGAGATAAATCAATTTTAAAGGTGTCGTCAGATATCACCTGCATTCCAGGTTTTCCCTTATCAACATATTATTCTAGGATCCCAATCACAATACAGACAACAGTTCTAACCAGTTTATATACAGCAACACACATATACACACTTTATCTAGGATTATTATTTTTAAAGGGCTGTGTGTGCAGATGTAATCATATGTATCTTAAAGGGTAACTTGGGTATTTTTTACCCTGGCCCCTTTTTCCCCTTGTTTTCATGTCTAGGTGACTAATGGGATCAACACTATCTGAAACTGGTCCAGTAATAAGCAAGAGGGCTGCAGGCTGTGGAGAAACAGGCTCAAATGTAACCACTCAGGGCATTTGTACGCTGCCAATATACAGTCACTGAAAAGGCTTGTTTTTGCCACTGACAGGCTACGATTGTTATTTCAAGTGTCTGACGATGGAAAGGATCCAGAGGTCGACCTTTTTGTTCAAGAGTAAGATCCTTCCTGTTCCTACCAGAAGCAGCCCTGAAATCACTATTGCCAAACCCACCACACGCCATTTTACATTTTTTGACACCTTACTGGTGAATTAAGGTTTTTTCCACACAAACCAGAGTTGGAGATTGCTGAAACAGTGCAAAGATGAACCAAGATGGTTTGTGTGAGTTTTATTTTGTCTCTGTCAACTTTGAATGAAGTGTGTTTTATGGTTTTAAAGTTACAGTTTATTTAAATAGAGTCTGGTGGCTTTGTTAACGGCAATTTCAGGGCTGTTTGTAGTGAAACAAAAGGGATCTTACTCTTTCACAAAAAAGGTTTTTCACAGTAGGGGTCTCCACAACATTGTCCGACACTTAGAATAATAATCTGAACATGTCAGTGGCAAAAGCTTTTAGTTTATGTAAACTGGCGGTGAACAAACGCCCCATGTGGTTACTTCACAGCCTGTTTGGCTGCTGCCACCTGCAGTGTTTTCACTCAATACTGGACCAATTTCAGATTTGTTGTCTCCATTAGTCACACAAAAACATGGGGAAATAGGCTCTAGGTTGAAAATTAACAAAGTTAGCCTATGAAGTGGCATTATGTGTTCTAACTTTGAATGAATTCAGCCCTGAGTTAGATGAGAAAAATCAGAACAAGAGTTGCAAAAGAGATCATATTATTAAATGCCTCATAAATCAGTATTATTTTTTATTAAACGTAATGCAGTTGTAGTGTACTTACAGCTCCTGTGAGAACAGTAATAGTCAGACTCCTGCTGCTCTTCAGGACTCTCACCGCCTGGGCACATAATAACAGAAAACTTCAATTTTTAGGACATATTTATTGAATAAAATTAAGGGTCTCTTAGAGAGACAGTTCTCTGTGGCCTGTGAGGAGTATGTGCTATCAAGGTGTGAGATTATCACCAACTCCTGGTAAATACTGCAGGCTTTGTTTTCTCCTTCAGCCACTATAGCAAATAACTAATAGTCCATGAAGAGTTTTTTTTCCGTTGCCAAACCATTTTGGCTGGATAAACATTAATTTGGCTGTGGTTCGGCAGCTCAGGAAGCTGAGCGTGGAACAAACACTGCTGCCAACGCAAGCATAATTTAAACAGATGCCTTCATGGTGCTGTGGGTGCTCTGGATGAAAAGGACAAAATGTACAAAATTGTGAATTAATGTTAAAAAAAAAAAAAAGACTTTAGACTCCAGCTGTCGTTATTGTGAGTGGACAAATAATTAAGTTAAGCAAAATTCACCTCTTTGTGGTCCGCATTGGTGAAATCCACCCCGTTCACCTCCACAATCTGGTCTCCAACCTACATTTGAGGAGAAGACAATGATGCAGTTAACAGCAGGCAGGTATATGAGTCTCACAGTTTCACAGAAGTGTTTCGATCATTTTGAGCATTCACCTCAAGTCCAACTTCTGCAGAGAGGGTGCCTGGCTTGACGTTACTGATGTAGATACCGGGCTTCTGGGTTGGACCACTGGAGATGCTGATGCCCATACCCTTGGTGCCCACCAGGCTGAGGAAAACCTTCTTCTCCTTGATTTCTTTGCCTCCAATGGACGCCAGGCCTGCAACACTGCTTTTTTTCTCCTGGAGCAGTAAAGAAAGACAATAAGCTGTCAGCTGATGTGATACAACTTTTAAAACTGAAACATGACAGGCAGCAAAAACTAAATTTGTCTCCTACCCCTGACTCAGACACAAACTGGTCGACAAACTGCCACTTGAGGGGTTCGTCTGATGAGCTGGAGTGATAGAAAAAAAAGCAAATGAGAACATAGAGATCTCTGATGTCATCTCAGCACATTAAATCCTCATTTTACCATTCAATCAGCAAGCAGAAATTATGCCCTTTGGAAGGAGACGCATTGTGATTCTGTTAACATTGATATCTCCAGCTGTCCCATCACAACTGTTAATGTGACTTACAAGCATGCTACTGAGAGTGTGTGCGGGGCCCTTCTTGCATAAGTAGCATAGGCAATTACTGAAATCTGAACACAAGTGGTCAGCTGGAGACGCACAATAGACACAGACGTGAACAGCGATGTGTCTCAGCTGTCCATTTGTGTTTGGATCACCGAGACGCACATAAATATCAGGTATGTACAGGCTGTTTATTACCATATCAATTATTTTACCTTTTCACTGGGATCATCCCCACATCTGCACAGATAGAATGAAACAAATAAAATCAAATGAATGTTGGCACAGATGTTAAACAATATTCATTTTGATGCATATGAATGATTTTACTGTTGTTGGAGATGAGTTTGTGTTTGACGTACGCCTGACTTTGAGTGATACAATTTTCTTTGTCTTGATGAGACTGATGACCTCCTCGTGGATGCAGGAGGAGATGGAGTATCCATTGATGCGCACAATCTCATCTCCAACCTATAAATCAAAACAGGATGGGATATTATGGATGACACCTTCACTTTCAGTATATCAAACCAAATCAGAGATGGAGTTATTGCTACAACAACAGTTTAAATCCCTGTCTGAGTATACCAGCCACAATATGATTTATTGATCTGAGTCTATTTATTGACATTTTGATGCTTTAGTCATTTACATAATTGAGTTTAGCTTTCACATCTGCATGTTAATGTCTACACAGTCATGTACAATATATACAGATGTATCCAATGTGCATATACACATGTACACAGTCGTTTATTATCTGTTCTATCTGTTGTTTCAGAATCAGTTTAAAGCCTTATCAGGGAAGGGGACTGCATATTAGCCTCAGCTAGACATCCTATATACAGCCCATCTGCTGCTTATCTTCTTTCCTACAGTATTTATATGTATGACCGCTGCTAAATAAACAAATACATAATGACTAATAAAATACATCTTAAGTTAACCTGCACAACCATCCATTTTGAAGGTAATTAAGCATACAACAATATTCATTTGAATGTAGAATCCTTTCTATATAAGTAATTATTTATAAGTAATAGCAGGGTTTCCCACACATTCATGTATTCAAGGCGGCCCGCTGCCATCAAAACATCTTCTGCCATGTTTTGATATTAAATTTTTGGAACTGGACCGTTCATTAGGAGTGCTGTTAGAATATATATTAACAGTTCAGTTACTTATTGCAACATACAGTATGTCTGGAGCGCAGAGCGTACTCAGGACCCAGGCGGAGCAGCAGAACACCAGGCGCAGTTAAGTTGAAACTTAACCTTACAAGTTTGCTTTCACTCACCAACAGCTGCTCCTCTCATCCATCAATCTGATTTGCTCTCACCAGATCAACTAATCAAATATCCACCTTGCAATTTAAACTTCACAAACTGCTGCTGAGGAAAAAAGGACTAGACTCTAATCACGTGGGAAGCGCTGAATTATTGTGTTTTGTTTTGACTGTGTCTTTCTGGGTTTTATCCAGATGTTAGACAGGAGATGACCCTCACCTGGGATAGTTACAAAGTGTAATGGATGTCTGTCATAATAAAGTATGTATTAAAGCATCCATCTAACAAGGTATGTACCTTTTTCTTTAATGACAACAGTTATTTCTATTATTTAATGTCCATCTGGGTGACACTGATTTATTAGTGACTGATATGCAAGCGCTCTGACAGTTTAAAAACATGGTCCTTTGCCCCACCTAGTGGATTCTGGTATTATGACTGACATGCAGTGTGATGTACCGCTGCAGGACACATGAAAATCATTACACTTTGACTGATTCCAAAGACACAACTATAGGTAACCTGTATAATCCTCACACTAAAGAATATACTGATTAAGGGGCATATTATGTACAAAAAAATGCACTAATTAAGTATAATTTTCTAACATACTGTATGTATGCACATGCATGTAACTATATGAAACTAGTGTTAGCATACTAGATGGTATTCTTAAACTAGTACTACGAGCCCTAAAGTCCCAGAAGGTGATAATTTTTTTATCTTGTGCAAACAGGTTAATTATCTTGTGCACACAACATATTAAATATAAATTCATGAGCATCTTTAATGAGATGCAGCAGATGCAGCTAATCAACTTCATTTTCTAAGGCAGCCTAAAGTGAGTCCTATGTTTTCCAGCTCTATATCCTCTTAATATGATACATTAAGGAGACCTTTTAAAGGGTTTTGTATTGTCAGCATTTTTCCCGAGGGTCAAGTGTTCAATGTATGTTTCCCTTTGTCACTGTGTTGGAAGCACCCACCTAAAGCTTATAGTCTACTGATGTTACACTCCTTGAAACCTACGCCCTGAAATTTGTGGGTACGACAGTTTTCTGGACTTCAGACTTTGTATTCTCCACAGTGGCTCAACAGATTTTTAACATTCAACCTGCATTTGAAACATCTTTTGCAAAGCTAACCCTTACCAATATTAGTTTATATCAAGAGACATGGGACCCTGGGAACATAGGGATGACCCCCTTAAGACCCATGAGGTGATATTTTTTTTATCCTTACCTGTGCACGCAACTTATCATCTTGTGTGAACGGGTTAATTACCTCGTATGCACAAGATGATTACCAGCTGCAGCAGCAGGGCTGGTATTGTGTTCAATTTATGTGTGTGTGTGTGTGTGTGTGTGTCTCTGTCTGTCTGTCTGTCTGTCTGTCTGTGGACAGACTTTGTCAACGTCCCCTGGCACACACGGTATCGCGGCGGACGTGATTTCAATACAAGATGGTCTTGTGTGCACAACATTAAAGACATACCACGTTTCAGGACCTTAGGGGCTCAGACCCACTGCTACTGTAATGACAAAATAATAATTCTACCCACAGATAGCTCTTTATATGGTACTTAAACTAAACTCTGCATTTAGTGTTTCAGGAGAATAACAAGGTATGTGATATCATCAAAGGAATTGAAAAAAACACCACAGTTAACACACACAATGCTACATACCTGAAGGCCAACATTCCCAGCCTGACCGTCTTTGACAATCTGTGATATATAGAGACCACAGCCAAACTCCAGCCCACCTCTGACACTCAGACCCAGTCCATCACGATGTGTCCGATCCAAACGCACCTCTTTCAGCTTCCTGCACAAACAGGTAAGAGAGAAAGATATAAAACCGGGTCAGGTAAAATTTAGAGAAGGAGAAAAGGGATGGTTTCAGTATGGAAACAAAGGGAAGAGCATGGGGATGCTCAGGGATATTATGTTACAGTTACATCACCTTTGTGGGGATTTTTAATTGTGTAGGCACATATGGGATAGAGACCACATATACATGAGCCTTTGCTGTACTCACCGTGACCTCTTGGGCGTGAGCAGGTCGTACTCCACCTGGTGTTTGAGTGGGATGAGAGGTCGGATGGCGTCAAATAAGGGCAGGCGCTTTGGTTCATTGATGACCAGCTTAAGGTCTCCAACCAGCACTGTCAAATCCATTGACCTGCAAGAGGAGAGGGGCATGACTATGATTTTTATACACCATTTCATATACAATGACTTCTACCTTCAGGGAAAATGTAAGGTCCCCAGGTCAAGACCAAGTGAATTTCTACAACATGAGCAACTGTGTTACTTCTTACAAGAAGAGGGGTTGTAGTAGAAATACAGTACGTACTGAAGTTGCAATAAAACCAGAACAAGGAAATGAAAATGTTTTGGTATCTGCGAACACGATGCACATTTCCACGTAACATCAGCTACATTAAAACACAGTGGAGAATTAACTTAACAGACAAAAACAATATATAATCAAATCAAATACAACACCACTGGAAATGGCACCTTACCATAGACTCAGCAAAATTCATTGCTTGTTTTATTCATATGTTAAATACTATCTGGTAATTATTTTCTGTGAATGAATTATATATTGAAGGGATTACTGTAGCCCAAGGATTCCTCCACCCAAGAGCACCGCACTGTAGAGTTTAAAGTTCCCAGAGGTGATGTTTCAGGGATTTTTTTTTACCCTGATAAGAATATAATTATGGAGGATTTTATCATGTATGGCAAGGCTTTATAATAATGAATGGTCAGATTTAGAGATAATAAATGTGATACTGACTCTAATCTAAAGTACAAGTAATAATAATGGCCTTGAGGGGAACTTATTAGCTACAAGATTATATAAGTCCTCCATTAAAAGGTTTAGCATTGCACTCCAATAACATTGTCAGTTATGATGGACAGTATCAAAAGTGATGCAGCAGAAAAAGGATCCTTAAATGGCTGAATTTCAAGGATGCTACGTCATCAAATCCCACCTGAGGGCTGTTAAAATGTCAAGGATCCTTCAAATTCTACTGAGTCCTTCATTCAGAGAATTTTCAACCATGCATGTGTGTATCCTCAGCAAGTATAAAGGACCCACAATATGTGCTGGAAGTGAAGGCAGGGCCTCTTCAATGAAACCTGCACCAGCGGAGCTCGGTAGGATTTAGATAAATATGTCATTTATTTGGAGTAATATCTCCAAGAGTTTTTATCATACAAGCATAAAAAACACTGACAGAAACCTCATAATTTACACTTCTCAGTGTGTCCACTGCCAAATAATGAGTTTTTTTAAAGACATAAAAGTTTCTAAATTAATCATTTACAGCAGTGATGGGGCGCTAAGTGCCACCAAAGTTTCATTTAGCCTACCCATTTGTTTTTTTTACGTATAATTCAGAATTATATTCTCCCCAAAAATCACATGACTCTGAAAATACTGCTTAAATTTGTTAAAATTGTACAACAACATTAGAGAGTGCCAAAGTTATCACAGTACCCTGAAACCCCCTCAGGCGCACACCTGGGGACACGCGTTAGCCTGTTTCAATGTGTGTTCACCGAATGCTATGAACAACTCTTGCCTTGCCTCTGTAGGATCCGTCCTTGGATGTACTCGTCCTACTAAGGACAGATCCTTGACTTTGAGAAACACCAATTGTCTTCTTATGCCAAACTTTCCTCTTCCTTGTCAAAACCTGGTGCTTACATTACCCACAATGCAACTTGACCGCTGACAGATTGGACAGGTATGTTAGGCTAATAGCGGCTAATGTAGCGTCAAGCTGCTAGCCTCAAGCAGAGATGAGATACGGAGAGAGCTACAGACGTCAGCTCACTTCTTTGTTTTTCCACGCCCCCAGATTATTTTCTTCCTCATACTTGTAGTCTTCAGACCCAACCAACGCTGACTCAAGTGACATCACTAGAGGCAATTTATCAGACTTCACACTGCTCCCTTTGGAGACACAAAAGGCTTAATACAACTTTTTTCACATATGCAGCAGTAGTGCTCCCAGAGACCTGGAGTTCCCCTTTAATCTTCCATTTTGCTTTTAAACAACAATAAAATTATATAACTGTAATATCTATACTGATGCTGATGGAAAAAAACAATCCAATCATCTGTCTTCCTCCAATTCAAAGGGAGACAAAAGGGCAACTAGAACAGCAATTAAAGCCGCAAAGTAAGCTACTGTGTAAAATCTGTCCACCTGGCCTCCTCTTTAAATTATTAATAAGCGCCATTTCAGCCCTGTTTGGAGGATGCACATAAAAAGGGCTTTTGTGGATAACTGGCCAGGCTTGTCGGAGTACAGTGGAAACTGATCAGAGGCTTAACCGGTAGAGCCACAGAGCTCTGGCTCTGTACAAAGATTAATTGAAACCTAGACCTGTAGTCCCCCCAGTGCACCCCCTCCCCAGCCCTCTGAGACCAGGCTGTTATCAGAAACCCTGGAGGAGTTTAAACCGGAGGTCTGTGTGCATCAGAAATGAGTGCAACCATATTAAAAGAAAATTACACATGAACGTATTAAAGGTTGGTGAGAGGTTAAAAGAAGTTAAAGGGGCAATTGGACATAATTTCACCTGTAGCCATATCGAACAAGAAGGAATTACAGCAACACTTACAGCAAACAACATTTGTACCATTTTATCCTAGATTATACCATCTTTTTTATATTTGGTCTTCACAAATAACACTTTTATCAGTTCTGGTTTAAAGTGGTGATCATTTAAGGACACAATCTATTCAATAACCATCAACATTTTATTCACATGGGAATATAGGGGAGGTGAATATACAGAAGTGTGTGTGACAAAACAAAAAAGACAAATGCAACTTGCATTCACACACACACTGTAAAATCACACTGCGCAGTGACAGATGGTACTCACTGGTGATACATGCGGAGGACATCATACAGGTAATCCTTCTCTGCTTCATTTTCAATCAGCAACTCCACCTGCAAGAAAGGACAAACATCTAGTGCCATCCTTCTTCTCACTGCTGAATCAGAGGAAACGTCAGCCCACTGACACACACTGTACCTCTCTCCTGTGGTCCTGTCAACACCACAGCGGGATGAGCCATCAGTGTGTATCTGTGTGCGTGTGTGTAAGAGTCATACAAACCTGATGGCGGCTCAGCTGCAGCAGAATGGTTTTGAGGAAACGCTTCGGCCAATCACTGATATAACACATCTCACTTTCTGTCTGACTAAATGTGTCCTACACTACAAGCTGCACGCTTCAGTCCCAATCTAAATTGCTTTTTCACCTGAGTGGCAGGCTTTGGGGATGGTGAGGCTCCTTGGACTGAAGCAGGTGTAATGGACAGCCCTTCCCTAAAGATCAAACCACTGGGAGGGAATAATGGCTGTACAGCTGAGGAGAGGCTGCAGTAGGAAGGTCAGCAGTGTCGGCTTACATCTCAGACACAAACAGAGGTGAAGATTAACACCCAACATTCACACACACGCCTCATCTTAGGCAGTACGTACTCACTGATAAGTCTTACAGAGAGCAAAACTCATGTACACATGCACATTTAGACACTTCCGTATCATTTTAGATAGGGTTTAAATTGATGGTAGATTCACTATTGTAATCATAAATGTTGGACTGCACTACGTGGATCCGGCTGTGAGGTCGCTGTGAGGGTGTGTGACATGATTTTTATGACCGTTATAAATTTCTCTTGCACCAGGCAGTGAGACACAGTCAGCCACACCTGCAGTTTGAACTGCATGCAGACTTTAGCACCATTAACCAGTAAGGTATGAGATCACTGGTCAGGTACTCATACTAAACGTGCACTGCAACTTTCAACATAGATGGCAGTACATACAATGAACCCCCAAAGAACAAAACACCTTAGAATTTGCAATTCTAACTTAACGAAACAGACAATAATGCAATTCTTCTGCAAAAGCACAGTGATGCAAACTATCAGCCGAAACAGAGACACAGTGACGATGACAATGTCCCGAATAGAAACAAAGCCTGATTGTGCTGCGTTGGCCCCTCAGCCTCTAATTAAACTCATAAATTGTCCCATCTTTTCCGCTCAGCTGCTTGTCTCTGTCACGGTCGACTTTATCTAATGCTAAGATGCCCTTTGTGAGGAGGCTGTAATATGCGACACTGCCTGCCTGCCTGCCCGCCCTGCAGAACAGATGGCTGTGTGATGATCCCTACATGGTCTGGGTCTGAAAACACCCTGAACATATCATGTTCCCTTCCTCTGTTATTTTCTGCTCATAGTTACCTTTTCAGGCTGTTATATGTGCCAACACCAACACATATTATGATTTGTGCTTAATTTATGTAGCCACATATTGTGGATTCAAATTATATCCTGGACCTCTGTATGATGTTTACCTGAGCCAAAACAATCATGGGACAGATACAGAAAGGATACCCACTGATGTAGCAGTTTAAAATAGACTTACTTTGAACTTTAAAGGAAAATAGATTCACTGTAGCCAACATTATGCTCTGAAGTAACTACAGATATGCCTGTAAATAACATCTAACAGGACAGTTGTGGGAACTGTAAGAACAAAACCCTGTGAAATTGATTGAATCATAGACAATCCAAGAAACATGTTATTTCAGTTGAATGAAAGCCCATTAATCTATTAACAATTCTAATAGTTTTGTCGCTATTCTTCCTATGGGTTTATTAGGTAGTGATACACTAGTGATTCATTATATTTTACCCTGAAATTACTGGCATACAATTCCCGATTGAATTCATTCCAATTAATTAAAAAGAACACTATAATTTGCTTGTAGAAAAGTATTCCTTTAAAAACATATTTTGGATGATTTTAAGTGTAGTTTCTTTATCGTGAGGCTGTCGGTCAGGCCTGTGTCTGCGTAACATCCCACTGACAGAGACACCTGAGCCAGTGAGGCGACAACCAGGTAACTTAGAAGAAAAGCTTAATAAGGACGGTTTAAATAACATTAAGATCAATATCTGAATAGGACAATGTTTGTATCTTACCTTGTGCCTAAATTCCCGTGCTACTTTCCGCTCCATCGCTGACAGACAGTAGCAAATAGACCGCCGTGTGTTCCCAGTGTCGGTGAAGTTTGGCAGGACTGGACCGGGGTCAGCAAATCAAGCTACTGGCAATAAAATAACAACTTCCGGTTGGATTTTTATGACAAGGTAATCATTAATGCGGATAAAATAGCTGGCGTAATGAATACAGCCAAGGTAAACTTTTGAAAGGGCATAGTTTATCGTACTCTCAAGTAACTATGTTATTTTTGTATCATTTTTGTTCTCCAAACATTCCTAACTCGGGCTTTTATTTTGAAGGGATATACGTCTTCCCTTCCGCTTTTCAGCGAACTTGTAACTGTCAACACACAGAACCGTTGATAGACATATTCCTATTTAAAGGCTGTGTCTCGACATATAATTTGTTGCCCGTCCTTAAGATAATTAACGCTAGTTATTTAGACCATTAGTTTAACTAGAAAATGTCTGTATTACATAAACACATTTTAAACCGATAAAAATCGCTGCACCAACTTGAAAGAACGTTTTACTCAGAAAAAAACCTTTAATGGCCTCCCTAACATCATTATCATGGTTGACGACCAAGGTACCTTTTACTTGTTTCTGGTTTCTGATTGTGTCAGTTATTCCCAGAAAACAAACGGTTAAAATGTACCTTGGTCATGGTTGACTCTTACTTTAATCGCAAAAAACTTCAACTTACCTTGACTGCCTCATGAGTGACATTACAAGTTATGTGGTTATTTTCTTATTGTTTCATCAATTCACACAGTAGCTTAGTCCGCCACTGGAGGGCAACATAACTCCAACTTCGCTCCAATTTCCCACGAAGAAGAAAAAGAGGCGTAGACTTCCGGGTTTCAAAAGCTTGATAGCAACGAACAACTCTGCTGCCCTGACCAAAGAGGTGTGTGTTTTGGGAAACTGTGGGTATGTAAAATGTACTAGTATGTAAGTAAAAACACCAGAGATAGAATTATTATAACTATATTGCTACACTGTTATTTGGTGACTTTATGTTCGCTAAATCTGTAGTTTAACTATCAGCATATCATGACAGAGACAAACGTTATATTTGCAAAGGGAATGGAAGTGTTTATTTTGTGTTTCTCATATAGTGACGCTACAACTTCTGTGTACACAACTGAGTTGAGTTGTCTTTTGGCTGAATATGTGTTTAGTGCAACTTCTAAGCTTAGTAGACTTAGTTTTTAAACGTCCCGCTCCCCCTGGCGCCCAACCCATGGCAACTGAAATACACGGTGGACATCAGGTTGTTTTGTACTGTGTGTGTTACACATTTTACCAACTTACCTGTTACTTGTCCTGTACAGACCATAACCTAACAGCTATATCCAGACACCTCTTCGGGATTATTGGCAAATCCCACCAAGAATTGTTTAGTTATTATATTCGTTTATTCAGTGTTTTATAACATAAAATACTGATCAAAAATAGTTTAGAATTAAAAATATTATGGATTTCCTTGGAACTCAAGTGATATTTGTTACAGCTGAGACTACACATCACTGATTTAGCAAGATGAAACAAAGAAAATGCATAAAACAAGAACCTATAACAATCTTAATGAGTATAAAAGATGGCAACCGTCTTGTAAGGGACTGTTCTTTACTTGTCAAAAGAAGGGATGGCTTTATTTTGTTTTGTTTTTTATTTATTTTTTAACCCTCCTCCTCAAAGCTACAGATATTTTCCTTGAGCTTCCCAGAGTGACTTGCAGAAAATACATGACCCTCCCACCATCTTAAATTAGTTGTCAGATATTTAAAACTAAAAGTTGAAGAACAAATTCTGGAGTTTAAAAACCCTCAGTTTCCCACTCTTGTTGTGCATACCTGTTAGTCAGTGCAAACTCTTTTTGCCAAATTTTAACAAGGTGTACCTGACACCTCTCTCATATATATTGTTTTTCTTCTTCTTGTAATGTTCTTTTGGTTATGCCACTCTCTTCATTGTTGGCCCTGCGGTGCTGCTATTGTGGCTATTGACCTGTTGCACACTTTGATACGTTCGTACTCGCACTTCAGTTTTTATTTGCAACAGTTTAATTTGCACTACTGTATTTTATTTGCACTACTTATATTACAGTTTTTATTGCACTTTTTATGATTATTTCCTGGGCTAGTACAACCTTAAGGATCTTTTATTCTTTTAGCCCTACCTGTTATGATGAAGATGATGTATTCATTTCAACCAGTAGTCCTGATTGCACAATTATGTTATTCAAATCTGCGTCTTGCTGTACTACAGCGTTGTCTACTGTGTGTCTTGTTTGTATATGATCGTTGTATCTGCCATGCAGCTATGTCGCACTATGTGCCCAAAACAAATTTCCCGTTTGGGACAATAAAGAGATTTGGTTATGTTTTTTTTCATCTTTTTCTTTTTTTTTTTAGAGGGAAACGTTGGTTGTTCATGATGTGTCCAGAAATGTCAGAAATTTTAAAATCTAACTATCATTTCTGTTTTTCTGTTGTAAATGATATAATTTTGGTGATTTTTAAAGAAAACATACTTTCCAAACCCACCAGTGGGCAATTTTTGAAGGCATGTTTTCTTTAAGAATTGTCAGTAAAATAAATACAAAATACAACCATTTAATTTTGTGCCCCTCCCCAAAGCCAAACTAAAGAGGAGGGGGTGCTAAAAAAATATTTGACATGCCTCCCCCTTTTTTGCACCACCCCGTTTCCTCTCATAAATAACAAACCCTAATATTTAAATATTCAGCTAATAACAATTTCTCACAGGGGCACCCCCTAGATGACATCTCTGTGTTAACATGTGTATTCTATGCAAAGCTGGCTCCTGCTCACCTTACTTGATATGCACATCTTTGTCTGTGTGGCTTCTTGGTATTGAGTTGGCTACAGAATTCTTCAACTTCCAATATCAAAACTTTTTTTAGTATTAGTGACAGCCACTTATCTTTTCACCTTTGTTTTCAGTGTTTTGTGCTGAGATGGGATCTCCAACAAAAGATGCAACACCACACAGGTAAGATTATGTAGTCAACACACAGGAGGACACACAGTTTTTTGTGGTCTGTCTGCAAGAGAAAATTTGTTGTAGCACTGAGAGTGTGCATTGTGATAAGGACGTAATGCTTTTAACTGTAATCTCCCTGAATGAAGCTTAGACTTATAGTCTGGTTCCCTACTCTTACAGTCCTAAGTCTGATTATCCCGCATGGATTTAGTCTCACTCAATAAGTGGGTTTAACTGCCTGGGCAATCATTCAGTACCGCTGCTTCTAAAATTTGCTGCAAATATATACTGCTTATGCACAGGACTTTTTTTATTTACTTCAGAGCCAACAGACGTACCCCTGGTCGAGAGCCTGACTCCCCACTTCCCCCCATCAATGAGCGGCTGGCTTACCTGCGTCCTTCCAGGGAGCTACTGGAGTTCTACAGACAGAAGATCGCCCAGTTTGACGGAGAACACGAGGAGCTGCTGCAGATGCTGGAGAAGTACAAAGGCATCACAGAGGACCAGGTGAGACGCAGCTAGGAGTCGTATGTGATTGCTTTGTATGTAACGTTGCTTTTCAGGTATGGGAGGGTATATTTGCTGGTTTTAATTGATCTCGTCTCCATCTTTAATATCCTCTCAGCATAAACTACAGTGGGAGGTACGACAGCGCGAGGGAGAGATTGCAGAGCTGCAAAATGCACTGAGTGACATGCAGGTCTACCTTTTCCAAGAGAGAGAACAGTCTCTTCGGCTTTATGCAGAAAATGACCGACTTAAGATCAGGTGGGTGCATGGTTAATGATGAAACCAGCAGATATTTTAACATGTTAGCACAGGTGTAATTAATAACATTAATTAGGGCTTGCTTTCCATTTAGGTGTTCCAGATCCATGACTCTGCTATAATACATGTTTGATCACTGACAGGGCGCACTGGGACACTTAAATGGAATGGAGTCATCAATAATATTTGTAGTTATACCTGTGCTTGCTGATATTAGAAATCAAAATGCCTGCTGTGTAAAAAAGGCTTATTAGATATTAATAGTAATAGGTTGCTGGGCTATGGGACAAGCTATATTATTTCTGAATATTTAAAGTCCTTACACATGCCTATGGTACATCCATACAGGTGTTTTACTTGCCTGATCAGACCTCTTCACAAGGATGTGTAGGCATGCACAGACTAATAAGATCTAATCAGCCTGTGTGGGCGTGCAGGGCCTTGAATATGTGTTGTCAGTATTGTATTATCATTTTTTTTCCTTAGCACTTCTGTATGAAGCTATCTAACTTAAGTCACTGTTGCACAGAGAGTTGGAGGACAGGAAGAAGATCCAGCACCTTCTTGCCCTTGTGGGTCCTGACGCAGGAGAGATCACATATTTCCACCGGGAACCTCCTCACAAGGTACACGTTTACTTTATCATCAATCTCTGAACCCATCGACTATCAGTCTTACAATGATTAGCCTCCGGGGGCAACAGCGAGTATTTCAACCAATGTGTTCAACCCCTCTTGCTTTCCATATGGGCCTTTTATCGGCATGTGTTTGGTCAGTACTACTCAGAGTATAAACAGAAACCAGAAAGCTTCAGATATCAAAATCATGGCCCGTTGCATTCAGATTTTGCATACATATGCAGATATCTGTTTATAGAGATAACATCCTGACTTGTAACACACAGGTGCAATTAACCACCCTATAAATGCATGTACACCTACATGGAATAGAGACAGTGTTTATGTGATTAGTTACACCTGTATTTTCCCAAATATCTACAGTGGAAAAAAGTTGACTAACCCATCACATCACCCCAATCTCATTTTTCTACATTTCGAAACAGATTTTTCATTGAGTGTCATTACTGTACTTTGTTCCACATAAAAGCAAACTGATGAGGGAATACTCATTGCTTATTTCTACCATTTACCTGTGCTGTATAGAGCCTATAAATTGTTCCCACAGACATTTGCATGCACATTTGAATGACTCAGTCACATTTATCAATTACAATAAAACTAGAACAAATATGAAAGTTTTCTCTTTCTTTGTGGGTTAACAAAAAATGAGTTTATTCAAATGTGAAATCAGTGGTGTGTGCCAGGAAAAAAGACAAAGATAAAATCAATGTTTTGAAGATGACTGTATATCATCACTGTATTTCAGGTCACTGTCACACAGAGGAACGTTGAGTCCAGCTTGGAGGAACATCTCAATCTCAGGCCAACAAAGTTAAGACCTGCTTCAACCAGGAAAGGTTTGAAAACATTTTTTTGCAAATGCCTTTTCTACATTTATTATTATTTTCATTTTGTCTAATGATTAAAGAAATATTTCCGTGTTGATGTCTGTTCATGTCTGTTTCAGCAGAGAGTAGCAGGAGAACAAAATCAGCAGACGGGGTAAATGGAGAGAGCCTGGAACAATACAAGAACGATAACCAGACGTTGTTACTACAGGTAGGTCCAGGTGTCCACTTCCTGAATGCAGGTAATGGGATTTATGTGCTGGAATCTCTCACAAATATACTTACACATCACAAGTCAATAGTCCTTTTTATGACCGAAATGTCCAACAAATGGATGTTTCTCCTGTCTCCATGGTTTTGGTGATGAGTGCTTCAAGCTATTATTTTTGTGGGTGATGTTTCAGGTGGAGGCTCTGCAGGCTCAGATGGAGGAACAGACCCGTCTGGCTAAAGAGCAGGTAGAGTCTCTGCTGGAGGATCGACGGATTAAAACAGAGGAGGCACAGGCACAACGGCAGAGAGATGAGGAGCGAATCACAGCTCTGACTGACAAGTGAGTCTGTGTTTTTTGTTGTTCACCACTACTGTACTACCTACAGCTGAGTGTATTTTAGGAATGGTGTTCTTTCAACACCCTCTTTCATGTTATGAAAGATGGATCATGACTTATTTTACATTTCTCTGTGGTTATACTCATCACTTTTAATGATAATAAATCTGTTCATTAGCCTCACTTCAATGTGTAACTCGCCATTCTTCTCACATGTGACCCCTCAGGCTCCAGCGAACCCAGAACCTGTTGTATGAGAGCACCAAAGATTTCTTACAGCTAAAGTTTGACACACGGACTCATGAGAAGAGCTGGATGGTGGAGAAGGACCGGCTGCTGAGGGAGCTGGACACCTGCCACAACCGTCTGAGGAAGACTGGGTCTGCTGGTGCAGAGCCGGGCCGAACGTGGCAGCCCAGCAGCAGCACAGCCCCGCTTCTCCGGCTTCAGCCAGAGATACAGAAGACACACAAGGAGGAGCTAAAAGTAATATTTGTTCATTTTTTTCTGAAGACAATCTTTCCTGTTTTTTATTTTATTTATGTTTTTTATGTACTTTATAAATTAATCTATGTCATCAGGCAATGCAGGAGGATCTGAAGCAAGCCCACCGTCTGGCAGAGATGTACAGGGAGCAGTGTACTGCAATGGAAACAGAACTGTGCCAAATCAGAGAGGAGGGTGATGTGGGCAGGGAAATATTTAAGGTACCACAGTTGGACCAGTGCTTATGTCTGTAAAATCTTCATACATATCTCTGATTGATTGTTTATATTTTATGGCGAGCCTCAAGTTTCTCGTCACTGATATCTTCATCTTTATGTGTGCAGGAGCGTTCAGACAAAATGGCCAAGCGTCTTCAGCTGATGACTCAGCGTTATGAGGCGCTGGAGAAGAGGAGGGCCATGGAGGTGGAGGGCTTCAAGACAGACCTGAAGAACCTCAGGCAGAAATTCAAGGATGTAGAAAAACAACTCCTCAAGGTCATTATTCCCTCCTAAAGAAAAATACAAAGAGAAATAGTTTCACGATTGCGGCATTCAGCCTTGCTTGCTGCTGATATTGTGGTTAATATTTATCCCGTTTAACCTGATGTATATGTATCCACTGTTTCAGGTTACTCTGAATATTGGGCCCAATCAGGACTTAGCCATTCTGCATGAGGTACGTCAGACCAACAGCAGGACGAAGAAGGTTCAGGGTGAGCTGATGGCGCTGAAGGCTAAGATCTATGGACTGGAAAATGAGCTGAGATTCAGCTGAGGACTGGACTGTGCTGTTTACGTTCTGCATATAGAGGACAATCTATGTGGGGTTTGTCCCAGTTACAAATGTCTGTGCTACTGTGTGTATCACTGAAATGTATAGTTAATGTTATGTATGATTTGTACTTTGGCCTAATAAAGATGTTTTGCTACAGTGATTTTAAATGACTGACCACCCAGTTGTTTACTTGAATTAATTCTACACACAACGACAGGCTTTTTCACAGCAGACATGAATGATGGATCTGTTTTATTCAAGTGTCCAACTAAGCAGTGACAGTGTGATGTGAGTTGGCATGTACAGTATGAGGACCCTCAAACTGAAGCATCTACATGTTAAATTCAGCCATCACTCATTTTATTATTTACATCTGTGCTTTTTCTAACATTACAGTAACATGTCAAATCAGGATGTCTGGAAATACTTAGTAATCAGTTATAACATTATATCATGGTGTTAACTACAAATAATAACCTGTTACCTGTCAAAAAAATGGCACAACTTTCATCAGGGAAAAAGTTTTGTCTGAATTTCCTTCACTTAAGCCTTTAACTAGCTCTGACTTTCCAAGTATAGGTCTAACACTCTTTCTTTTTACACTTCACGCTACTCTTTTAATATTTTAACTCTTTTAACATATTGTATTTTACTTGATTTTATGATTTATACTTTTTATTTTTACTTATGATGTCTATTTTCAAGTGAAGTCTCACTGCTTATAATGCCCTTATTGTAAAGCACTTTGTGCTGCATTTCTTGTATAAGAGGTGCTTTATAAATACTAAAACATACTAATATATAAACTATGTAGGTTATAAGAGTTAACAGGAAAACCAGCATGTGTGAAATAGCCCCAGTAAACCACAATTACAATCAATTTCACCTGACTTTATTTTCATTTATGAATATTACTACAATACACTCAAACATAATGTATTATGACATCTTACATACGTCTAAGTTATGTTTATAATATTGAAATCAAAAGCGTTCATGTTTGAAATGTTGCAGTTAAGTTTCAATTAAGAATAATTTAGTAATTGATTCAGTTTCAATTCTACAAAAACTGCAATCATGAACAAGCCCAAGTGTTTCCGGTATGTAAACGGAACTGCGCATGCTCATATTGTGTAGTCGGAGGTTGCTGTTGCTGTGTACTGTATGGAGGCAGCTTCACCAGCAGCATGAGGAGATAGTACAGAGTTAAGTATTGACCGGCTCGTATTGTTTGACATACCATGACCCATTTCTTCAGCCGCCACATTTGCTAAGTAGACAGTTACCGATAGCTTAGCTAAAGCTAAAGCTAGCTCAGCTTTGTGTGTTGTTTACCCGGCTTCTATACGCAAGTGCCTGGACTGTGGAGAAATGCAGAGAGTGAGGTCCTTAAAAACCGGTTGGCAGCTGCTGAAAACAAGCTGCGAAGGAGCTGCAAAACTGGTTGTCACCTCGCCTTCGACCTCACGAAATTATAGCCATGTAAGTGAATGCTTTATTCAAACTATTTAAATGAACACAGAGGTGAATGGAGAGTTAAGAAAACGACGTGTACTGTTTGTCTTTATCACAGCTGGCTGTTTCACTTTATGTGTCCACTTTGAATGAGAAGAAATGTAACTGCAGGAAAGAAACACGCTGAAGCTAATCACAGCACACACTGTTGATGACCTCACTGTTGTGTTTGGCACACCACACATTTACAACCTCAGTTATTACTATCTTATTCACACTGTTCACTTATCAGTGAGTTATCTGCTCCTATAAAACTGGTGTATAATTTATATACTCTGGGAACAAAGTCTCAATTCAGTTCACTGTGTCTGAAGTGAAGAGATTATGACAAGTGCTCTGCCTGTAGTATCACAGCGAGTTAATGAACACCCTATGTTTTTATCTTGCACATGCCACCTCTCTCTGGCCCAGCTCCCTCCTCAGGGCTCCGGCTCCTTCGGGCTCCTCTTTGACATAGATGGGGTGCTGGTGCGGGGCAGGACGCCAATCCCTGGAGCCAAGCAGGTCTTCAGGAACCTGGTGGACAGCAATGGGAAATACAAGGTGCCTGTGGTGTTTGTCACCAATGCTGGGAATTGCATGAGGCAGACCAAAGCAGAGCATCTGTCAGAAATGCTTGATGTAGAGGTAAAGTGGACATTTAACATCATTAACTTGCACCTCAGCTTGATTTGTTTTGTGTTTTGATCTCTGATATTGATCTTTTTTCCCCTCAGGTGTCTCCAGACCAGGTGATGCTGTCCCACAGTCCTTTGCGAATGTTTACCCAATTCCACAAAATGCGCGTGCTGGTGTCGGGACAGGGTCCTGTGGAGGAGGTCGCTCACAAGTATCCTGTCTTAAATCAGGGACTCAGCAGGGGTTTCTGGACTCTCTTTGGATGTTGACCTTAGAAGGTTGCATGTTCTGTTGATTCAGTTTATTTTTGTTCACATTCCACTTTGTTATCAGTTTTTAATCTGTGTGCCCTTTGTTCGTTTTGCTATCCGACTGTCTCAGTGAGGCCCTTTCATAGATTTCTTACACTGTTTTTATCTGTCATGAGGGATTTTCTGTTTTTCCCGTGTAGGGTTTGTCATTCATTTAAGACGTGTGGATGTTTGAAGCCTTGGATTTCCATTCTTGCTTTCTTTTCTGAACAAATCTCAGAATAACCCACCAATAACTTCCCAATGTATAGAGAAATATATTAGTTTATACCTCAGGAAACAAATTACAGAATGAAACATTCCCATTGCAAGCAGGTGCTATCTGTGATTCTTTTGTTAGACAAAAGCATTTCCTTCATGTGTGTGTTTTGTGTCTCATCATTTTCATCACCTTTGTTTGACTTAAATCCACCAAACTTCAGCCTGGGTTTTCAGGATGTTATTACCATAGATATGCTCAGGGAGGCATATCCTCTTCTAGATGTCGTCGATCACGACAGAAGGCCCAAAGGCAGTGTAAGTACTATTAATATTGGAGCCAGTTTATGTTCAGTTACAGATGAGACATCTTATCAATTCGTGTATGATGTCTTACAGATTCCCCCCACCAAAGGCTTACGGCCAATAGACGGTATGTGTACACACGCATTCATTGTAGCTTTAAGTGTAACGCTTAATAATTATGAAATCAGGTACAGTATGGCTGGCTTTTTTATTATTTCCGTCACCTGTTTGTTGCTATAGCTGTCATCTTATTTGGTGAGCCAATCAGATGGGAGACCAACCTCCAGCTTATTGTTGATGTGCTCCTGACAAATGGAAACCCAGAAAATACCTGGAGTTCGCAGCAGTACCCTCACATCCCCGTCCTGGCCTGTAACATGGACCTGCTGTGGATGGCCGAGGCGAAGAATCCAAGGTACAGTATGTGTGGGTGTCAAAAACACACACCCTTAAACATTATTAAAAGTGTTATTATACTGAACGTCCCTGTTTCGTAGGTTTGGTCACGGTATGTTCCTGGTGTGCTTGGAGAGCTTGTATAAGAAGATCACAGGCAATGAGCTGAAGTACGAGGCTCTGATCGGGAAACCCAGCGTGGTGACTTATAACTACGCTGAGCTGCTGATTAGACAGCAAGCTGAGACACTTGGCTGGAACACACCTGTGAAGAGGCTGTATGCTATAGGGTGAGCGACTCAGTCAACTCTGGATTTTTAATCCCACATTTGACACTTAAAGCTGTAGTTGGTCATTTTAAGAAAAATAACTTTTTGTTAGATCTACTGACATGACATTGACACAGCGGTACAAGGCAGATAATACGTGAAGAAAATCATGTCCCTCTGTCTATGATTCTTCTGCCTTGTAGAGCTTGTAATGGTATTACCGCACATGAATGAAAACAACCAATCAGAGCTGAGGAGTCTCTAATGCAGCTGTCAGTCATATATCATCATATATCAGTCACAGCTTGTGACCCAGCTGGACACCAATGTCGTTAGATGTTGATAGCTGGTTGAATTTAAGTTGTGACGTCGGATGACCAAAACCTAACGTCAGGACAATGTCTAATGCCGACGTCAATTTGACATAGAATACTGACCACATACATTAATTTCTTAATTTTCCATAACCACGTATCCTGTTGGGGGTTGCGGAGGGTCTGGAGCCTATCCAGGTACACAGGTTGCCAGACTATCACAGGGCTAACACATAGAGACAGGCAAACATTCATGCTCACACACACACTGACTCCTATGGCAAATACAGAATCACCAGTTAACCTGACGTGCATGTCTTTGGACTGTGGGAGGAAACCGGAGTAAACCCACACTGACAAACTCGGGTGACAATGCTAACCATTACACCACCATGCTGCCCAATGACCACATATGAGGTTGATATTTTGTTAGTTTGTGCGTTCTTAAGGAATTGAAATCCAACATCCATACGTCTTATGCAAACTTCATCATAATGTAGAATAACAACAGTTAGTTGTAAGGTATAGAGAACAAAACACAACGTCTGCAAAACGTCATAATGTAAACGTCCACACATGAACTTCTGATGTCATTAGACATTTAAAATATTGCCGACCCCATTTTCATTGCAACCAAAATTTAAATTCTGTCTGACATAAGAGTCCAGCATCTTTCTGACATCATGCTGACGTCTGGTGCCAGCTGGGGAACTGCGGTCAAACTGTGAAACTAGTTGATCAAATATGAATTGTATTACTACATTGCCTATTCGTCGCCTCAGATATATAAACATTTTAGTGTACTGTTTAGCTATAAAATGAGAAAGCTTTTGACCCAGCCACCATTTTGGAAACAGTGGAGCCGAACACACAGCCTGGAGCAAAACCTTCTCATTTTACAGCTTAACAGTACACAAACGTACGTTTCTGAAAACATTTTAGGACAGAAATAGGCAACACAGAACAGAATCTGGATTAATATTTGATCAGAGCTGCCTAGTTTGACTGCAGTTCACGAGCTGTGATTGACATGATTGACAGCTGTGTTACAAACTCCCCGACTCTGATTGGTTGTTTTCCATGAGCTGCGGTAGAGCCTATCTGTCTC
Source organism: Epinephelus moara (assembly GCF_006386435.1). Lineage (NCBI taxonomy): Eukaryota > Metazoa > Chordata > Actinopteri > Perciformes > Serranidae > Epinephelus > Epinephelus moara. The sequence goes on along the minus strand of NC_065525.1, from coordinate 17,019,850 downwards.
TGACAGCTTTAAAAGTTATGACTAAGTTATAAACACTTTAACTATTTATAAAGGTTACCAACTTCATCTTTAAGAATTTTGCTGTTTGTCCTTTTGTCTAACACAAAAACTTTGATTTGAAGTAAAAGCTCCTTTTAATGTGTTGTCACTCCATCTCTTTTTATAGTGATAACCCCATGGCTGACATATACGGCGCCAACCTCTACAACCGCTACCTTCAGGCTTCTCGGCGCACCAAGGCCCAAATGCAGGCAACGAGTGGCGGAGGAGGTGTAGATCCCTTGGCAGAAACCGTAGATGCCCAAAAAATGACATCATCAGAACTAGGCGGAGCGTCAAGTGTGTTCGGGGCAGAGGAGGACCTCCCAGAGGGGTGCAGCTCCATGTTGGTGTGCACGGGAGTATACAGCAGAGACCAGCAGGAGCTGCCCTCGGACACAACGCACACTGTTACAGAGCAGCAAATCTTCCACGGTCACAGGGACTTCCGCTTTGACCCCGTCCTCTTGCAGCCGTCCTTTGTGGTGCAGGATGTGAAGGAGGCAGTGGAGCTGGTGTTTCAGCAGGAAGGCTGGCCTCTGGAGTAGGATGAGTGGCTCTCAAACTGTGGCTTCATCTCACAGCCGTCCAGTGAACAGCTCTAACGACCCTTAACTGGTAGTATAAAAAAACTAGAGTGTTTTGTTTGTTTATGCCCCTGATCATCACAGGGGAGGTGTGGCTGTTTCAGTGGCTTGTTGTTCTTAGAGATTTTTATAAAGTGCCACAGAATAAGCTACAAAAAGCAATAAAAATGCAGTTTTAACACTAGATGTAGGAAAGTTACACCCATTTGAAATCAGTCATGCACACACACACATCATTGTTTCCAACGGCACTATGTACTACCTGTATATGTCAAGTTTATCTACTGCTTCTTGTGTCTTTTCTTGCCTTTGTATGACAGTCCGTATCAGCTTTCTCTTTTTTAACGCTCATGGATTAAGAAGTGTCTGGGTGTTGAGTTACATGTATTTTTACTACACTCTGACTTTTATGGAGAATCTGTAAGTTCATGGGTGAGAGTTAAAAGAGAGTTACACCTTAAACTGGATAATGTTCAGATCGATTTAGAGAGAGCTCTATAAAAACACATCTGCCGGTTCACCTGTGACATATTGTGACATATTGTCCAGATAAAGATGGATTTTATTCTTCGCACAACTTTCTACCTAACTGGATCATCTTGCCTTTTTAAAATGCACCCCCACCCCAGCAGGTCTTAACTAGTCCAGTCCTGGTGTTTGTTTTTACTGCTGTCATATTTCAGCTTGAGTTGTTTTTAAGGTAGGGTGAATGCGTAACCACTAATGCCAATGAGATTAAGTTGCCAGGTTTAATTTTAGTACCTCATTGGTTTTGATTTTAAGCTCAATCATGTGTAGGGTAATTTTATTTTAGTATTAATTTGTAAAAACTGTTAGAACGATACAGAATGATACCACAGTTTCAACAGGAATGGAAAAAAGGTGCTATTTTTCTGTTAAATGGTTAAATAATGAATGTTTTACATGCGTCTGTAAAAGAGGACTTTTGTGGGAGGAAAGACTGTATTTGCAGTTGCAGCACCATCGAAAATTATACAAATTGCTGGTTTGTTATATTTGTAACTGACAGGTCTCACTAAATGTGATTTGCAAACGACTTAAAATGTACGTTAAAACTGTGGTAATGTACTTGAAAAAGCCATACTGTGCAAAGGAACGATTAAAAAGGATGAAAAAGACACAGAGTTGCTTGTCCACTCAAAACATTGTGTATACTGTAGTACAGTCTTAGTACAGACTTGCACCAGTCACTGTCACACTCAGCAGCAGTTATCCTCAGGAGAAAATTACAAAATACGCAACTGTGATTTAAACGTTACTGAATCTACTAACTATAAATATTAAAAGTCAATGTGTACAAAACTTTCACACACTCAAACACACAATGCAACATAAGTAGTCTCTCCTAAACTACAACAATACATCCCCGCTTCAGTCCATTCAGCATCCACACTTTTTATCTGAAGACGCAGCACCGTGAACAGGGTGGGAGCTGTTACTTAACATAAACTGAGACGAGTCTTGGGAAATCTCATCTATCATGGTCATGCCGTTGCGCGCCAGCAGCTCCCGGGCCATGAGGATGAAGGCCGCCTCGACGTTCTGAGCCTCCTTGGCTGAGGTTTCCAGAGCAGCCAGCACACTGTTGTTTTCTGCCAGAGTGCACGCGTCCTCGAACAACACCTGCCTCTGAGCCTGAAGGTCTGACTTGTTACCTGCGACGACAAACAGGAAGTGTTGAAAACAAAAGTGGAGCAGGTATCTGTGCAACTATGATGTTATTTAGAGCTGAATGTTCTGACGAGAAAACGCTGAACACTTGGCAGATAACACAGGTCAGTTCTATCAAATGGGCAAAGCACCAAAAGCACAAAAGGATGTTATTATTATTATCAGTCTCTACCATCGTAATCTGACACTGTTAATCATCTCTAAAGTGACTGAAAACTATGAAAAACAATTCACAAGATGTATTTATATCACTTGTTTTCTCTGACTAACAGTACAATCCCCAAAATATTTAGTTCACATTCAGATAGATGTGACAAGCAAAAGCATCAAATCCTTACACTTAGGAAGCTGGAACCAGATAATGTTCAGCAGATTTGCTTAAAAAATATCCTAAACAGGGGCGGCACGGTGTTGTGGTGGTTAGCACTGTCGCCTCACAGCAAGAGGGTTGCCGGTTCGATCCCNTGCTTAAAAAATATCCTAAACATTAAATTGATTATCAAAATAGTCGTGTAATTTCCTGTTAGTTGATGTATTGTTTAATTGACTGATTGTTTCATCTGAACAGACCGACAGTCCAAAACCCAAAGATAAAGATTTTCAGTTTACATTGACTCTTCAACTATCTGAACAATTGAGTCCCTGTCAGAAAATATAAAAATTAAATTATAGAGCTGTCATTGTTTTTGTTTTATAAAAAGTGTCTTTCTATGTGTGGTTTTTGCAACATTTCCTTTGTCCCTGAGTCAGATTTTGAACATTCAACCCTGCTTAATTTTGAATTTAATATTGATCTCATATTAACTTCAAATACAAATGACACATAAATATACTCACTTATATGAAAATCATGTTCATATATTAGGTTTATTTTATTTTATTTTTTTGTTCAAAAAAACAAATACCAACCAACATATATTAGTATTTTATTTTATTTTATATTATTTTATTTTATTAAAAAAAAAAAAAAAAAAAAGAACACCTGTTCCTCTGGGTCATTTCCACAACACTGTATGAGACGTAAATTTATTTAGTTTTTTTTAGAGTGTGTATAATTGGTAACCACAGCAATAGCTATGTCACATACATACATATGGCAGAAGGACAGTTAGCTCCACAATGGGAACTGAAATAAGAGGAAATCAAGGTAATATTTCTGTTACATCAATAATATGTATATTAACTGCCATTTCCAAACAGCTCATATTTCCTTTGAATGTGCAAATAATAAGAAAAACAACACTTTATGTTGTGCATTTTGTGTATATTTAGTGCTAAGGCTAAAACATTAGCAAGCTAACTTGGGATTTTTTAAAAAAATGTGACAAAATATTATTTCCAAAACAGTCATTTCCATCACTTTGTTTATTTTACTTTGATAAAAAAACATATGGCAATTGAAAAGACAATGCCAGTGTTATTTACTGAAAACGCTGCAGCAATACATTTCTCTAAATTTGTGTTAGATTTTCTAAAAGTTTGCACCAAAAATGGACCATAGCTGACGAATGATCCTGATAATAAAAGCTGAAACCAGAGTATGATTGGAGTTACTGGTTGAGAGACTGATTGTCTGTCAGACAAAAAAGGTTAAGAATCACAGATGTATTGTGTCCATGAGTCCAGGAATATATTTTAGGGTTTACTGACACTAATAAAAACCAACTTATTTTCACTCCTCTTACCAATGAGGATCAGCACCACGCTGGCAGCTCCAAACTGCTCCACCTCCCTGATCCAGTGGGGAACAGATTCAAACGTGGCGCGGCGTGTGATGTCGTAGGCCACCATGGCCCCGTGGGCACTGCGGTAGTAGCTCTGAGTAATGGTGCGGAAACGCTCCTGTCCTGCCGTGTCCCACACCTGCATCTGCATAAACACAAAACACAGAGCAATCCAATGTGACTCAAATCAGGAGTGTGAACTTGATTTCAAGAGAGCCAGACCAGTAAAACCTTGACTATAACGACACCTCCAAATTTTCCACTTTCTTTTAGTGTTGAGAGGTACATTCTGAAAACGTTCATCCATTTACAAAACAGATTATGAACAGCCTGAGATGTCTACTACTCCCTGTCATTACATGTTTTGCCATACATTTCCACTCCTGCTTAATAATGCTGGCATCACCACAACAAACTAAGTGGAAAATACTGAGGAAGCAGGTATAGTTATCCCCTGCCTTACAAACCATTTACAGATCAAGAGTTTTGGCAGGGCCTTAGCAGAAGGCAATTTTGTTTTAAGACAGAAGTCTGATACAGATTCTTTTGTACTGAAGCTGCTGACTGACAATATTTTTGCACAATGTTCAGTATCTTTAAATATGACCACAGTAAGTATTCATTGTTTTTTCAGTGTGGAAAAGCCTCGGAGGCAGTGAAGTAGGCTGCTCACTGTTTGACTTACTCCTGAAACCTGGCAGCCCTTAGCCTTTGAAAGTACATTAATATCAGGTGTGTTAAGGTGTGTTTGACATCCCTGACTTACACGGTTGCAAAATGTTACAAAATGTGTGTTAAATATCTCCATAACATACTTCATAAGTCATTCAGTCATGCTGTGACTGAGCGTTTTCAGTCCCTTTGAGCAACGCTTGTGTGTACAGAATCTCAAACTAATTAGCATAACAAGACATGCATGCAGTTAACAAATTAACACACCCAGAAAGCTAACACACGGATGATGACATCTGAAGGAAGCAGTTAGCCACTCCTCTTTCTCATCAGGAAAAAAATACTGATCAACTTTAAGAACACAGATCACGCATTAATGTTTTTGTTGATATATAAAATATACCAATAATCAAATTAAATGATTCCTAATGTATGTGGAAATGATTATGCATTAACAGGTGTGATTTATGTGTATGTCTGATAAAAACTGAACTTTGAAATGAGAGAGAAGAGAGTAAAAAAAAGCAGGTGCATGTCACCTACCTTCACCCTCTTCCCGTCGATGTCCAGGGTGCGAACAGTAAAGTCCACCCCGATGGTGTTTTGCTGCTTCTCGATGAATATCCCAGACTTGAAGCTCTGCACCACGCACGTCTTCCCCACATCTGAGTCCCCAACCAGGATGATTTTAAAAAGAAAGTCGAAAGAGTCCTCAATCTCCGGCCCTGCAGACTGCATGGTGAAGGGAGGAATATATACACAGAAAACACACACTGAGGCTGAAACACTTGATCCGAGACCTCTGTGCCTCTATGCAACAGAACTGGTTCTTTCCAAGTTGTGTCAATAAAAACTGAGACTATTTACAGAAACAGCAGTCACATCCTTGTCAGTAAAAAAAAGGGTAAAGCAGGTTTATACCAGCTGTAGTGTGACAGTTCATGTGGCTCAAGCTGAATATATGTGATCCACAGGTAAAGCTGGCACAGTAAGATTAAAAAAAACACTACAAATTATGAAATACTCTAACTGATATATCCAGGTTATATTCCAACAGCTTGCTTCTTCTGTCATTCAAATACTCAGAAAACAACTCAAAAATCAACTACATGATCCCATAGCAGAGGATTCAAATCCATCTTTCTATCCTGGAAGTAAAAATCAGAATCAGAAAGTTGTGTTTCTTCATCCTGTGCTTGTTTCCATGTCTACGCTACACTGTCGCACGCATTGTTTAAGTCTTAAACAAGTGTAGTCCACACCGCTGCCCTTTAGACTGTCACTCCTTGTGCCCTCCACACTTTCATTCTCATACAATTACAGACACACCTCCTACCTGTCCTGGTAGGTGTGATCTCCAACTGCCAGCCCACCTGCACCACTGCATCTTGGGATAGTTTTCTACTCCGGCTCTGTAACAGATTACAATACCTGGGAAAAGCAGAAATAAAACTTGATGACCTGAGACATTCATTGCAAAAAGTACTGACTTATGCATAAATAGATTTAGACATTTTGAGCTCTAGTTGGTTTTATAACTAACTGGTAAGACTTACCCTTTTACCAAGCGAGAGGTACACAGAGAGCCAACGTGCCGGAGGCTGACTTTGAACAGAGCTGTTTATCTTTATGAATACAGGTTTTGCTTACAAGACTCAGTGAGCAAATATCCCTGAGCAAACAGCTTAAACCTCCAATTGACAGAATGTAAACACTTGACATTTGTCTTAACAGCTGTCCTTTGGACCCCAGTGTTTTCTGTACACGTAAAAAACGCCTCACACCATTAGCCCCCTCGCTGACTACTGTCAACTAACACATTCCACAGCACTCAACAACAGAAAGGGGGTGTTAAGCACAGAGTAAGCATGAACAAAACACCAACACACATTGAAAAGATGTGGTTTAAGACAGGATGCTCTTAACAAAACGTGTAATTGAAATCATTTTACCTCAGGCTGCACACATTGAGATCACAGTGAGATGTTCACACAGAATGAGCATACGGCTCTCAATCTGAATCAGTCTCTCTCTCTGCCTCTCTCCGTCCACCCCCTCACTTGTTCTGTCGTCATCTCAGCCCACAGAAGAACAAGGCACAGCTGGACACAGAACAATGTGTGAGTGTGAGGGGCACTTGACCAGGCCGGGTCTATCTTTGGCTGTGACCACAAGCCGCCTTCTTTCTGTTGTGTGGTTGTGTGTGGTTGATGCCTTATTAAATGCAATGAAATGCAGTGTGGTATGACGTGTTGTGATGGCACAAATAAGACAAAAACAACAGGGAAAAAGAACTTAGATAATGCCTGTATTAAAACAAAATAAACTACAGGATTTAAATGTCTAGCAATGACATTATTATGGTGTGAAAGCTGATTTAAGTATCAGAACAAATCATAAACATCTTTATAAAATCATATAAAAATCTTGATCATTCCCAAAAAATCAGACATCCTTATGTACAAACTAATTTGAGCTAGTGCAAAATCACAGTGTACAATATGACAAACCAAAATCTTGACATGGTAGCTTAATTACCACATCCACATTGGAGAACAGAAATACTTCTGTGATTCAGCCAAGCCTTGGCTCACAAGCTGTGGTGGAGTGGATGAGCGGTGATGAAATCATATCTGAGCCGTAGCTAAGCTACCGTATCAGTAAAAGACGTTGGTCTGCTGTGTCATCTCCTCTGCAGGAACTGTGCTGCACTGGCAGAGTTTCTCAGTCTAAAAATGGTGCCGGGGCTTTGTTGGCTTTTTCTTTGTTTTTGATGTTTCTTGACAGATGCCTTGTTCTGTGATGTTTCTGGAGGAGGGACGTGAATCGGTTTCCAGGGGACTGGATTGTAGAAGCTGGGTGATGGGTAGGATTTGTCGTAGGGACCTGGAAGAAATTAAAGCAATACAAAACTGATACATAACAAATATCAGCTAGGAGAATGAAGCAAAAAGATTCAAACACATTTGATGCAGTCTAAAAAACAACATAAAACAATTATCTCCACCAGGTGTAATCCAGGGGGGATGCGTTAGAGCTTGTGTGTGTGTATCTGTCCGTCTATCGGCAGCTAATCTCACATACTATAGAACCCATCAGCCTAACGTTTTTGTGTACATTTATGACTGTATGTTCATGGATCTCTCATGGTTGTGGTGATGAAAAGTCTGTTTTATTGACTGACTCCTCACTCCTCTTACCCAGCTGATATGGGCCGCAGGTGATCAACAAAATAAAAATCCTAAAGCCATTTCCGTGAATTGGTGAAGCTAACAAACATTACCAAGAAGTGATGAGCAGTGCAAGGTATTTTAAAACCTGCACCAACCCAGCCCATTCTGAGAGCCAATCCGCTGCGCCCAACCAGCAAACATATGCATTAAAAAATTACCCAAACCCAACCTGCAAACCAGAGCTGAAAGCTAATTAGCATTGCTTATAACAACCAACCTGCTGTTGACTATATTGTATGTCATTTTCAGTAAATATCACAATATCAAACATGTTTTCTGTTCAAAAAGAACAAACATGGGGCATCGGTAGCGTAGTGGATAGTGCCGGCGCCCCATGTACAGAGGCGCTGCATGTCAGTACCCACTCTCTCTCTGTCTCCCCATTTCACTCTCTGTCCTGTCATTAAAAGGCAAAAAAGCCCACCAAAATAATCTTACAAAAAAAAATACAAACATAAGAAGACAGCAAGTACACACCCATCTTTCAAGTGCTTATGTCTTAGGGTATGATCATGCGCACACAGCTGATATCCTATGAGGTTTGTTTATATGATGTTACAGGATTGCATATTTAACAGATTCAGTGTGGAAAGAGACACTCTTGCTTGCTGGTGGAACACAGTATTTGGCCTACACATTCTCAAAGGGAAATATTTTTAGCAGGAATTATTAACAGAGAGATCTAAATATGTCAGACTTGAACAGATATTCCTGATCAAAAACTACTGCACAATGTTTCTTTAGGTTATTAATAACCTATTCAGAATGCTGCTTTGTCACTTAATGATACGCCCACCTGAAACAGGTGACCCATAGGTCAACCTGAACACCCGCGGTTTGTGGGTCACCCCACACAGCACCTGTATCTGTATTAATGTCTACCACCCTTTGGCCTTTGTCATGGCTCAAAACTGACATCAAAAGCAAAGTTTGGTCTCATTTTGGAACGGGGGAATCTGCACATTTATTACATACCCAATATGTTATGATCCACCAAAGATAGGCAGGGTACGAGATTCATAAATCCCTCCCAACTTGACTGTAAGGGAGCCAGGAGGGACACATCTCTTCTTTGTTCTACTACTGTAACACATGACAAGCTGGACAGACAGTCTGCCCTGCACGGCACTCCCCGATCCCCACCCACATGCACCCAGACACGCGGAGATTTGTACCCTTTTAGGGGCCCTTCTTAGTATTACTATTGTTTAAGATTTTTCCACTTATTCAGATACAGTTAGTCCAAAATTGATAAAGCCTAGTCATTATTCCCAGATGTCTGAAATGACCTTACTTTTGGGGTAGGAGGGTGATTTTGGACTTGCTTTGCTTTTTTCATTTGCTTTTGCCACCCACTCCTTAAACTTCTCCTCCGCCCTCCTGCGGCGCTCTTTCTCCTGCTCCTCTTTCAGAGTAGCTTCCTCCTGTCAAGACAAAAGTATAACAATCTTGTAATTTCTGCTCATCAATAATCACAAAACATTGAGCTTTGAAATATTTTCACTAAAAGCAGGACAACTAATAGAACAATCCACATTACTTTTGCCTTCTTTTCCATTTCTATTTTTTCCTGGTTCTTCTTCTGCAGCCAGTCTTTGTACTTCTGTTGAGCTTTCTGTTCAATCTCTCTTTGTTTCTCCCGCTGCCTCTGTGTCTCCTCTTCCTTTTTGCTCAGTTTTAGTAGTTGCTCATGCTTCTCCTGAGATTGCAAGAACAAATACCTCACATGTGAGCACTGGGTAGTGTAGCATTATTGCATGATTAAAATTCTGACAAATGACAGTCAATCTGCTGTGTGTGGTTTTACTGAATTTAAAGTAACAGTTGTACCTGTTGTCTTTTCATCTTTAGCCATTCTTGGATTTTCTCTTCCATGACAATCTTTTTCTGTTCCTGCTCCTTTTCTTCTTGTTCTTGTTTTTCCTTCCGTAACCGCTCCTAATACAAGGGATATAAAATGTTCTACTATAAGATTCAGACGTGATGCAATAATAAAGTGTGTTTGGGGGTAAGGACATTTTTAAAGTAAGGGTGAAAACTATGACTAGCCTTATAGTTAACACAAAAAGCAAAGGAATATAAGGAAAGTGACCAGTGCCGTAGTTATACATTGATATACATTATAATTAACTGTGACTTGCCTCCTCTGCTTGTTTTTCCAATTTGAAACGGTCTTCTTTAGCTTTGTTCACCAGCCACATTTCCCATGCACTGAGAGTCGGTGAGCCTGCAGGCTCCACAGCTGCATTCATCATCTGCATTGAAGGTGTTCTTGGTAGCTCACATCTGAAACAAAAACAGATGTACATCATAAATACTCTACTACATACTAACATCTTGTCCGTCTGAATTATGCAGTCTATGACTCAGTTCATAATGTATCTCAAAGATTGAGAAATGCAGCAGTACCTGACTGGTGAAACGCTGAGTCTGGAGCTGTCGCTGTGCCTGGGTGAAGTCTGCTGAGCTGGGCTGTGCTCCAGCTCCTCCTCACTATCATAACTGTCATGATAGATGGGAGACAGCAGAGAGAATGTGTCTTCGTCGTCGGATAGGACGTCGTCGTCCAACCCCTTTGATGTGTGGGTGTCTTTCCCCTGAGTACTTTTGACAGGGGTCGAGCTAAAGCCCTTGGTCGCAGAGGCAGGACAGTTGGGCATCCTCCCTGCAGACATAGCTAGCCGATATCTGCTTCGAAAACAAAAGGTCGACACATGAGTATGTTTTCCTTAAGTTTGGTTTGAAATCTGCTTAACTAATCTACAGACCTTTGATGTATAATACACAGACATATCTAACTAGCCGGTGCTGGTGTCAACAGCTCGTTAAAACTGCTGGTAAAGTGAGGCTAACGTTAGCACTCAAAACTAACAGCTAGCGTTAGTTAGCTAGCTAACTTAGCTTATCGTGCTACGAACGTTTAACGCCAAGTACCCCAGCTAACTCCACAGTGTATAACTTATATTAAGTGTCTCTTGCTAATTCTGAAAGAACTGCAAACGTTTCGTTACCCACCTTTATGCGTTTATTTGAAGGAAAGTCTGTTGTCTTTTTCACCGACGCTGGAACTGATTTACAACCAACTTTTTTCCCATGATACACCACGCCCCCCACGCGCAACTTGAGGCTGTTTCCGTAACCATGGTGAAGCTTGACGCCACACGTTTGTCTCTTCAACAGTCAGTTTTTCTTTTTTTCTGTTATAAAGTGAAAGCTTTAATACATTACAAGAGTTTTAGTGTCTGTTTTATCGACTAGTTTTTAATTCTTTTTTTCAAGGCAGTCTGGGTTGTCAGAAAATAACATTTTTTTGTAAATGAGATTAGTTATGTAAAACAAACCAAGTTGGCATATGCAATTTTATATTATATTATCCCACACTTTCACATCTATTATACTATAATGACCATAGTCCTGCAATATCTTGCAAATTGCATTTTCCAAAAGAAAGCAGAGTAACTAAACCCTAAAACCATTTAGCCTTTAGCCATGACTTTATTGATACAGGTCTGAAACTCTTTCTTCTTTCTTCATTTCACACTTCAGCAGTTTTTTAAAGCATTGTATCTTACTTGATTTTATGATTATGGTTTTCCGATTTTATGATTTAATTCTTTTATAAATTAAGATTTATGGTTTTGCTAATTATATTTGCTAATATTGAACTATGATGCCTCGTGTCTTCTATTTTCATCTTATTTTTTTGTTTTAAACTGTTTTAAAATGTCCTTTTATATTGAATCAGCTTGTTGGCCTGTTTTATGTTCATTCTGTCTATTTTCATGCAAAGTACCCAGTGCATGTAAAGCACTTGGTGCTGCATTTCTTGTATGAACATTGCTATATAAATATATAGTAGTAGCACTAGTAGTAGTTGTAGTAATAGTTGTGGTGGTATATTTGGTACTTTCATATTTTCATGCTGTATTTTAATATCTCTGAAAGACTTGGCACCTGAATGATAATGCAGCCACATTTTTGTTATAGGTGACTTACAATAAAGCTCTGTTGAATATTGAATCTCTTAATTGTCAGCCTGATCACAACTTCACTTTTAAATAAGAATGGCTCTATTAGATTTCTACTCAAATATACATTTTTTGAATATCTGAAAACAATATTTAGGCCTACAGAAAACAATCTTGATAAAATCATTGGCAAGGCCACAGCTGTTCCTTTCATCTGACCTTATAAGATGTTTTATAAGCTGTAGTTCCTGTCTCCTCATGAAAGAAAGGAAGGAGAAAATGTAGAAGTTGAGCATTACTTATTTAGGAGATGTGGGTGTTACAATAGGCCTAAATTTGCAGATTCTTTAAAGGTATTTGTTTGGTGTTATTGTGGTGATACATATTTTGGTCACACCAAAAATAAATCTGTTTGCTGTCCTTTTTGATTGCACTCCAGACAATGAGTTTATTCCCCACTGTGATAACAGGCAGTTACTGTTCAGCAGTGGCAGTTAACCTGCCCATGCACGCTGTCTCACTCCCACTTAACATTGGGAGTCTAATTACCAGCAGGCGCTCCAAAATGAGCTCGTACACTGAGGGGCTGCTTTCACAGAGAGATGAGGCATTTTGTGAGTGTTTGTAATTACAAACACTGCAGCTGCAGCACTAAATTAATTTGTTGACTTGTTTTACGTCTCTTAAAGCTAAAGCCCCCTGCTCAGGCAATGTTATGTGATCCTTGAGTCGAAGATGATCATTTAATTGATTATTCTATTCATTGCAAACAATTAAATTTCAGATAAACATGATTTTGTTAATTAAGTGCCAACGGCCTACAATTAGTTTACAATAGAAGAAGTACTCAGATCTTTTACATAAAAGTAAAAGTAGCAACACAACAGCGTGAAAATACTTAGTTACAAATGAAAGTAAAAGCTGAAAAGTACCTCAAAACTGTAATTAAGTAGTATTTGAATAATTGTACTTTGTGACTTTCCACCATTGCTCTTAGTCATTGATGAGAAACACAACAGCCACATGTCTTGTTGGTAATTATATATATATTTCTGGGATGCTCTCCACGTCGCTCCCATCTGTCAATCCTGGATGTTATTTTACATACTGTGTCAGATCCCTGTGAGGTGTCCACAGTTCTGAGTAAGATCATGACACAGGCTGATGCAGGTAGGTGTGTCTAGTCCTACGTGTCTCCAGAGTCACAGCAGGGTGAGGGATTCCAGCTTTGGCCTCTGCTGGTCCTGTCCTTGAAGGGAAGGAGATCTCATTCAGAGCTCTGTGTGGTTCAGTACTGACTGTATCCTGCCAGCCTAGCAGACCAGCAGCCAGCTAGCTGGCCAGGTGGCATGGTGGAAGGAGACCTGCAGAGACTGCCAGAGGGCAGAGGCCGACTGCGTCGACTGTCACATACCCCTCGTCCAGACACTGGAACCCCAAGGAAGTCCCGCAAGAAGCTCCAAGTTATCATCTGTGTGCTGCTGGTGGAGCTGTGTGAAAGATTCACTTTCTTTGGGATTGTTTGCAACATGATTCTGTTCTGCACCGTGAAGCTGGGCTATGATAACTACCTGGCTGCGACAGTCAACCTGTGCTTTATAGGAGCCAGCACCCTGACCCCTGTTCTGGTTGGGTGGTTTGCAGAGACCTGCTTGGGAAGGACCAAGGTGCTCTATCTGTGTGCTTTCCTTCACTTCTTTGGTAAGACACAGTTAAAGGGTTGTACATCTCGTCTGATGTGAGGGAATGGACAGTATATCTCTGTTATAATGTGAGATAAGATGTAATGTAATGTGAGCAAAGTCAAATCTGCCAATTTAAAAGACAATATTCATCTTAATATGTCAAATAAACAAGAAAGATGCATAAATATATCTAACACGTTGAATCTTAACCTTCACTGTGAGCTCATTTTAGGAGCATTAGTAACTCTATTACTGTAAATTGCTGAGTCATGGTTCTGCTTCTGTGAAGTCACACTCTTGTTTGAAATCACCTGTAATCGTGCTTTCTAGGCACAGCCATGCTGCCCGTGGTGGCATTTCCGTTTGAAGATTTCTACATTGACACTCATCACATGACACACCAGCTGGAGCCTCGGGATCAGCAGATCTTGTTCTACACCGGCCTCCTGGCTGCTGCGCTGGGCATCGGAGGCATCCGGGCCATCCTCTGTCCAATGGGAGCCTACAGCCTGCAGTGCTACAATCAGTACCAGCTCCTGTCCTTCTTCAACTGGTGGGTGGTGTTGCCATCTCAGTACAGTCATTTACTTGGTTAGTCAATGATCAGACTCCAAACAACCTATTGAAATTATTACTATTATCAGTTTCATCATCATGTAAGAACAAACGAACTGTAATGCTTCACAAGTGGGCCTTGGGTGATGGTGGATTTAATTTGTCAGTAATGTCAGAAATTAAAGTTACCTAATGATGGTGTGAGATGAAAACTTAGCAATTACCCATTTTATTACAGCTCATCGTTAGGGAAACATGTTTGTACCAAACCTCATTGGAATCCAGTTCATAGTTGTAAAGATATTTTACTAAAAAACAAACATTCATGGTGTCACTAGAGGATCACCAATGTTGGTGTGGTTTATCTTCTGGGGACCATGAACACCTGTACAAAATGTCATGGCAATTCATACAATAGTTGTTGAGATATTTTAGTCTAGACTTAAACCTCTGAGACCCACTGACAGATTTTTCTTGTTTTTTTTAATGAGGAAAAGGAGATCATTAGCATGCCAAAAGTATATGCGCCACATAGACGTGGTGTACATGACCTGCAAGCTGGAAACCTAAAGATTCATTTCAGATGTGTCTGAGCACTGTGTGTCAAGTTCTTCTAGTCACAGATATGTAATACACATTGTATTTTGCTTAGGTAACTATTCAGGGGCTTAGAATATTACGACAGAAATATGTGATGGCCATTCACATGCTCATTCATAAGTTTTAAGTTGTTGCAGCAATTTTGGGATAATACCATTTGTTTCACAGATTTTTATGCTAAATCGAGGCATTTTTGACCACTTGAGAGTTGATAAAAGTGCAAAACATCTCCAAAATATCACATTAAGACACTTAGACTTAGAGGACCACCATAAAAATGATGCTGTGATTAGGTATCAAGAACTTTTGAACTACATTTTTGGCGATTTGATGGTGAGCATGTCTGTTCTGGAAACTGCTGAGAAACCCATTTATTGTCAATATACCCATGAAAGCCATACATCCTCTGAATGACCAAGGTCTCTAGTTTGTAGTTGTAAAGTTTCATGGGGCTGTGATTATCTTAGAGGCCACAATAGGTGATTTTATACAGTGATGTCATTTCAAAAATGGCCTCAGTACAATGCATTGGCTGCTAGGGTGACTAGCATTATCATACAAGAATTAAACTGGGCTCATTGAAGTTACATGAATCTCAGCATCCCGGTCATACCCAATTTATGCAATCCCAATACTGTTAAGGAGCCCCAGTACGCAGAAATATGTAAATACACCATTTTTAGAATAGGCAAAAATAACATATTTGTACTCAGAGACATGGCATTTTTTTTGCACAAAACTGCATGGGTCTCGTGGGTACCCATACAGCCCGTTTTCATTCAGATATCTGGAGGTGAGAGGCCAAGGGACCCCTGTGAAAATGCCCATGGCAGTTTTTCCCTCGCCAAAATTTAGCCTAACTTTTCAGCATTATCTAACTCCCTTCCCGACAAGCTAGTGCAACAGAGTTGGTAGCCTACCAATAGACTGGATTCCCACACTAGCTTCAAGGCTCAGCCCACTACCACCTCAGACCAAATTTCTATCCCTATATCCCTTTATATCCCACAGCTAAAAATTAATGTGTCTACTCATATGTAATTTGGTGGATCTGCAATCAGTATGCTCAGGATGAACTTGAGTGTGATCTGTGTGTTATTTATGTTTAGGTTCTACTGGTTGGTCAACCTGAATTCCACTATCGTGTTTCTGGGTATTGCCTACATCCAGCAGTCTGTGGCCAAAAATCTGGGCTTCCTTATCCCCTTCACCTCCGTGCTGCTGGCTCTGATCGCCATACACATGATGCGGAACAAACTCACCTATAAACCCAAGAAAGGTAACATACTGTACATCAAAAAGAGACATGAAATTATTCAGTTATTACAGTATACAGTACTTGTAAATATACTGTAGACACAGCATGTTGACTTGTAACGAATCGCACCAATAAGTCTTCTGTTCCTTCATGTGTCTGTCATCCCACAGGTGGATCATTACTGACCACACTGGGAGTTTTCTTGAACTCTATCAAGATGTGCTGCCTCCACTATCGTCACCTGAGCGGAGATGTTGGATCTTGGCTGGACCGGGCTAAGGAGAACAACGGTGGTCGTTACAGTGAAACACACGTAGAGAACGTCAAAGTCCTGGCCAAGCTCTTCCCTCTGTATGGCCTCCAGCTGCTTTACAGAGCCTGCATCACACAGGCAGGTCACTGGGAATATAAAGGGTCGTCATCATGAAGTATGAAAAAGGATCATGTCCATGTTTTATCACATACAGCTAAGAATATGTTTCCAACAGATCCCGTCAGGTTACTACATACAGACGATGAACTCAAACCTTCACCTGAACACCCTCCTGTTGCCCATCGGCGCCATGAATGTGATCAGTATCCTCCCTCTGCTGCTCTTAGCCCCGCTGATCGAGTGTGTGACCACCTGTTACCTCTCCATGGATAAAACTCCTCTGGCACCTGCAAAAGTCATAAGTCAGTATCTCTATGTGCCCACATGCACATCTTCACTAATGCCCACATAACTCTAATGTCTCTCTTGCTCCCCTGCCTCTCCTATCCTCCCTCTTTCCTCCCGTAATTATTCTGCAGCCCCCTCTCACATCACCCCTCCCTGTCCATCCTCCCCTTCCAGCTCTGGGCCATGCATGTGCCACTCTGTCGGTCCTGGTCGCAGGTTTGTCTGAGCTGCAGAGGAAGGCGTATCCCCTGGTGGAGCAGACACTGTCTGGAAAAGTTCTGCAAGTGTCGTCCATGCCGTGTTTCCAGCTGGCTCCTCAGTACATCCTACTTGGTCTCGCAGAGGCTCTCGTCACGCCCGCATGTGAGTGACAGTGTTAAAGGGACAGTTCACCCCGATATCAAAAACACATATTATTCCTCTTACCTGTAGTGCTGTTTATTAGGCTAGATTGTTTTGGTGTGAGTGGCAGAGTGTTGGAGATATCGGCCGTAGAGATGTCTGCCTTTTCTCAAATATAATGAAACTACATGGCACCCGGCTTGTGGTGTTCAAAGCACCAAAGACATACAATGGAAAACTCAACAGCAATGTCTCAGACAATGAAGCCAGTTGAAAATGATCAGGTATTTCTGCTGTCACTTCCTGTCTGGCAGGCTCCCTCATATCTTTCCAGCTGACCCCGAGCCACATCAGAGGCATCTCCCTGCACTTCCTCACTCTGTCCTATGGAGGGGGCTGCTTTCTGGGAGCCTTCATCATTCAGCTGGTGTACTTTATCTCTGGAGGTAAAATGAGTACACATACTGTACTGCATGATTTCTTCCAATAACAAATAATACTGACAGTGGACTTGGATTGAAATACAAAATGATCTTTAGCATAAGATGCTAATGTGACTACACTGACACTCTTTTACAGGTAACTTCTACCCAAACATATTGCATGATGGGAATCTGGAGAGATTCTTCTTCCTCCTGGCAACACTGATGGCTATAAATACTCTCGTGTTTTGGAGTGTATCTTACAGGTACAGTATTATCTACAAGATAAAATACAGGTTACAGTGAGATCATTATTTATGCATAATGAACACTGTCTCTCTCACTGCTGGTGTTCAGATACATAGACCTGAGTGTGCGGGGCAAAGCGCTGACCATCAGCCCTCTGACTGAGAAGCTGCTGCATTACAAGGCCTGTCTGAGGTTCTACGACACCGTGGATCGCTCCTACACAAACACCTCCATTGAATCTATTTTATGACTGTTTTCATTATTATATCTTCTGTTGGTGGCGCTGGCGCTGCATTTTAATGTTAAAACCTGTAACCTGGGAACCTGTGGGCTTGACTGTACAAATAAATTACATGGAATGTACATAATGTTTTTTGTATTTACAGTCAATGTAATGACATAAATTGTGCATATATGCTCCTTATTGTAGCTGTGAAGTGTTATTTAATTCTTGTGAGGATGGGTTGTGTATGAGTGAATTAATGAGTGAGATACATTTGCAAATCATTAGGAAAGCATGGCCCTTTATTTAAAACCATTAAACTAAAGCAAGATCGGTCTACTTTGTTTGATCACTTAAAATACAGAATGAGTACAGCACTAGTTACAATCATCAAGAATTACAACACAACCCTATAATTATTATTTCCATCGTGGTCCCCCAACATAGCAACATAACAAACCCTGACAGGAGACAAAATACAGCTTTCATTTTCCAAGTCACTGAGACACCATTCAAGGCCACTATAAAGATCAATCACAGGCTTGAAGGAAGATTATTCCATTGTACAATGTATAGAACCAAATAAAGAAATACATTTTAACTATTAAGGTCTGTAAAGAAACAATGCAAAGTTTGATGAACTACCTCATGTAAAAAAGTTGCCTTTTATTACTGAAGAAACAGTTAAACAGTCTTTTGATACAGTTTTTTGCAACATTCAATAAAAAAAGACTAATACTTTAAGTATTTTGATTTATAATCAAGATTAAAATGACTCAAATATGTTGCCTAACCAGGTTTGGGCAGTGTCTATTTTCTTCAAGACTTCATACCTTCCTGACATTTCACTGGGGTATACAGTATATGACAGTGTTTGGGTTAAAAATCAGTATTATGTATGTCATTGTCTAGCCTACAATGCTGTGTTTCTAATATGCAGTAGGCGTACTTGGCCAAGTCTAGCTGTGTTTAAATGCTTATGGCCCACAGAATAATGAATAGATAGGAAATGAGTGCCCTTTTTGCCAGAGGACCCAATGACACCTGTTGCTACGGTGGATACAGACACATCAGTGGGCTGGACAGAGTTGATGTGTTGAGTAAAATCATGTGGCAAATAAACTGCTTTTGTAGTTGGAGGAAGTCATGTCAAGATAAAGTAACACGTGGCAAAACTCCAAAACGGGGCAGAGTCTTTTTTCATTTTTCCCAGGCCTGTAGCATTATTCCCACCACTCTTGAGTCGCCATCTTCCTCAGCTGAGTTGCCTGTTCCACCAGTAGAGACTGACCTCTGGTGGTGCATCCGGTGCACTACAAAACTACAGTTCAGTAGAAAGAGGTGGATCTGTATTTTTGACAATCTTACTATCTTATCTTACTATATAATGATGAAAACTCTGTGTGTGTGTGTGTGTGTGTGTGTGTGTGTGTGTGTGTGTGT
>NC_065525.1:16960520-17000428 GCF_006386435.1 Epinephelus moara | reverse complement strand
CCAGTGCACCCCACTTTTAAGTCAATACAACATATAAACACTTTAACTATCTGCCTTTCAACGTGCTACCTCAACTACTAATGTACAGTTTTAGCCCACTAATTATCCCACTATTGGCAATGGTACTACTGTACTTTCAATAAAGCAATCGTACTATCACATTCACAAAAACTCTGTCTGAATACATTGCTGTTCTTAATGGGTTCAGTTGACTATTTCATCTGCAATTTCCTTTTTTTTTTCTTTTTTTTTTCATCTGCAATTTCCTATGACCTGTATCCCAAACACACACCATGTGGAACTGTACATGGGCAACTGTGCACTCAATGGGTATGGACTAGTATTGTTATATCTTTGGGATTTGTAAATACCCCAGTATACAGTGTACCTTTATGCTAACGCCAACAGCACTCTAACGCAGACACACACAACTATGCAAGGTTTTGCATGTATTAATATCATCTCTACGCTTGTGCTTTTTTCTATCCCTGAATAAATGTGCAGGTGGCCCTGCAGCAAACATGTATTACGACTGGTTTACATCTTGCATATTTTCAGTGTTGCTCCCAAATCAACAGAGAACCCAGGATAGAGCGGTTCAGTGAAGGTGGTCCTGACCTGGTGCAGCTGTGTCAATGTGTCAGACACACTGTAGAAGGCCAGTGTTCCTGCTTCGTAATCCAGATGTATGCCCACTCTGCGGGAGAGAACCGGGGGAATTTGGCCTTTGTGGAGATTATTGTGCCAAAACTTGCAGCCGGACGAAGTGCAGGTTAATTTCCAGGAAAGATCATTGTGGCCAAAACAGCAATCTTTCCCTGAACCCTTTCTTGTAATGCCTTTGTACGACACGGCCAAATCCACAATGCCACCATCCCACTCCACCTCCCAGTAGTGGATGCCTGTGAGGCTATTTTTGCACAGAGCCTGGTGAAGGAGGGTGAATCTGTCGGGGTGATCAGGGTGAGCCTGGTCCCTCTCACCCCACGATATCTCTCTGTTTTTGTCAGACAAGCAGAGACATGCAGCTACTGTGTTGGCATCCACCTCCACCGTGGAGTCTGCAGGGAAAGATGAAACATTTGTTTACCTTCTGAAGCTTTCATGTATGTTGGTGCTGAAATGAATTACCATCATGCTTACTCTTACATCTGGTCAAAAGGTATCTCCTCGATGGTATTTCCTCACGCAACTGTGGCATTTTTGACACTGTGTTGAAAAGAAAAAAACCCTGATCATTGTGTTGATACAAAAACAGGAAATACTCAGACAAAACTTATTATAAGTTTTAGAGATCCAAAGTGGTCACACTTACACAGATTATCTTCACAATGACTGAACAATTCTTTCTTTTCTTTGTCACACATTTTCTTCAGGTTATCTGTCTGTGCAGTGACAAAGTCTGACAGCATGTCAAGTCCATCCTGTGAGTCTGTGAACACAGGGAGGTCACCCAGGGCCTGGAAACCCTGCACAAGGCAAACAGACACATTTTATGACTTATGATCATTTTCTTTAAATTAGATACAAAACAGTATATACGTCCAAAGACTAAACATGTCATCACCTGCAGAAACTGAACAGGGTCCTCTGTTAGAGCAAGCTGGTCGAGTGTCTCCTCTCTCCTCCTCAGCTCTGACACTTCACGCTCCAGCTGCCTGAGATGATTGTTGGTCCAGTCCACTCCAGCTTTCTCTGCCTCTCCGACCTTCTCTCTCATCTCAGCACGCTTCCTCTCCACAGAGTGGACGAAAAGAAGGATGCGTTCCACACACAGTCGCTCAGCTTCATCACACGCCTCCCATGCAGCATCCTTGTAGGAAACATGCATCAGTTTCCTGTTATGATTGATGACACTCTGTGTTACAGCATAAAACCATAGTCCTGTGGCTACTTTACACTTCCTTCAATTACCCTGCAACATATGAAAAGTAACTGGATGTTTTGGGGGGTTAGGGGGTCTGTGATAGTTGTGTAGGTCAGTGGTTCTCAACCTGGGGTTCTGGACCCTGCCAAGGGGTCACAAGATACATCTTAAGTGTTGCAAGTTGATAAACAGGCTAGGAAATCAGGGGAAATAAATTTATTGTTCACTATATTGATTTTTAAACACTTTTTAAACAGAGCTAATTTTCCTCGGACCTATAAACATGAAGACAAATTAACACACATGTAACTGGAAGAAGCAAATAGCTCAGTTGTTTTCTTTCCTGGAGTTGGGTGAGAAGATTGATACTACTTCCATGTCTGAATAGTAAATATGAAGATGCAAGAGACACTTAGCTTAGCTTAGCATGCTGTGTTCACACAACACTACAGCGTTACCAGCTACATCATCGACGAGTCACCAATAGCGTGGCTGGTCACACTGTTCAATTCAAATGCGGCATGTGTGTCTGCTACTTGCCATTAAGCACCTTGACTAAATGTCATCTAAAGTTTGTATCTGGTCAAAGAAATATCTATGGTTTTGATCAAGGTCTGAGCCCCATTTTAACATCACATTTTGCCGTCCCATAGCACCCCGTGTGCACCACAATGCACAGAAAGCTAGCAAAGCATCAGCTGACTTTGCTAAACAACACAGGTAGAAATAAGAGCACAATTAGTTAACGCTTCACGGCATCATTGGATGCTGAAAAAATTGAGGCCAGCTCAACTTTTATTTGTAGCGTGTCACTTTCGTCTGCAGCGACAAGTATCGGACTCAGGCCTCGAGGAAAGCAACTCAGTCTTGCAGCCGATTTTCCCAAGTGGCCACTTGCAGTATTGCAACGAAAAAATCCCCTGCAGCCCAAAATGCATTTTTCCCATAGGCCACCATTGTAAAACAGACGTCTGTAAACTGTTGACAGGAACCCTGAAATGCCAACAGGGTCAACTATGTCTCTATTATCAATTTTTGATCAATGGAGGTTTTATATTTGTAAAACGTTCCTCGAGTTGGGGAAAAGCATTACAAAAATCTGGGTTGTCATCACGATTAAGTCGAGCTGAGTGGAAACTCACAGGCAAGTCCAGCAGGAGCAACACCACGGCACAAATTCAGTGGGCCGCATGCCACAGAAGTAAGCCTGGAAGCTACAAACTTTTTTTGGCGTATGCAGCTCCACTGGAATGAATAGGTGCCCTATTGGCAGCCAGTATCTAGGTAGGCTATATGTGAATAACACAGTACCACAGCTAGACACAAAAACATTATTGGTTGACACTTTAAAAAAGTTGAGGTCAGCTACATTTTGATTTGTAGCGTGTCACGCCTGTCGCAGCGACAAGTGTCAGGTGTCAGTTTGTGGCTCCGTGTCATCAGCTTCCATTAAAAATGACGGGTAGTCTGTTGATGTGTTGCTCGTAGTGTGAACACAGCATTAGCCTAGTGCCTACACTGGTTGCCTAGTAACCTCACAGTTACATCTTGTGGCTAACTTTTACAGATTTGTTTACCTTTGGAGAGAGCCAGGCTAGATGCTTCGCTCTGTTCCCAGTTTTACACTATTGCTATCCAGCCACTGGTTGTAGGCCTATCTTCACATTTACCAGAAAGACATGTTGTTATGTCATCTGACCAAACTCTTGGTAAGAACTTGTGCTTTAAGAGGTCACAAGCCAAAAACGTTTGGAATCACTGGCCACTCCACCCATTAACGTTCCTCCTGCTGTTGTCCCTATAGATAGGCAACAGTCTACATCAATCCTGGTTTTCTTCATTTCATCTTCAGCATTCTTTCCAGTGTTTGAGGCTCAACGTTTTTGGTATTGTTTTACACTCTGTTGAACACATATGCAAAGAGAGACGATTCCCCTGCAGGAAAAAACTGTTGCCCAACACAGTTCACACCACACTCTTTCCTCTTTTCTCCGCCTGTTGACAGCAATCGAGGGACTATGATTATCAACATTTTGAAAATATAGAAATGTATTGATGAATAATGGAGAAATAATAGAAGAAGTACTTATGTGTGCACTCACTCTTATAAAGTTTGCAGCCCCCCTCAGCTGTGCCATTTTCCTCTCTGAATTCAGCACTCTGTCTGCAATTTCCTGTTTAGTCCGTTCCAGTTGTTTCTGTTAAAACACAAATCCAGCTGCTTTACAGAGCCTCAGTGACATTAAAAGGACAGTCAACAAATAACTTCAGCATGGGGCTGAACTTACAAACCTGCATATCACACTTTTCTGCTGCCACTGCCACCGTATCATGGCCTCTGTGTTCATCCATCACACACAGCAGGCATATGAACTGCTGATCCGTGCGGCAGTAGATCTCCAGAAGTTTGTCATGACTAACACAGATGCTTTCTTTGACTCTTGCAGAGGCTTTAATCAGACTGTGTTTTTTCAGCGGTGGCACCTCAAAGTGAGGCTTCAGATGGATCTCACAGTACGAAGCCAAACACACAAGACAGAACATGGAAGCTTTTCTTTTTCTTTCTGTGCAAGCATCACATTGCACATCACCAGGTGCAGCAAAGGTGTCATCATCCTCAGCAGCAGCAGCAGCAGCAGCAGCATTTTGATTTTTTGTCCCTTTGTGTGCCTCCAACAGCTCAGCCAGAAGTGTGTTCCTCTTCAGAACAGGCCTCGCCTTGAAGGTCTGCCTGCACTGAGGGCAGCTGTAACTCCTTCTTTTGTTATTATGTACATCCCAGAAGCCATAGATGCAGTTCATACAGTAACTGTGTCCACAGGCCGTCGTCACTGGATCCTCCAGTAGCTGTAAACAAATGGAGCAGTCGAACAATTCCTGACTATAGGCCATTTTCCTCTGCTCAGACTGACGGAGTTAGTTTCATTTTCCCTGACGGAGGAGTGGCTTGTTGGCAGCTTGCTCTCAGTGACGCAGATGTTGCTTGTGCTGACTGGTCTGTGTGTGTGTTAGTGCAGAGCAAAGTGCACGACCGCACTATCAGAGAGTCAAACATTAGCTGCATGTGGTTTCAAACTCTGCTTGTGTCAAAGTAGCCTTGTAATCTGTAGTTATTTTTAAACACACATTAAAAAAGAGAGTTTATCACAAAGTTCTGAAGAAAGTTCAGTTTCAGCAGTTGGTGGAAACAAGATAGTGCTAAAAGTAAAGTGAATATTGGACTTAAACTCATAAGGTGGCTGGAAACATGATAAATAAATGCTAATGTTGGTCCTTGTCTGCTGGATGTGTAAAGAGCTAACTGTTACAGTAGCTAACACATTGACTGTGTAAATGTGTTACTGCAACTTTAGGCACATTTCATGTTATGTCAGCACATGACCTGATTAAAGGATTACATTTACAAAACTTAGTTAACCCCCAGTGTGTAGGATGTGAAAATGTATTTATTTGGTGCCATCAGGTCGTAGCAGCAACACAGAAAATGTGGTAGACAGCACAGCACGCTGATGCACCCTGACTAACCAACAGATATGGAGACACCAAGATGAATCTGTTTTTTTTTCTTTTGATTTTTTTTAACATCAAAATAAGAAAAATAACAGATCACATGAAATGTCCGTATCTACTTTAAATCTCTATAACTTCCTAATAAATGTACTCATTTGCTAGAAGCACAACTAGTGTGCCTCACATGGGTCCATACTAATGCTGCCATAAGTATTTGGATTGACAAAACATATAATTTATCCTTATTAAACTATACACCAGGACATTTCCAGGGTATAAAATTATGAAGCAAACAAGCAATCACAGCTTATTTTTGCATGCTGATTTACTGTGCAATACCTCCATGTTCATACCATTATTTGCATTATTCAGTTAGTTTGAATGAACAGGCCAGCTGCCAGAAGATTATGTTGACATTGTACATTTCTGCAAACCATGATTATGTTACATTTGCAGGTTTCATATGTATCATATCAACATTTCTAAAGTGGTGTATTAAATCAGCTGACTTTGTCATCAGGAGGTTAAGGAGATGGCGGATGGCAGTTGATGGCATTTTACATCGTATAAATTAGCGTCGTGGCTAGCAGACCTCTACTCATATGAAGTCAGGAACGACAGCAACATTTAACAAATGTAATGTATCAAAATTTGGTTCCATTACAGCTCACAAGGTCCCCCGACAAAACTGTCTTATGTTAAACATGTTTTTCAAACAAATACAACATCCTAATGTTATTAGCATAAGCCTGTAGCATTTAACATTGTATAAATTAGCCTAGCAAGTAGCGGAGATTTCCTCTACTCATATGAAGCCAGGATAAAACACACACAAGATTTAAAATGCTATTTTGTGGAGGCCTTTCTGTCTTCACAACTAATTGTTTCTTATCTATGAAATTAAATTAAACGAAAGCTTCGTTTCCACTGAGAGAAATGGTGTGGTTACACATGTGGTTACATATCTGGGGAGGTGCAGTGTACGGCATAGGCTCTACGTCGACACAGAGCCTATGCCGTAGATACAACCTTCATTCAATGCAGAAGTATAAATCCCATACGCTCTCCACAGAGCTGACACACAAGTACTATAAGTCCCAATTAACCTCTTCAAGACGCCTGTCAAGCTGCAGACCAGTGTTCAAGACCAACAAACAAAACCAGTTGTGATTTTGCAAGTCCTGGGCTGTGTTTCCAGCAGCTTGTTAGGCGCCAGACATGGGTGTTTTGTGGGATAGTGGCATGAAAACCAGTTGTTTTTTACAGGTACAGTACTGCCTATCCAGCAGGGATTGTAATCATGTGCAAATGTAATCCATGGTTTGCAGAAACATACAATGCCAACCTTTTTTCTAGTAACTGGGTAAAACCATTTACTTAACACTGAATGTTTAAAGATTGTATTAACATAATAAACACATAGCAAGGCTTCTGTTATGAACATTTGTATATCTAGTTAATCTATTTACTAACAATTACGAGTAATAACTTGCTGAATTTACAGTTTAAATTGAGTAATTACAAGATGAGAAACATGTAAGATACACACAGAAACCTCACCTTTTTACCTTCAGCGTTTTGCTTGCAAATGTAACATTTTACAGATTATAATCAAACAATAAGCAACAAAAAAAAAAAAAAGGCAACACTTGACTGGAGTGAATGACCATACTGTAATACTGATGCTTAACTCAAGAGACCTTGACAGTGAATGCCTTTTACTTTGGTGACATTATCCTGACTGAGGCCCCTTTGGAGACCATGAACCCAGGGTACAGAGGCTGGGAGAATGTGGTGTGAACTCTGTGAAGGAGCATCATTTGACCAGATTCAGACACGCTGTAGAAGGACAGGCTCCCTACCTTATGGTTCAGATACACTCCTACGGTAGAGGAGCAATGGTTGGATATTTTGGTTGGGCTTCCACCGTGCCAAAAGGTGCAACCAATATTTGAAAGGGAAATGCACCAGGACTGAACTGTGTATCCAAAGCCACTTTCATCCAGCTCTGCCCCTTTGTAGCACACAGCGACCTCAACCCTGGACCCCCGCCACTCAACCTCCCAGTAGCAAACTCCAGATAAACCTTCGGAGCACAACACTTGGTCATATTTGGTGAATCTCTGTGGGTGGTATGGATACTTCTGGGCTTTCTTTATCCAGGTTACTTTGCTGTTTCCCTCAGAGAGCAAAAGGTTTTCAAATGCTGTGTTGGGATCCAAACTGAGGTGGCAGGAATCTGAAATGCAGAAGTTATAATAATTCAGTGGCAGGCGTGACGTACATTGAAAGGAAAGCACTTGGAAAATATAAATGACTCACAAAGGGAGAACTCCTGTCTTGTCTTAGGATCAGAATCAGCTTGAACTAAAACAGAAAACATGATGAGAACATTTTGGTCAATGTTGTCAATGTTGCATAACTCCAGTCAGGAAACATAAATTATTTGGTGTTTTCTTACTTGTCTCAGATATCTCTGCAATCACTTTAGACATGTTTTCCATTTCGTCTCTCGCATTAGAAATAGCCTTTGTCACAAAGTCAAAAGGTGTGTGTAGATGGATGTTCAAATCAGAGGACATGTCAGGTTCTGGACCATCGAAGATGGACTGGCAGTGCTAGAAACACGTAAAAGAGAAACACAATGTAAGTTTTATGGCCTTACTTACTGAATATCCAGGCCTAAAAAATAAGGACTGCCCAATTACCTGGGGCAAGTAAAATGCCACAGTGGACTAGTAAATCTAGCTACTCATTTGCCACATCAGGCAGGTGGTAAAAAAGAATGAAGCCCTTTTTTAAATTTAAGTTTATTTACTTTATTAATCCCCGAGGGGAAATTCAATGTTTTCACTCTTGCTTGTCAATTACACACAGGTCCGAAAGACACAAACATGCACAAACAGGACCTATACATGCACAAAATGCAAAGCGGCATGGCATGGCTTTACTCAGTGTGGCCAAGAGTGACAATGGATAAAGGGTTTAAGAGGATGTGCGCGAAACTCTAACTATGTATTGCACAGTTTGTCCAAGCAGCAAACTCCGGGGCTGAAAAATGAAGCCAGTGCAGAAGTGCCAAAAACTGCAGTTTGACTGTCTGTGTACCTGCAGGAAATGGATGTGGTCCTCAGTCATTGACAGCTGCTTCAAATCATCCTCTCCCTTCCTCAGTTCAGAGATGTCCTTCTCCAGCCGGTCCACAAATGCCTCAGCTCGGCTCATCGCAGCCTTCACCTGAACTCTGATCAGCTCTTTCATGGCACATCGTCTTTTTTCCGCCATCTGGACAATTTCAGCGAAGGCTTTCTCATTTTGATCAACCGCTGCATCTCCAGAACACTGATGGTACAGACAAAAAATATGAATAATGTCAGTGACCTTAAAGGAAAAGGATACCGGACACACTGCATGCATTTAGTGCAAGACAACCCACCTGCAGTGCTTTCATGTTCTGTCTCAGCTGTCTCAGCTGCTTCTCTTTCTCCTGTATTCCCTGCTGGTATCTTTGTTTTTTCTTTCCAAATTGTTTCTGAAAATCAAAATTATATTGTGCGGTGTAAAGCAACAGTGTTACACTTAACAGCCACGTACATTAACATACATTTTCCCAGCTATATAACCCTGACAACTGCAGCAGCACCAGTGTGGCCTAAAACAATTATTCTTACTTGTTTCTCTTTCCTCTCTGCTGCGGCTGAAACAGTGTCATGACCTTGGTGTTCATCCATCACACAGAGCAGACAAATGCACTGGCCATCACTGCGACAGTAGACTTCCAGCAGCTTGTCATGCTTGGAGCAGATCTTCTCTTGGATGGAGGCAGACACCTCCACTAACTTGTGCCTTTTGAAAGCAGCAGACTCGTAGTGTGGCTGCAGGTGAGTGGCACAGTAAGAAGCCAGACACACCAGGCAAGACTTGACAGCTTTCAGCTTCTTCACAGTGCAGAAATCACACTCCACATCCCCCGGGCCCACTACTTCCTTCTCAGGAGGTGTGGGTGCTTCTGCCTCTGACATTTTCCCTGCCAAATCAGCCAGCACTGTGTTCTTGTTCAACACAGGTCTGGGGATGAAAGTGTGTCTACACTGGGGACAGCTGTAAACACCACGGTGGTCCTCCTGGTCCCAGTAACCATTTATACAGTCCTTACAGTAGCTGTGGCCACAATGAAGAGTCACAGGGCTTCTCAGTATGTCCAAGCATATGGAGCAGGATAAAGGCTCTGCTTCTTTCCAGCTCTCTGCCATCTTCTTCACAGCACCCTTTGACTTTCGTTTTCTGTGAAACCAAAAGTGGCTGTCAGGCTATGGGAGTGACTTCATCTCTTACTATGCTTTCTTTTAAAACTAGAAAACTCTCCAAAAATCTAAGGTGAATGTGAACATACTCCACAAATATATGTCACTGAAGAGTGAACTTTTAAATATGTCTTAACTACTTTAAGAAAAAAAAAGTTCATTATTCAACAGTGTGGTGAAACACATACCTAGTAAAGTCTTCTAAACGTTTTCTGGTCGTCTCTGACGGGTCCATCGTGGAAGAAGCTCCCTCCACCTGCAGAGGAATGACACTCTTCCTCAATGCACAGACAGTACTGATGTACACTCACTGCCGTCGTCTCCTCTGATAACTAAAACTCTCGCGAACTGCTCAAATCTCGCATGAAGACTGTCTTGTTTCCTCTGTTGGTGAGTTTCGTTTCCGAGTTTAAATGTTTAAATAAACACACTGGGCCTCAGTTCTCCTGAATATCTCTTATAGTTTCTGTTAAGAGAAAAAAATACGAGAATGTTTCATAGTTGTGTTGAATAATGAATCCCACCTGACCACAAATTAGAGGCGCGCGCGCACACCCACACCCACACCCACACACACACACACACACTCAGGGCAGGTTTAGTGCCGTGTGCAAATAGTCTGCAAAGATGCCACCATAAAACAAGAAGAACTAATGCAGTGTGAAATCGATGGAGCATACTTATACATAGACAGAATGAACGTGATTTACTCTTGGTAATATGAAACAGCCCAGCAGATATTCACCCGCCCCATAAACATCTAAAAACAATAATTAAANCCCACACCCACACCCACACACACACACACACACTCAGGGCAGGTTTAGTGCCGTGTGCAAATAGTCTGCAAAGATGCCACCATAAAACAAGAAGAACTAATGCAGTGTGAAATCGATGGAGCATACTTATACATAGACAGAATGAACGTGATTTACTCTTGGTAATATGAAACAGCCCAGCAGATATTCACCCGCCCCATAAACATCTAAAAACAATAATTAAAAACTGAAGGCTGTAGGCTGAGTTACTTTGGCTTATGGCATATTTTGTAGTCTTTGTAAAGGCTTACTGACTTAGTTGACTAAAGCACAGATGCAGGAAAGCCAAAGACTCAGTAAAGAGTCCTGTCCTGTGATTTAAAAAACAACTCGTGATTTTTTTCAGACAATTTCGAGGCTGCAGTGTTCATAATTTAGCACTTCTTGCAGTACTGATGTTCACCATCAGGTGGTGTTGTAAGACAGAAAAGGCCATAATTTGGCTTTTGTGAGCATAGGATGTATATGAGTGAATTATTCTGAGAATAATTTGCAAATCAAATGTAGAATATGCAATAAATAATATCCCAATAAATCAAATAAATTATGGACACATCATAAGCAAAGCATGCTCCTTTATTTGAGTTATAAAGCTGAAGCAAAGACACTCTTAATTAATGTGTTTGATGATTGAAAATATAGAGAAAGCACAGCAATGGTTATAATCATCAAGGAAAACACATTCTGATCCCAACATACAACAAGATGTGAGACAAAAAATGAAACCCTGGCACAAGACTAAACAAATGCAGGCTGCATGTTCCAAGCTCTCTTCACAACATAAATCAAACCACAAGTTACTTAGAAACCATTTTTTCAATGCCATTTTGAAGATACATTTTAGGCTTGAAGGAAGATTATTCCACCAAACAGCATAAAGAACAGAAAAAAAGAAATATGTTCCAATCATCTTCAATCATTCAAATGAAACTATGTTAAATTCATCAGAAAATACAGCAGAATTTTCCTTTTTCCACTTTTTGAGTCGTAATCAAGATTCTCAGTACAAAGTGACTCAATATGTTGCCTGTTAATTGCTGTATTAATCTATGCATACGTATCTCTAACTCATGTATTGAGACAGGTTTACATGTGTAGACTGGTTTACATCTTGCATATTTTCAGTGTTGCTCCCAAATCAACAGAGAACCCAGGATAGAGCGGTTCAGTGAAGGTGGTCCTGACTTGGTGCAGCTGTGTCAATGTGTCAGACACACTGTAGAAGGCCAGTGTTCCTGCCTTGTAATCCAGATGTATGCCCACTCTGCGGGAGAGAACCGGGGGAATTCGGCCTCTGTGGAGATTGTTGTGCCAAAACTTGCAGCCGGACGAAGTGCAGTTTAATTTCCAGGAAAGATTATTGTGGCCAAAACCGCATTCTTTCCCTGAGCCCTTTCTTTTAATGCCTTTGTACGACACGGCCAAATCGACATCGCCACCATCCCACTCCACCTCCCAGTAGTGGATGCCCGTGAGGCTATTTTTGCACAGAGCCTGGTGAAGGAGGGTGAATCTGTCGGGGTGATCAGGATGAGCCTGGTCCCTCTCACCCCACGATATCTCTCTGTTTTTGTCAGACAAGCAGAGACATGCAGCTACTGTGTTGGGATCCACCTCCACCGTGGAGTCTGCAGGGAAAGATGAGACACTTGTTAACTCTCTGAAGCTTTAATGTATGTTGGTGCTGATATTTATGCAAAGTGAATTACCATCATGCTTACTCTTGTATTTGGTCAAAAAGTATTTCCTTAATGGTATTATCTCACGCATCCTTGGCATTTTTGACACTGATAAAAAGAAAAAAACCTCTGATCATTCTGACAAATAAATGACAGGACTCATGAAGAGGTTAAGAGATCCAAAGTGGTCAAACTTACACCGATTTTCTTCCCAATGACCGAACAATTCTCTCCTTTCTTCGTCACACATATTTTTCAATTCATTTTTCCTTGCAGTGACAAACTCTGACAGCATGTCAAGTCCATCATATGAGTCTGTGAACACAGGGAGGTCACCCAGGGCCTGGAAACTCTGCACAAGGCAAACAAATACATTCTGTTACTAAAAAAATTAAGAGACATGAGATAAAAATTCTATAAACTTCCAAAGACTCTAAACATATCATCACCTCCAGAAACTGAACGGGGTCCTCTGTCAGAGAAAGCTGGTTGAGCTTCTCCTCTCTCCTCCTCAGCTCTGACACTTCACGCTCCAGTTTCCTGAGATGATTGTTGGTCCAGTCCACTCCAGCTTTCCCTGCCTCTCCGACCTTCTCTCTCATCTCAGAACGCCTCCTCTCCACAGAGCGAATTTTTTCCCAACACATTTGCTCAAAGTCATCACACGCCTCCCATGCAGCATCCTTGTAGGAAACATACACCATGCACCAAAACACATATTAAACACCTGAAATTCAACTTTTGTATGTTATTGTGGTCTCTGTAATTTGTTCCTCCCAAGGGGTCGCAAGATACACCTTAGGTGTTGCAACAGGCTAGGCAATCGGGAAATATAAACATGTCTGATTGAGGAAATTTTGTTCATTTTTCAATACTTTTTTTGAAACATTGACATTGAATTATGTAAAACAATCTGATAAGACAGTTATTGAACTACTCTCAACCCATGGACACACAACTGAATGATGCAAATCTACAATAGCTCAGTTTTAACAGAATGGTTCAAACCTGGAGTTAAATGACAAGATCCATATCAGTCTTATTTTTGTACGGTACAAAGATACAGCCAGGAGACAGTGTGCTTTGCTTGGAGCCTGGTGTCTGCTGATATTGATTTCTTTAGGCGGGTCTTTTTAGGTGACTTAAATATGTTTTGCTGCTGCCCCCTACAGCCAATTTAAGAAAGAGTCTGGTACATGACCCCTATAAAACTATGGAGATATATTTGTGGCTTTATTACATGCGAGAACATAAATGATATGAGAGGGGAAAAAAATGTTTGAGAGAAAAAAAAATATTTGAGAGAAAAAGTTTTCAAATAATATTTGAGACTAAAAAAAGTTTTGAGAGAAAGTATTTTGTCATAGAATATAAAAAAAATTGAGATTTAAAAAATGATTTCCAAGAAAAAAAACTCTCAAAAACCTTTTTTTTTTACTCTCAAATATTATTTTTTTGCTATCAGTGTGAAAACATTTTCTCTCACAAAAAAAAAAAGTTTCTCTCAAAACATTTTTCTTCTCTCTCTCAAAACCTAAGTCTTTGCTCTTGTGTCAGGATTTTGCTCTCACTGTGAAAATAATGTCATGGGCAGGGCCACGTTCCTATTGGCCAGTCTCAATTGACAGCTAGGTGAGGATCATCTTGGGAGTCGAATTCAACTGAATCATTCATCCACCATGGTGGATTCACCGGCATAGATGCGCTGCGTTATTTGGGAGCGGAGACTCCAATGTTTGGGTAAGGTGATGACACACACAATTGATGGGTAGCTAGCTGAGCAAGTTGGTTATCAAAATCATTCCTATAATGAATCCTTTTTCTCACCTAACGTTATTTTACCGATATTGTGTTATTAACTGCACTAGCCAGCTAGTGTTAACTTTACATCTAGCTAGGTTATCCCATTAACGTTACTTTACTACGGTGCTTTTCTCTTCCAACATTCCATGTGTGGCAGGGTGAGCGCTGCTACACCTCCGCCCTTAATTGGCATCAGCTGGGCCTAATTTCCAGTTGTCGGAGCCTAATTGCGCAGTGGTGGCACCTGCGTTATTTGGTCTTCCCCTCACGGGCGCGCTCACTTCTACCTGGCGTTTACCTGGCGAGGGCTGTGTGTGGCGTGCTCCGGTTGGCGTGCTTTGTGTGTGTCGTGCTCCGGTTTCTGTACCCAAACTTGGGACTCATAAGGTAGGCATGGGTGCTGCAATGTTTGTGTACTGTTAAAGCGTATTATGGTGTCACAGCTGCCGTGACTCTTCGCTTTACAGCGGCGTTGGCCGTTCCTGTTGTGTGCAGCTTCGGAGGGGACTTTGAAAAGCGTGGTGTCTGCTCTTCCTCACTGCGAGACGGTGACTGGGTTTGAGCTGTGCGCTGTGCGTTAAGCTCCCTTCGCTCCGGTAAGCTCGCTCTGTTTTTTTATTTCTACTTCTGCTAGTTCTGTTAACTTTATGTTAACAGGTTGTCCTGCTCTCTGTCCTGCTGTAGCTGAGGCCACAGCTTGTGGCTTCTTCTCCTCCTCTGTGCACTGTGTGGGGCTGCACGGTGACGTGGGCCGTCAGCTGGGCATCCTGAAGGACAGCTATCCACGGCCTCCAGCCCCGGTGCGGCCGCTCCGTTTTCCACTGCTGTTCTGCCGGTTTTCCACAGACGGATTAAAGCACACTGTAACGCGGCTGCGGTGAATCCACCATGGTGGATGAATGATTCAGTTGAATTCGACTCCCAAGACGATCCTCACCTAGCTGTCAATTCGATTGAGACTGGCCAATAGGAACGTGGCCCTGTCCATGACATTATTTTCACAGTGAGAGCAAAATCCTGACACGAGAGCAAAGACTTAGGTTTTGAGAGAGAGAAGAAAAATGTTTTGAGAGAAACAAATTTTTTTTTGAGAGAAAATGTTTTCACACTGATAGCAAAAAATAATATTTGAGAGTAAAAAAAAAAAGTTTTTTTAAAGGGTTTTTTTTCTTGGAAATCATTTTTTTAAATCTCAAATTATTTTTTTTATATTCTATGACAAAATACTTTCTCTCAAAACTTTTTTTAGTCTCAAATATTTTTATTTTTTGCTATCAGTGTGATAACTTTTTCTCTCAAATATTTTTTTTTTCTCTCATTTTTTTCCCCCTCTCATATCATTTATTTTCTCGCATGGAATAAAGACACAAATATATCTCCATATACAACCACAATGGGTCATTTGGAAGGAGGCAGGCTGGCTGTTTCGCATGTTCCCAGTCTTTATGCTGAACTTACTGTTTAAGAGGTCACAACACAAAAAGGTTGGGAATCACTGGTTACTCCAAACATTTATATTCCTCCTCCTGGGACAGTCTGCGTGCATCAAGCCTGTTTTTTCTCTTCAAAAACCCAATTTGTTTTACATTTATTTTGTGTAAAACAACACAGAAAACAAAAAGCATTTAGTTACATTAAAAGTTATGTTCAGTGTGCCTCACGCTCAATGTTTTCATCAATGGGTTAGATACCACTAAACGCTGTATACTGACAGAGAAACAGGAAACTCCCCAGTAGGAAACAACTGTTGCCTCACACAGTTCACACCCTTTCCTCTTTTCCAGCACATCTTTGGTGTCAGCAGACTGGGCACTTTGATTATCATGTGTTAGCTTTTTAAGAATAAATACATTTATTGGTCTATAATAGAAACAGGACAGTCATATTAATGGATTACACTCACGCTTATAGAGTCTATAGCCTTTGTCACCTCCAACATTTTCCTTTTTAAAGTCAGCCTTCTGTCTGCTATTTCCTGTTTAGTCCGCTCCAGTTTTTTCTGTCAAAAACAAATATTTTCAGAACCTCAGTGACATTAAAAGGACGGGCAACAAATGACTTCAGCATGGGGCTGAACTTACATACCTTCATTTCTGCACACATTTCTGCTGCCACCGTATCATGGCCTCTGTGTTCATCCATCACACACAGCTGGCATATGAACTGCTGATCAGTGCGGCAGTAGATCTCCAGAAGTTTGTCATGATGGCCACAAATGGACAATCCCAGTCGATCAAGTGCTGGCTTACTGTATGCCATTTTCTCCCGCTCAAACTGACAAAGGTATCCCGCTCATTTATTTTTATATTCTCTGGGAGAGGTGTGGCTTGTTGGCAGCTTGTTTTCATTGGCACTGATACTGGCTGTGCGGACTGGTCTGTGTGAGTGTCAGTTTAGGAGAAACTACATCACCCCCGTTGACTCTGTTTTGACAATGACTTGTCTCTGATAGGTTTCAAACTCTACTTGAGTCAAAGTAATCAAGATTAGTTAAGCATTTTGTATTACACATTGGAGTAGAAATACTTAAATCTTCGTCAATCATTATTTTCATATGAATTAAATGACTATGTACTGCATGGGGTTGCTCGAAGTGATGAACCCACAGAAAATGATCTGACTCTGCAGTCACCTTTAGCTCCACAGAGCATTTGAGCATCTTTTAGCTGATTGTTGTGGTCAAACCTTCGCTGCCTTGGTTCACCTTCACTGCTTTCATGAACTTTGAATAAGCGGTGTGCTTCCTGACCAGCACCAAACAGGAGACAGGCAAAGTTAGCAGTTAGCTGGTGAGAATGAAAATGTGTTAATGCAGTATGCAATGGCTCCTGGGACACTGAAATGAATGGGCAAATACAGAGAATACAGTACACCAGTATCTCACTACAGGGGCGTTTCTTGGGACTGAGAACATTGGGGGCTGAGCCCAGAACCTTATAGGGAAGTCTAGGGGATCCTACCTGGGGAAAAAAGCTCTATGCTTTCTTGAGCCTTATTGCGTCTTGTCTACAGCCAAATACTGCCAACATGTACTTCAAAATGTGTCAAAATAAAATTATTATATATTGATAGAAACAGGATGATGCACTTATAGATAACACAGGAATTAAAGCCAAAAAAATAAATATTTTGTAAATATTTTGACTGAAGCCAAGTCATATTCCCCCTCAATTTTTAAAAAATGNACAGGAATTAAAGCCAAAAAAATAAATATTTTGTAAATATTTTGACTGAAGCCAAGTCATATTCCCCCTCAATTTTTAAAAAATGTTAGAGGTTACATGATTTGCGATTTTTAGTTTGCTTTTTTTTTTTTAACACCAGACCATGTGAAAAAGTTGAGTGATGAGGCCTACAGACTATATCAGGAGCCATATTTTCCCCAAAAAATGCACATTACATGAGTCAGTTTAATTTTTGGTATTTTATTTTTCCTTCCACCCCTACTGTGTTGTGTTGCACCTCTGTCTCTGCTGCTCTTTTTTCTCCATCTGCTCATTCCTTCCATCCTTTGAATCTGCTGCCAGAAAAACAAAGAAATGTATACTGAATGACAACAGAACATATTAAATGAAATATTTTAAAAACATTTCTTTTTTCACTTGGACAATTTTCAGATAAATGTCATTGAGTGTTACTTTACCTTTCACTTTTCCAGACTGCTGCTGTTTCCCTCCATGACTCATGTTTCTCTCTGTCACACATCTTCTGAAAAAACAAAACAAAAAAAAAACAGATAAACAAACTGATTTCAGGCACACACCATTTTCTGATGAGGCTAACTCACCATGCTGTAGGTTTTAACTCTCCATCTGATTCTCTCTTCTCTTTTTCCCTCCATCACTTGCTGCTCTCCATTGACTTGCTTGTTTCCCTCTTTCACTTGCTTGTTTCCTTCTTTCCCTCTTTCACTTGCTTGTCTCCTTTCACTTGCTTCTTTCCCTCCATCACTTGCTTGTCTCCTTTCACTTGCTTCTTTCCCTCCATCACTTGCTTGTCTCCTTTCACTTGCTTCTTTCCCTCTTACACTTGCTTCTTTCCCTCTTTCACTTGCTTGTCTCCTTTCACTTGCTTCTTTCCCTCCATCACTTGCTTGTCTCCTTTCACTTGCTTCTTTCCCTCCATCACTTGCTTGTCTCCTTTCACTTGCTTCTTTCCCTCTTACACTTGCTTCTTTCCCTCTTTCACTTGCTTGTTTCCTTCTTTTCCTCCATCACTTGCTTGTTTCCTTCATTTACTTGCTTCTTTCCCTCTTTCACTTGCTTGTTTCCTTTTTTCACTTGCTTCTTTCCCTCCATCACTTGCTTGTCTCCTTTCACTTGCCTCTTTCCCTCCATCACTTGCTTGTCTCCTTTCACTTGCTTCTTTCCCTCTTACACTTGCTTCTTTCCCTCTTTCACTTGCTTGTTTCCTTCTTTTCCTCCATCACTTGCTTGTTTCCTTCATTTACTTGCTTCTTTCCCTCTTTCACTTGCTTGTTTCCTTCTTTCACTTGCTTCTTTCCCTCCATCACTTGCTTGTCTCCTTTCACTTGCTTCTTTCCCTCTTACACTTGCTTCTTTCCCTCTTTCACTTGCTTGTTTCCTTCTTTTCCTCCATCACTTGCTTGTTTCCTTCATTTACTTGCTTCTTTCCCTCTTTCACTTGCTTGTTTCCTTCTTTCACTTGCTTCTTTCCCTCTTACACTTCCTTCCAGGCTGCTTTCCCACCACCATCCAATAATTCTTTTCTCTTCCTTGTTTTTTTTTCTTTGTTTTTGTGTTTCTGTTTTCTTCTTCTCTCCTCTTCCTCTTTTTGTATTAGTGTTTGCACTTGAACAAGATGCTTATGAATGTACTTATTGTGTAAAAACTAAAAATACAATACATTTTCCCAAACATATCTCTTCTCTCTCCCTCTCATTTGCTTCAATCTTTTCTCTTCCTCCATCATCCGCTGTCTTCTCTTTTTAGTGCTTTGAAGATGGAAGTGTTAGGCTGAAACGCCTTGGTTTTAGCTTTGCAAATCTATCTATGACCTCCCCGTGGTCAACATTAGCCAGCATCTCCCTCTCAATTGACATTATAGCCAAATTACTTAACCGCTCTTGACCCATTGTATTTCTCAGCCATGTGTGTAGTCGTCGGAGGGCACTGAAAGATCTTTCACAACTGCAGCTGGTGACTGGGATTGTCAAGGCAGCTTGAAAGATGGCCTTGAGGGAGGGGAACATATCCTTGTCCAAAAGGGAAAACACACTCTGAATGGTGGGTAGGTCTTTTTTTCTTTCAAGGAAATTTTTGGCAACAACAATTTCTTCAGGTTTCATGGGGATGCTGTAGTGTTCAGCCAGATGTTTGAGTGCCTCTTCCTCCAAGAAATGCTCTGAAGCAGGTTGACATGCCTGTACACCAGTCAAGATTTTTTCCCCAACTCCAGAAAACCTGTTCTGGAGCTCCTCCAGCATTCGATCAATAACTGGAAAGAAGACTCTCCCTCTCAGAACATCTCCACTGGACAAATCTGACCGTGTGCCACAAGATGTCTCGACTACAAAGTCGTCCATGTTTTTTCTCTTCTTCCTCTTTGTCTCAGTTGAATGAATCTCAAGATCGTCGCACAGGGTCTTGGTCTTGTCAAAGATTTCATGTGCTTTCTCATTGCTCCTGTAGCTTTTGAGTGTGCTCTGAACTGCCATTTTATATTCCATTGCCTGCACCAAGTCGATTGTCTCTTTCTGCAAGTATTTGTGCAGGCCCTGAGTTACTGAGAGCAGTGTCTCAAACATGACAAGCATGTAGATGGTGCTGAATTGGCAAAGCTTGCTTTCCAGCCCCTTAGCTACAGGTGCTGAAATGCTCCCCAAAGCCTGGATCAAAGCAGGAAGGTTTTGTAGAGTGGCCTTCACACTCTCAACCTGACATGCCCAGCGAGTTGTAGACAACTGAACAAGTTCCCGGGCCCCCACCCCAAGTTGCCTCTGAAATTCTTGCAATTTCTGATGGTGAAGAAGAGATGTGGAAAAGAAAGAGTAGAGACACTCCAGGAGATTGAAGAGGTCACGTGCCTCTGGGATGGCTTTACAAGTGGCACAGAGAACAAGATTAAGCTCATGGGCATAGCAGTGAACATATAATGCCTCTGGATGCTTTTCTCTGAATTGGGTTTGTACACCGCTCACTGCTCCGCTCATAACCGCAGCACCATCATAGGATTGAGCAACACATCTTAGGTGTCCTATTCCATGTTTCTCAAGCTGCTGCTCTATGGTGTCAGTGATGGACCTAGCATCAAATGAATCAAGCCGGGAAAATCCAAGGAATCTCTCTTTCACCAAGCCTTGTGGAGAAACATATCGTACACACAATGCAAGCTGCTCTGACTGATGATCCCTTGCTTCATCCACCATTATCGAGAACATTTCTGCCTCTTTAATTTCAGAGATAATCCTTGAAATTATAACTTCAGAGGTGCTTTGGATCATCTCATTCTGGGATGAGGGTGAAAGGTAAGTCGCACATGAAGTTGGTTTATAATTTTGAAGGAAAGGGTCAAATTTCTCAAGAAGCTGCATGCATTCCATAAAATTCCCCTTATTGTCACTCTCTGGTGATTCATTGTGCCCTCTAAAAGCAATGCCTTGCTTCCCGAGAAAGGCTGTCACTGATGCTATGCGTTTAAGATACTCCCTGCGATCCAAAATGTCACTCATATGTGCGGCTTGTAGCTGCTCTGTGATGTCCCCATGGACCTGTGTGGATTTAAAGCTCTTCCACTGAATCATTGAGGCCTTATGCAGGTTGGATTTGTCATGCTCTCTAAAAGAGTCTAATGCTCTCTTCCAGTTAGTGTAACCTTTTGTGTTGAGTGTATCCTTTTGATCCCTTGTCTGTTTTGGTTTGCCATATATTCTACAAACGAAGCAGAACGCTGCATCGGCAGTTACTGAGTATTCCAGCCATTCAAATGTTTCAAACCAACTTGATTGAAATGCTCTTTTTTGCTTGCCAAACATGCTGGAAGGAAAGCAGTGATTTTTTATGCGCCTTGGTCCTGTGTCTGCGTTCCCCAAATCACTGACCTCAGTGTTATGGACTTCCTCACTGTTGTCTTCTTGGTCTCCTATCTTCCTTTTATCTTCCTTCTCTGTACTGTCATCTGTAAACAGAATATAACATCAGATTCATTTTATCATAGCAGACGTTATCAAAAAGCAATCATATAAGGGAACTGGCCCTTGCAACAGGATTAGCATTTACTTGTCTTTTTCCTTCCTTGCTAAAGTGGCACTCACTGGGCTCAATTATATTGTTTTAATTATGAAATACAAGAGATGGTAGTAAAGAGTTTAAATGTTGCAACAATATATGAGTAGCCTAATCAATAACAACATTGACAAATATCTACATGAATAACTGTATACATGCAGGCAAAATGAGATAGAGGTGCTCGGCAGCGCTCGGCAGCCCTTCGGAAGTCCTCGGGAGTTTTATTGTGAAAGCTCAGCTTTCACAATAAAAAGAAAAAGGCCAACACTTCAACCCACACAGCAACGTTAGAAGGACATAACAACAGTTACGTAGTTGTGTGCGGTATCTTTGGTAACTTATGTGAGAAAAATATCACTGAATTTATGTGTGGGAAAAGTCGCCAGCCGTACCGAGCCTTCAGGGATTTTCAGCCCACCTCAGAGCGTCTATCACCGGGGAGGACTGTCCCGCAGCTCCGCCGGCACGCCCCCCTAACACTACACGTTTCACATAATTTTGAAGGAATAAACAGAATTTAAATTATTCATTTACCTGTTTCTGGTAACGGCTCCCCGGAGACGTGAGCCTCAGCCGAGTCAGCCTCCTTGTTTTTGAAAAAACGTCTTATATCCATGATCTTTCGTGTTGTTGCTAAAACGTCTCCCTCCAGCGCGCCAACGGTTTAGATACCGGAAGAGCCTGGTGACGCGAGGCTATCAGCCAATAAAACACGGATGC
Organism: Epinephelus moara; assembly: GCF_006386435.1. NCBI lineage: Eukaryota > Metazoa > Chordata > Actinopteri > Perciformes > Serranidae > Epinephelus > Epinephelus moara. The sequence goes on along the minus strand of NC_065525.1, from coordinate 16,978,480 downwards.
TTCACGCAACCCCTCTCTCTGATTAACCAGTCTCGACGTCATCCTGTGTTGCATTCACTGAAAATGGAAAACTACAACTTCTTTAGTGGCTCGTTAATGTACAGTTATCATTATTTCTTCTGAAGTTGAATTATCCGGGGCTTAAGAAAAAACGTTCGGGGCTAAAGCCCCGGATGCCCAGGCCAGGAGACGCCACTGTCTCACTAGGATTGTTTTCTGTATGTCCGTTTATTTTTTACAAACTGATGTGGAAGGATGCCAACAGGCTGTGTGGCACTAGGACCCAAGCAAGGGGCAGGTCTCTAAAAATGGGCGGGAAGCAAGCCCGGGCCTTTCTTCCTGAAAAAGCAGCTTAGGCCAGCCTCTGTTTGGTGTTAGATTTGGTAGGCTCCTTTTCAGAAATATATTTAAAAGCATGATTTCAAATGTAAAACTGTGGATAAATTAATTAAAGCTTTGTGAACTAATTGTTAAAAATGTGTGGTTTGTTAGATTCTTCATGTTTTGTGCTTAGGCACATCAGCCAAGAAACAAGTTTTGCCAAAGCAGAATGGTTCCTTATAAACAGGCTACAACTTTACATTGTACATGTTTTCTAATGTATTTATTGGAAAGTTTCAGATTTCAGATTGTTATCCAATCCCTCCTTGATTATGGCTTGCATTTCGGATTTCTACTGAAACTAACCTGCTGCCACCAAGTTGAATTGAGACTTGAGTCTTATTTCATGCATTGTTAATAAAATCTACATCTTTGGCAGAGCAGTCTCTGGCTCCAGTTTATTCTGGGTCTTGTGTATTGAGTATCACCTGGTCGCAATACTAATAACTTGAAAAATTACACTTTATATAAAAATTACATATCTGCTTTAAATCTGTATAATTTCCTGATGAATGTACTCATTTGCTTGTAGCACAACTAGTGCGCTTCACAAAAGGGCCGATACTAATTTAGCCACTAACATTTATTTGAACTGACAGAACAGGTATTTTATTCTTATTAAGCAAACACCATGCAATGTTATTGCAACAAAATTATAAAGTAGCTAAGGTAAGCTGTAGTGAATTTTTAACAAAACAAAACGTCAAAACAAGCCACTGAGGTGCGAACGGGGGAACTTGTTCCAGATGCGTGTACTGGGCTAACAATAAACCAATGTCCAGTGCGCTTCATCTCTTTGGATTTGGCGATCCATTTATTCTAAAAACAATATTTACATACTAACTGAAACACAGAAGGGTGACAGCATTGTCTAAATGTAATCATTACTCCATTCAGCAATTCAGTTTTACACACCAGTACTTTGTGCTTTTTAACATGCTTCCACAACACGGTCAAAAACTGTTTGACTGTGCTGTCCCTGCAGGGAGGGACAGCAACAATAACAACTGTAATAATAATAATAGAGAAATGACTAATAATAACTATAGTTGTGGCTATAATACACTAATATTAATAGTAGCAATGATAGCAATAATGACAATAGAAATATGACTAATGATAATAACAGTAGCAGCGGGCGTCATGCAGACTGCCGCAGACAAGTGGTAAAAAGTCATGAACAGTAGGCTATGTGTGAAGGCTCAGTCTGGACCAATCCAGGAGGCTGTCATATTCTGATAATTAATGACACACCTGCTCTTCAGGTAATGTTTGGGGTCTGGCAGGTGCTGAGAGGGGTTTCCTGTGTGGACTGCTGTGGTACTCAGGTGTCCTGGCTGATCAGCTGGTCCACATCCACTCAAGATGACGCAGGAAAGCCAAAGACACAGTCAAGAGTCAAGTTAAAAACAACTCAACTCTTTCAGACACTGCACTTCCTTCTCTAGGTTGACAGACATAATAATGTTCTAACACATTTTTCCCGTAGACACGATCATCTCTAAATAAACCAACGTTAATCACTACTGTGCAGACCTACATAAAAAAATCTATGGGTTGTAAAGTTGTCTTAACTTCAGCTGATGTCACATTTTCTACTCTTGTAGTCTTTGTAAAACCTTACATACCTGGATGACTGGAACATGTGACCATCTCTCTCCAGCTCGTCTTGTGGTCAGTCATTCTACTCATCTGGTCAGAAGGACAAATTTCATCTCTCCTAAGGGAAACTGCTGGATGTACTGCAGAAAAAAATGTATGAAATAAAATAAAAATACAACAAAGTGAATAAGATCAAGAAATCAACTTTCAAAGAACTGATAAGACTTGCAGGATGCTTACGTGAATGGTAATTATTACCTTACCTCTGTCAGATAAAGACATCTACCATAAAACTCTGAATATAAGTCGCACTGGCATATAAGTCGCAGTCTATTTTTTAAGGTCTCAAACAGGGAAAACAAGGTTTTATATTACTATTTGTTAATAAAAATGTTACACAAGTTATTCCTACACTGTTTCCCTTTATTTTTAATTTGAAACACATTCAAAACACAATAACCTCTTAAGCAGCTTTGGTTACTTTTCAGATTGCAATTTTCCAAACAACCTCTTCAGGAAATAAAATGAATTTAAATAACATCTGAGCCATAAAAATTAGTTTAAATTAACGTTAAAACTTATTTTTTCTTTTTTAAGAAGACAGCATTACAGTACCTTATTACAGTGTGGGCTGTAACTATACATGCTTACTCAAATCCCAAAAACGAATGAGTTTAAATTACTACGCAGCGCCATCTTGTGGGTCAAATTACCTATGTCAGCATTTACCTTGGTCTTTAGGTCACACCGGTCTATAACCCGCACCCAACTTTTTAGATGAAAAAAAGGGGGAAAAAAGTGCGACTTATACACCAAGTTTTACGGTACTTTAATTAAAAAAAAAAGAACAACACCATGAGTAAGATAAATACCATTAAAATAATAAATGATGAAAAAGATTTTTGTTACCAATCATTGCCTTACCTCTGTTTGGTTCAACTATCTGTAGTTTGGGAAGAAAAAACAACTCAACGATCATATTAAGTGGAATAAATAATGAGTGATATTAAAAAGATAAAAAGACATGCATAAGACCTGTTAAAACACTTGACGGTGTATTGGTGTAAGTATTACTATATCTCTATCAGATACAGTGATCTTCTTAGTAAGTAAAATAATTAAAGCATAACATCAAACAAAAGAGAATCAAATCATTAAATTAAAATAACTGCAGGAGAAAATTGTTAATTTATTGTTGCATTACCTCTGTGGTTCGTATAAAGATGAACAATTAAAGTATGAATAAGAAAATCATTGAATTATTAAAAAGGTGATAAGACTCAGCAGTAAGTTGCTCACAGTTCTTTTCTCTGCTCCTCTTTGTGGAGGAGCTGAGGCCAGACATTGGTGTAATTGGGCCTTCGGAGCTTTCTGCCTCTCTGAGGTCTACTCACAAAACCTCCTTGGCTTGTTAGCACTTACCTGCTCCTGGCTCTCTTCTCTGCTCCTCTTTGTGGAGGAGCTGAGGCCAGGAGTTGAGGGAGCTCACTCTCCAGAGCTACTTCCCCCCATTACGTTGTGCTCCCATCCTCTCTTCTGAGATGCTGAGGTACCGTGGAAAAGCTGCCACGACCTCTCAGTTGATCTTCAAGTAGCTCCTGATGCTGCTCCACAGGCTGCTAATGTTGAACAGGTACCTGCAGGTGCCTGTCAATCAGTCTCTGAGGAACAGCAGCTGAATACCAACAGGAGCAGGACGGAGGATGGGAGCACCAGTAGAACAGGGTCACCAGCTGGAAGAGGAACAGGGGCAGCAGCAGGAACAGGAGGAAACACTTGTTGCCTGGGCTGCCAAAAGCGCCGCTGTGGGGGCTGCTGGATGCGAGGTCCAGCGTAGTCCTCAACCTCCCTGGACAGGGTCCAGAAGCCAGTCGTCCAGGGCGCCGTCATCCTCCTCCTCTTCATCAGATGAGAGCGGGTAGGCCTCACCGTCTTCGAAGAGAAAACCAGACACATCCTCGTCATCACTCTCATCATCAGACCAAAGTTGGGGGACATACTCACCCTCCTCCATCTCAGGTGCCTCATCCTCATCAGAGAAGAGGTAGAGGTGGAGGTCGCAGGGTCTGATGAGGCGTGGGAGCTCGTCCACACGGTCAGCGTCTGGATTCTGAGAGGAGCCACCTGAGAGGAACAGAAGATAAATGCATATCATCATTTGTTGTACAAGTATATACACATTTGAACAACCTTGGAGTGAACAGGTGGTCTGAGGGAGTTTAGTACCAGAGGAGGTTATTTTTTGTGGCACTGTTATAATTGTTTGTAGCCTATCCTAGAATATATTGCCGTCTCCATTATTCCCTATGGTTTGCAATCAATTGTAATGATACAGCTACCTGGTTTGAATGCAGGACTGCACGCATCATTACGCACATTACCCTCATGGAGACTGCTTGAGTCACATACAGATTCATGACCAACCACTTTCCTATATCTTATGACAGAAAATACCAGCACACTTACAAATTAATGCAATGTTATTAAATGACCGACATGTCAAATTCAAGCTGCAGGCTTGGCATCAGTCAGGCTACATCACTCTTTTAATCAAACTCATTACTCTGTTGGTGCTTTTTGAGGTACGCCCGCTCAAACCCGATGCTTCAGCAAACAGCTCTGGATATATTTCAAGCAAAACTGAGTCGTCAACAATCAAATTAAATAAACTCAGCTCTCTGTTTAGAGGAGGCGGCCATGTTTGTTTACACTTGTCCGTCCTGCACGCTCTGACGTTCTGATGTCAGCTCTTAATAATTCCACGGTTTCCATGGTGCTCAAGAAAAATATGTTTTCGGCATTTTTCAAAAATTTGCTCAGTCGATCAAATTAAATAAACTCAGCTCTCTGTTTAGAGGAAGCGGCCATGTTTGTTTACACTTGTACATCCTGCACGCACTGACGTTCTGACGTCAGCTCCTATTAATTCCACCGTCTCCATGGTGCTCAAGAAAAATATGTTTTCGGCATTTTTCAAAGATTTGCAAGGTCGCCATCTTCTTTGTGAAATTTCGATGCCAACTTTCCAAAAATGCTCCCCTCAAACCAAAAATATCAGTGTTTTCAATCCACTACACGATTGTTAACACATTCTGCTCCAGTCCGCGAAAATTTAACAGAATTTAAACACGAAATAAAGATTTTAGATAAAAACTTTTCTCAACAAATGTGGTTTTTCAAGGCACACTTAACTCTTAAGCATTAAACTCAATAAAATACATACATTTTGTACTTAAAACACTTCAAAACGTTTTTAAGTGCTTTAGCGAGATTAAATAATAAATTTAGAGGAAGAAAAAAGTAAATGTAGAAGTTTTCTTACCTCCGCTGGGGGGGTCGGAGACACCGGCAGCTCCAATCAGCAGGCGGTCCTCCCAGGCCGGTGACCTCGGGCTGCTGCAGGCCATCTCTCAGGGACAGGTGCTGCTTCTCCACAAACAGTCGTTATCCTCTGGTCCACAGTAAACCTACAAACACTAAATTCGTTTTCCAACAGATATTCGTCTCCAACAACTCAGCTAACCAGCTTTCAGGTTTTTGCAGTAGCGTATGTCAACCCGTGTCACACTCGGATGCAAAAGGGGAGAGTGGACTGATTGACAGCTCTTATATACCGGTACCTCGGTGCGACGTCACTCCGTTTCCATGACATTTAATGACGCACGCACGCACACACACACGCACGCACTTGTTCAGCCAGAAAAAGTTTACACAACTTCATTGCATCAACATGAGGACATTTTATTTGCTTTTTTGTATGTTATAATAGAAAATAATAATAACTGACATTTTTACAAAAATCTCAACATGTCATTTCCTCTGATGATAATTTAAAATTTTAATCTATATGGGTTTGCAGCAGCAACTTGGATTATTCGGGGAAGTAGGCCATGTTGCGTTTGATTATTTGAGGCCAAATTGTTGCTTTTGTCATACTAGCCTATTGACATGCAAATTTACAGACATAACTAGCCTAAATAAAATCTAAATAAAACTTTTAAACATGCTGTGGTTAGCAGACAGTAATGGAAACACAAACACCTGTAAACACCTTCTGAAACAAATTTGTTCGCATCATATGCACCAATAGAGCAAATAAAACATGGGTAAGATGGGGTAAGTTGTTTGACCCTACATTCTAAACCCCTATTTGGGGCAAAGATGAATTTGCACATCTCCCTCTTTGAGGAGGGTTTTCTGCACAAAACTCTCTCTCTCTCAAAATTACTGTCCTCTCCTCTCACAGTCTGAAGGATTGTCCTTAACAGTCCTGAACAATTTTCTTATTTGAATACAATCAATAATATGAATGATTTGATATTGGATTTAATGTATATATTTCATTTTTTAAAATTCATTAATTTAATTATCTTTTTTAACTAGGATATATATATATATATATATATATATATATGGCTTTATAAATAAAAGTGAATTGAATTGAACTGAATTGATGGCAGCCCATAGGTACCCTCAAATATATATATATATATATACGACACCCTGTCTTTGGAACCTGACAGTGGATAAGGAAACCCACCAATGATGTAATAGTGAAGGCCCCACGTTATCATCCAGGGCGAGGACATAGAGAAGGTGGACTCATTACACAGTCCAGTCCAGTTGTGGATCATTATTATTATTATTACTTATTATATAGTTATACTGCACAGCTACATTTCACCTTGTACTGTATATCAGACACTATATGATACTGTACTGTACTAGCCTATATTATGATAACATGTTATACTGTTTCATTGCATTATGCTCTATTATATTTCTACTGGATTTCCATATTAACACAAACAAGGATCATTTTGTATCCATATTATATATATGCCGAGGACATTTACTAGACTTACTGCCATTATCACACCACTGTCACTTTGCCTTGTAATTTTGTTATGTAATCTTGTAATTAATTGCTCTTGTATAGTTTATATTTTTACTTCTATTTTAGTTTTATATATGTTACTGTTTATCTATCTTATTTACTTTTTGTTAACATTGTCTTTCCACTTTAAAGTTTACCATGTAGCAGTGAGGTGTGAGTAAAAAAGTTTGTTTTTTAACATTTTAAGAAACCAAACGAGGAGCTAATTTAGGAAACGAAGGACTCAATAAAGGAAACATCAGGACACTTTGCATGCGAGATTTGGGCGAAACGCGAGATTTCTCTGGTATCCAAGGAGACGACGGCAGCGTACGTCTCTGTGCTGTGAGGAAGAGACGCCCTGTGTGTTTTACCTCTGGTGATGTTTGTGTGTAGCAGAGAGCTTTTTCCTCGATGGACCTGCCGGAGACGATCAGAAGACGACTAGAAGACTTTTCTCGGACTGTTTTATTCGACCAGAGTCGGACTCAGCCTTTCACTAGGGAGAATGACACGTTTTTACCTCACGGTAAAATCATGAAGCTAACGTAATGGACGAAATACTATTGATTAGCATTAGCCTGCTAACTTGTGACAGGAGCTGTTGGATTGATTTGGCTGTTTGTCTCTGGCATAGTTTTACAGTAGCTCTTGAATTTGACTTGAAAGCGTGCTGTTTATCCAATAAGTATGTCCTCTGCTTTGTTTTCAGACAAGCGGGTCCTGTCGAGTCTCCACCTCCAGATGTCTCTCTACTTTAACATGTGGTTCTTCCCCCTGTGGTGGATCAGTGAAACTGTAATGCTGCACCTCAAGGTAAGACAGAGAGATGAGAGATGGGAGGCGAGTTAACAGAGATGGGATGAGGCAGCTGGGTTAATGTGAAGACTGGGTGATGCATTCTTTATGTAAGAAATAAATAAAGTAAAGATCAGGAGAGCACTTCAGTTTGACCTGTTATTATTGTCACACGGATGTGGCAATGTTAACAAGTCAACTTTGAGTGCTGTCCTGATCTGTACTTTTTAATTTCATAAAAGCAAATCTGAATGAATCACATTCATTTAAAACTCAGTTTGTTTAACGGCACTGTTGTACTTGTTATTTCCACCAGTATCCTGCCTTGCCAGACTACTACAAGTTCATCCTCGTCACTATTCTCATCCTGATGACCCTGATCGAGGCAATAAGACTCTATCTGGGCTATGCTGGGAACCTGCAAGAAAAGGTGGAGCATCACTCATACAAATATAAAGATACAGCTAAAATAAAATGGGTCAACACAACATTTGCACAAAAGGCAGAGACTTTAATTCATGTGATGTTTGTGTTCATGGAAGGTCCCAGAGCTGGCTGGATTTTGGCTGCTGAGCATCCTGCTGCAATTTCCACTCATCCTGTTTCAGCTCTTCAATGAAGCCATACTCATACAGCCGCTGGAGAGAGGCGTTCACATCATTCTCGCCTTATTCATACTCACACAGGTAGAATAACATTCCTTTTAAAAACTGACTGTTGTAGTGTACTTCAACCAATTCCATTCTGCATATACATATACATACATATATATAGTTGTGTATGTTTTCTAAATGTTACCATTTGGTGATTATCACTGATTTCATTTTAATGTTTTATTCCTGAATGATCCAGGCCCTCTCTGGTTTTGTGGCACTGCGAGACATGGTCAGACACACACAGAGCCAGTTTCATCTCCAGCAGTTTGACTGAACTCTGGAGCTCTGACGTCCCTGCCACAGCTCGACACACCAGGAAGCATCCTTACTTTGTAAACCCTCAGACTCAGAGGCTGACGACAAAAAAAAAAAAAAAAACATGTTATTTTTTTAATTACATGCAGCACATGGGATATTTTGAACCCACAATTGAGTATTAAAGAGGAAACAAGAAGATATTTATTTTTTTATATTTTATTCACTTTATAGTCTACAGGATTGTATTTCTGTTTTTGTAGCATTACAAAAAATAAAATCCATATAACACACAGCCTGTGTATCATTTATAGATAATAGATGTATTATCTGTTTCAGCTATCTCAAAGCTTTTTGTTTTGTTTTCTCTTTCGTCATTATGATGTTTTCTTTTTATACTGTGTGATGACAGTTTGACATAAAGACTTGCATTTCTGCTGCAAAAAATAACTGCAGATGAAAATACTAGATCAGAGTGATGAGGAGATAAACACTCCTCAAATAACGTTATGAAACAAAAATATACTTCCATCATGTTCTCGATGCTATTAGTCACTGTTTGAGGTCTGTTTGAAATTTGTCTTGTTGCGCCCTCTTACTCTGTAGTGGAGTAACGGCACCTGAATGGAGAATTATCGCCACCTGCTGCTTATCGCTGTCAGTCTGCTGACTGACAGATTAATAGCTTGCCCACCCTCTCAGAATTAAGAACTTTACCTCCTGCATGAATGAGTTTTCATGAGATTGATTGGGTGGGCAAGATGTCAGTCTGGGTGGGCCAGGAGATCTGCTTGTGCTTCTATCCACATGACACAAGTTTGACCTGCATCAGAATGAGGTAAGAGACAATTTTGTCCCAGCATATCTGTTGTTTAAAACAATTGTTGAAGTTCTAGCAAAAACGCAGTTCTCCTGATCCATCAGAGGAGGTAAACATCATCAGCTAGACAACAGAGAGAATAATCTGTAGCTCCCAGATGATAAATATCATGCCCTACAGAGGGGCTGACTGTGATGACCTTGCGATCATTGCCGTACTTATTTGGCTTTCTCTTCCAGAGCGATAGTGCCCGATGTCCTTAACCTGAGGCCCACCAAGGGTGTCACTCTGAGAACGTGGAAGCTCCATCCTCATGAGGCCTGAAGGCTTTGACCCAGGGGATAAAACACCCAGATGTCCTTTGTCCTCCAAAGTCTCTCTGGATAGTCTGAGGACATCAAAAAGGGATAGGGAGCACAGAAAACTTTTAAAAGACATAAAAATGTTGCACAATCATTTCACAATCTTTGAACTGCATTAGTAATGTGAGCATTAACAGAGAGACATAATGAACGACAAAGAGAAAGTGCTCTAGAGGATTAAAAGTCCTCTCACCTTTTTCCTCTCAGGTCTGTGCTGCTCACAACAGGCACAAATAAATTGTGGCGTGTTTCGGTTTCTTTCCAGGGCACGTCAGGGCTGAGAGCTGTCTGGTTCTGCTCTCCAACTGTTATACATCTCATCAGTGACGAACCAACTGAATAAATGATGAAATGATGATGGTTAGCTAACAATGACAAACGTTTTTTCTGTTTTTCTCATGTAAATTTACTGCCAGAAAAAAAATAATTTTAGTTCTATATATCAGAATAATGTGTGCGTATGAAACCTTCTGAGGAGTCTTCTTCCTGTTCCTCACTCTGCCGTTTGGTCTTGGTTATGTCTGCGTGTGAGGTGGAGAAATCCTCAGGCACAAAGTAACGATTAGAGACCCGTAAAGCGTTTCTGTCTCTGAAGATATGCTGGGCACTGAACTTGTCAGAGGTGAAACTTGATAGCAAGCGCTTTGTTGGAACAATGTCTGGGAGCATCTTGACGTACATGGATGAGGGAGACCTGACAAAGCAGAGACATGACACTTAGCGAATATGAATGTACCTCGACACCTTATTATCTACAGTCTACTGATGAGGATACAGTGTCTCTGTGAGGCTCACCTGTGAGGTGCTGTGAGGGAAGGTGGCAGCCCTGAGAGAGGAAGACAAGTTTTACTACTAAAGAGATAATTATATCCCATCTCTAATTATAATTTAGAGATAATTCATTTCCATCTTGAACTACAGTACATGCAGTCATACCTCTGTAGACATTATAGGAGATAGAGGATTGTCGGGGGCAGCGATGCTGTGGCTGGTTGTAATGCATGAAATTCGGAGAAGTTGGAAGGAGAGCACTCAGGTGCAGCAGCTGAGAGGAGCATCTCCACTGTCCTGTATCCACCCCCAGGTCCTCTGTGACAGAGAGCCAAGAATACTGTTCACTGCTACACAAGACCTTTCCTCATGCACTGATCGCTCAGAATACTTATGCCTGACCCTGCGGGAGACTTTTTATGTCTTGTATGAAGTACTCAGCGGTGGGATATAGGAAGGAATACTTCACCTGGGTAATGACTATTTGTTACTCATGGCATCTTTGAAACTAAATTTTTCTGACATGCCTCCATGGTGAACGGAGAATTCAGGTTTACATTCCTGACGAACTGAAGTAAAGGGAGACCGCATTTAACAACAGCAAAACTATACCACAAATCACAAACTCTCACACAACTTGTACAGTACAATTCAAGTCTCATTTATCCAATTGTATGCTCAATACTTTCCAAACACATTAATTTTCGCTAAAACATTACACTTTAAAACACGTCAGTACAGACAGTCTGATGCATGGCTGAGTAGTGTGCCTGGACACACACGTGCATTTGAACTCTAATTCTGGATAGTGATAAGGCTTTAATACTTCTACTTTGTGTACTTTAAGTACATTTGGATCCTAGCACTTTTGTTCTTTTACTGAAGTCAAATTTTGAGTGCAGGACTTGCACTAGTGCGAAAGTATTTCTACACTGTGGCATCACTACTTTTGCTCAAGTACAAGATCTGAGTACTTCTCCCACCTCTGAAATACTTACAGTGAACTTAATGATTCTCTATCAACATCTCCTTCCTTCATATTTGGCAGTCAAAGGCAACATGATTAACCATAACCTATATAATACAGTACTACGATGCAGATCAGTGGCAGTGGTGATTCGAACACTTAGGATGTTAGAAGGGCGGTGCTTCCAAAATAAACGTTACCTTTGTGAGGTGACACAGCTGTGTATATGCTGAGATGTGGACATGCTTTTACTTTGTGATGTGGGCATGCAGCTTTCACGTTTTCATCGTCCTAAAACAAAGAAATAACCAAACATCCGAGTAAAGAATACAGACCGTGACTTTAAATGGGTATGTGCGTCAGTGTATGTTATGACTGGCTTAGATTGGGTGAGAACAAGGTGATATTGTGAGAGAATTCATTTGGGTAATGTTCACCTTGACAGGCTCGCAGCCCTGCCACAGAGTCACCTGACTGACCTCCCCAGTGTGAGTGGTGGGTGGAGGGACCACAGCTTTTCTTATCAGGCCATTTACCTTCACAAAGAAAGAAATGTTGAAAGAACAGCTGAGGAAATCTTCCCACTTCCATGTCTGGCTGCGTCTGTCTTCTAAACGTAATCACACTCTATTTCATACCTGCCATTTTTTCCTGTGTCTTCCAACAGGCCTCTCTTGGATGCTCTCTTTAACTGCATCCCCGTGGGGCAGGTTGGACTCCTGCACAGACCGTTAGCTGATCAGTCTATTTTAAAGTCAGTAACAAGGGTGTGCTTTAATTAATAGGTCATTAAGTCTCTTACAATAGTTTTTATGCTGCTTTGCACCACCTTTGGCTGCGTACTATTCTTCACTCTCTCTGGTCGCAGCCTGTTCCTCTCTTTATAACTCCTCAGGCGTTTCTTTTTCTTCCTCACTGGAGTTTGCTGTGGAGACCAGGAGCACGAGGTCAACTGAAACGAGAAGACATGATTCAAAATGGAATTTTAATGCGATATTAACTCTAAGAAGAAAATGAAACAGTCATATAAAAAACTCTATTCCATGGAAGAGCAGATTTATGTCAGCGTACCTCTGTTTGTGGCTGGTTCAGTAAATGAACTGGGAGTCCATCAGAGTCTGAACTATCTGACCCACCGGTACTGTGAAAGCCAACAAGAAATATTCATTTTTACGCTGAATGACGGGCATTTTACAGACAGCCCATATTGTCTGGTTTGCATATGTATTTAAGATAATAATAATAATAATGATAATAGATGACAGTTTCACCTGGTTTCCAGGTCAGACACAGAGAAGTTACAGTCAGTGCCCAAATCTTTTCCCAGCCTGTCTCTGACCTCCTTCCTCAACATCGCTCCCAGCTCCATCAGACAGTAAGTGGTCTGAAAAAAAGCAAAGAATAAGTTAGTTGGCCACATTTATTTAACTATTTAATGACTTTTAAGCCCTAGTTTTACAAAATTGGATTTAAGACATTTTAAAACTTTTTAAGGACCTGCAAGACACCCTTGAGTTGAAATCGTAGACATGCTGCTTTATCTCTCACCTTTGTTGGATCTGGGTCACAGTAGTCCAGCAGGGTGTCACAGAAGCAAAAGCCGAGGGACTTCAGGTCTCGAGTGGTAAAATGAGTTCCTCTCCTGTTGCCTAACATTCAAACACACGATAGATCCTCATATCAGAGACATGCACACATAAACACTCACAGACACACATTTGGGAAGTCCGATCTCACCCAGAGTCGATCCTCCAAAGGTGGCCTCCATAGTGTAGCTGTTTTTGATGCCAAGTCTCCACATGGCGATTCGTCCTGTTCCCTCTTTGCTCTTCTGCACCCGAAACTTACAACTCTTGAAGGAGAACTAGTGAAGAGAGCGATTCAGATGTTGTGGTTGAGATGTTGGGTAGGCACAAATGAATATAAAGAAAGAGACACACTGCCTCTGAATCATGATGAAGTGTTCCACAGTGTGGTGTTATGAGTAACAAAAGTGTTGAATAAGCACAGTGTCATGATGTTTTTAGAATCCCGATGTTACCCACATTATATAGGTTTAGGGATGTCCCAATCCGATATTCGGATCGGTATCGGCCGCTGATATTAGCAAAAAACGGGCATCGGCATTGGATCGGACTGCATGGAAAAATGCCGATCCATGAACTCCGATCCAGTTTTTCCCTGAGTCCGTGCCAGGTTTTCCGGCCAGCCCAGCGCTCCGCGATTCAAGCAGTCCATTCCAGTGATCCGTTCCAGCTCTTACTATCAATCCACCAGGCCAGCATGCAGACGGCAGATACACAGAGGGTAGGAAGAGTAGCGGTCAATTAAGTTAACTAACTATTTGTTCCCTTTCAGTCGATTCACTCGATACAACACATATAGTATGGGATATCACGCCCCCGCGTGGCCTGACTGAAGAAACCTCTATTCACGCCTTTAAGGCAGATGATCTGTGGTGACGCATGTGAGGCCCCGCCCGCACATATATACCTGCGTCGCCACAGTCATTCTTCAGTTCTTACGCTCTTCACCTCGCTAAGAACACCTCTACCGAGTGGGTTAGCTAGCTGCTGCTAGTTAGCTCTGTTCTATAGGCTACTGCCGACGCGAGATTAGCTTAACAGCCCCTGTTGGTGTTAGCCATAGGCTACCCGCGGAGCGCTAATTTCGTGTGTATTTTCGAGTACTATTCATCGAAGGGTTTCGTGTCTCGGTATGAGCGCCAAGCCTAAACAGGCGAAGAAGAAGTCTTCTGTTCGCCCCTGTCCTCAGGGGTGCGGCTTCTCTTTGCACGACAAGGACCAGCACGAAGCGTGTCCCGTCTGTCTGGGAGTCCTCCATGCTAGGAGGGCGTTGATTGAGCCCGGGTCTTGTGCGTCTTGTCGCCAGCTCCGGAGCTCAACCCTGGAGAGGCGGGTCACGTTTGTGGAGAAAGTGCTGGGGAAGACGACCGTTTCACGGCAGGACCCCCTCCTCTCCGAGTCGAGGGACCCAGCTTCGTCTGAGTCCGACGGCGAGGAGCTTTTGGCCGAAGTCCCTGCTGGTGACTGGGCGGACCAAATGGAGTATGTTGACGGGTTAGCCGAGTGTGAAACGGACCCCTCCGAGGGCGCTAGCCAGCCGCCGCTTCAGCTAGCCGCTTGCCATGATGACGATGACGTGCTGGACATCGGTTTGGACGTGCACGGCTTGTCGGAGGATGAACAGGAGGCTTTATCGTCGGGCCAGTACGCCGCCGCTGCTGCGTCGGTTGACCAGGACGACACATCCTTCCTCTCGCTGTACCGCCGTGCAGCCGAGAAGCTGGAGGTGGAGTGGCCCTCTCCCCCACCGGCTCAGAAACCGTCGCGGTTTGCGGGATTTTTCCTTCCGCCGGAGCCGACGACTGTTAAAAATAGTCTGCCCTTGTTCCCTGATTTTGTCGCGGAGCTAACCTCGACGTGGAACAAGCCGCTGTCTACCCGCGTCACGGTGCCCGGCTATGGACAGTATTTGGACCTGGATGGAGCCGAAAAAGCGGGTCTGGTCAACCCTCCGCCTATGGAGCCGTCCCTGGCAGCCTATCTGGCCCCGGCCCAAAACCACGGTGTCGACGGCCCCACTATGCTCCCATCCAAGCACTGCAGGTTCTCCGCGTCGCAGCTGGAGAAGATTTACCGGGCACAGGCAGGCACGGCCCGTGCGCTGAGCTCGGTCACTATGCTCCAGACATATCAAGCCATATGTCTGGCGGAGCTTGGGTCACTCATGCCTTCCGACAGTCCACTGGCCCCTCTTCTCAACGAGGTTAGAGTCGCTACGGATTACATCCTCCGCGTGTTCCGCTGTGCAGCGCTCTCCCTGGGTAGAAGGATGGCTTCTACAGAGGCACCTGTGGCTGACTCTTTCCAACGTTCCGGAGAGGGACAGGGCTGTTTATTTGGATGAGCCAGTGTCTGCTGAAGGCCTGTTTGGACAGTCGCTCGACGCTATTCAGACAAAATTTGAGCTGAGAAAGAAGCAGACAGCACAGCATCATCCCCAGACGTGATGCTAAACCAAAGCGGCCTGCCAAGCCGACACCGCCGCCTCCCCCCAAGAGGGCAGCGCTGCCTACGAGTTTGGGCTCCCAGCCGGTGAAGCAGCAAGCGCCGGGCCCACGCCAGTTGGCTTGGAGCAAGGGTCCGCCACCAGGCCTCCAGAAGGGTTCAGCGCCTAGGAGGAAGAAGCCACATTCATCCTAGCTCCGGGAGTGGGCCGAGAGGGGCTCCAGCAGCAGGGAGACACTGCTGCCCCTCATCTGTTGCCGCCAAAGAGGCCGCGTTCATGTTTAGTTCTGGGCGAGAAGCATTGCACTCCCCTGACACAGTCTCCCAAGCACAACCCCCCCACACACACAAGTGCCCCAGTGTTGGTGCCTTCTGTTCACTGTGTGAATGTTGTAAATGTGCATTTATTGAACTCAATAAAGGTTCCGTTTTGTACCCAAAACAATACCAAACAAATAAACCAGGTCAAACTGGTGGTGCCGTTCCCCTCTGGCACGCCAGGGGGCGACAGCCCATTCCCTACAGTGCTGCAGGTCAGTCGGCTAGCTGTCCATCTCCCTCAATGGCGCGCATGCGCAGTCTCACCGTGGGTAGAGAGGACTGTTGCCATGGGTTACCGGTTACAGTTCAGGGCCCGGCCACCCCGTTTCCACTCTATAACAAACACAGTTGTAGGGGACGAGGCAGCTGCAGTACTGAGGGAAGAAATAAACAACTTGTTGAACAAGAGAGCGATACGAGTTGTTCCCGCTTCGGAGACGAACAAAGGTTGGTACAGCCGCTATTTCGTTGTTCCGAAGAAAGGGGGGGGACTTCGTCCTATTTTAGACCTGCGAGTGTTAAACAAGTATTTACGAACTTACAGGTTCAAAATGCTAACACTCAGACAGCTACTGAGCGCGATCGGACCGGGAGATTGGTTTACAACTATCGATCTTACAGACGCTTACTTTCATGTAGCGATAAACCCGGACCACAGGCAGTTTCTAAGGTTTGCATTCGAGGGCACGGCCTACAAATACCTGGTGCTGCCATTCGGCTTGCCACTCGCCCCCCGCACCTTCACGAAACGTGTCGAGGCGGCGTTAGCTCCGCTCCGGGAGAAAGGCGTTCGCATATTAGCCTATCTAGACGATTGGGCTTTGATCGCGAGCTCCAGAGAGAGGGCAGCGGCGCACCCGTCGCTGACTCTGTCGCACGTCCAAGCGCTGGGCTTCTCAGTGAATTTACGGAAAAGTTCACTGACCCCGAGTCAGCAGTTTTCTTTTCTCGGGCTGGAAATATGTTCGATTTCAAACCGAGCGCGTCTGTCAGAGCACAGGGTGGCTGCGTTTCACCGCTGCCTCGCTTAGTTTCAGTTGGGACGCAAACTACGTTTTCGGACGATCTTACAGCTGTTAGGCATGATGGCATCTATGATCGCTGTAGTGCCACTCGGGCTGTTGAAGATGCGAGCGTTGCAACGCTGGACTCAATCTCATCGGCTGTGCGCCACATCACCTCCAGAGGAGGCTGACGATATCTCCTTCTTGCATGTCGGCGCTCCTCCCGTGGAGGGAACCCGGTTTACTACACCAGGGCTCCCCTATAGGGAGGGTGTCTTTTCACAAGGTGGTGTCCACAGATGCCTCCCTGAGGGGGTGGGGGGCTCTGTCCAAAGGTGCAGCAGTGAGAGGGGTGTGGACGTCGGTACAGTGCAGGCTCCACATCAACCACCTGGAGCTGTTAGCAACTTTCTTAGCTCTAAGGCATTTTCGTCCGGTTCTGACAGGCCATCGTGTTCTGATCAGGACAGACAATACAACGGTGGTTTCCTACATAAACAGGCAGGGAGGGACCCGCTCACTCCCCCTGTTGAAACTGGCTCGCTCTCTGTTGCTATGGTGCAGTGCTCATTTTCTGTCTCTCAGAGCCACCCATGTCCCGGGCCACCTGAACCTGGGGCCGGACCTCCTCTCCAGGGGAGGTCCTCTTGTGAGGGAGTGGAGGTTGCACCCATTGGTGGTGACTCAAATATGGGACCGTTTTGGCAGGGCGGAAGTGAACCTTTTTGCCTCCAGAGCAAATACCCACTGCCCCCTGTTTTTTTCCATGACCGACCACAACGCTCCCCTAGGGATGGACGCGTTAGCGCACACATGGCCCGACACGCTTCTGTATGCGTTTCCCCCAGGTTCACCCGCGCCCAGAGCTGTGGCGGTTGCATGCCTACCTGTTGAAAGGTTCAATCTAATAGCTAAGGGTCTGTCCCCAAGTGTGGTGGCAACGATCCAGAGTGCGAGGGCGTCGTCAGCTAGGGGTTTGTATGCTTACAAATGGCGGGCGTTCGAGCAGTGGTGTCAAGACCGAAATGTACTCCCATTTCAGTGCTCTATTGTGGATGTTTTGACATTCCTCCAGGAACTGCTGGATAAGGGTCTCTCTTTCTCCACAATTAAGGT
>NC_065525.1:16893801-16959665 GCF_006386435.1 Epinephelus moara | reverse complement strand
GGGCTCGGTGAAGAGCGGCTATCGAACTGAAGAATGACTGTGGCGACGCAGGTATATATGTGCGGGCGGGGCCTCACATGTGTCACCACAGATCATCTGCCTTAAAGGCGTGAATAGAGGTTTCTTCAGTCAGGCCACGCGGGGGCATGATATCCCATACTATATGTGTTGTACCTCGTTCCTCTCCTTCAGGGAACAGAAGTTATAGTCATAACATTTCGTTTTCTGCTCTGGTTTTTTGAGAGTGATATTTTTATTTGGTTTACACTCTTACTAGGTAAGTAAAGAGCACTGATGGCATTGTTTTGGGCACAATTAGTGAAATTGGAGCCATGGATGGACTACAAAAACACTACTAAAATAACTGAAAAAGAAAGGCTGCATTGTTTGTTAAATGGCAACAATGTCTTGTGGTGTTAATCTTTTTTTTATTTATTAGGGGGTCAAAGCACAAGTGTGTGGAGTCTTGCTGCTATTTTAATTTCATTGTTAGACATTTTAAAGATTTCTTGTGTTGATTCATTTTCTATTTATTAAGGGGCCAAAGCAGCCAAAGCAAACCAGCTATATTTTTTATTTAATGTTAATGTTCAAGTTTAAAGTTTGTTTATTTAACCCTGTTAACAATAAACAGGTCAGTTTCTCATACCAACTGTTGTGGATCATTCTAACTAACCTGATTAAGTAGTTGTTCTTTGCTTGATCAAACCTAAGGCTGTAATATCGGTATCGGATCGGAAGTGAAAAAGCTGGATCGGGACATCCCTATATAGGTTTGAAAGAGTTTTTTAAATACAGTGACTTTACCTTATCACTGGCATTCTTGCTCATCATTAGTGGAAAGACTCTCTCTTGAAGCTTCAGTGCAGCATCATCTCGGCTGTGACAACCGTACATGAAGACGTTGTTTTTACGGTTGTGGCCATGAAAGTCACAGTAAAGAACCACGTCCATTTCAGCCGTCAGCCTGGGGAAATTTTATCGTATCAGATTTTGGCCTGTCAAAATCCCAAATTGAAAAACACACAAGAGTAATAGAGAGTGTGCAAATACAGCATGAGCCATGTTTGGGAACAACAAAAAGGAACAAAAAGTGGAAGAACTGATCATTAAGTCGTCTCCATAAGCTTTAAATGAACAAATTAATTTGCCTTTCATCTGACCTGCATACTGTTAACAATTTACTGTATAAGCAGACACATCAATTGATAATACACTTAGGAAAAAAAGAGGGGAAGATCAATGCAACCACTGAATTGCTGAATTTTTACTGAATTGCAAGTTCTTTAATATGTAGTATGTGTTTTAATGTGTTTGTTCCAGCATGTGCACTGTCATACCTTTCCACCATGTTTCGGGTGTGCCACACACAGGGGAAGGAATCTCTGAGCAATGTCCTGTAGTTTCTGTTGAGGTCTCTGCCTGCCAGAGAGCAGCGGTAATTGCCCACTATCACACCATCTGGGTTCAGCATTGGCACCACCTGCAGCACCACAAATCCAAATGAGAAAAAAAACAGTGTTGATAGCAACAACACAATTTCATCATCATTCTATTCATTCACCATCAGCTTAATAAATTACTATTCAGATATCTCACAAATTGGAAGGTCAGTGACCATGATAATAAAACAGATAAGAGACTCTGAGCTTGAGGTCCTTCACCTTAAAGACAAAAGTGTCTCTGAGTAGCTGAGCATCCTCCGTGTCACCGAGCAGGAAGTCTAGGAACCCTTCCATCATCCAGGACGCATTGGTTTCCCCAGGGTGCACTCGGGCCGTCACCACTACAGCCTTTTTGGCCTTACCATCCACCCTGCTGCCTCCCCGGGACGTTACTGTCACCACATACACAGCGTTCCCAGCAAGGCTGTGGCACAGAACCCGCAGTGTGCAGTATGACGCAACTGCTCTGTTGGAGGAAATGCACCTGAGGTAGCGCTGCAGGCGTGAATAGGTGTAGGGGTAGCAGTGGGCCAGATAGCAGGTGTCGGAGTCATAAGGGAACTGGAGAGTCCAGGTGAGTGAGTACAGGGTGATTGTGTCGCTGTTGTTGTCCTTTGTGTTCTAAATAGAGATGGAGATCATGGTTTTTAAAAGAGATCCTGCTTCTTCAATTATAATTACAGTTTAGTGACGGACCACAGAAGTTTTCTATACATTTTAATTTACTTACTATAGATCTCAAACTTAATTTTACCACTAACCATTGAGGACTTTTCCCACCTAAGCACTTAAGTACAAAAATCAACTTGCAATATTCATTTCTGATTGTCGTCTTCACTCTATTTGTGGAATTTCTGGATGAAAGGTGGCAGCCATGTAACATTTTACTCCAGTTTATATGAAGCAGTGCCTGTACTACCCTCCCTTGTTCCCTCGCCTCGATTTTATTCACATAACTGAACATGACAGCTTCTGGAAAGGCAGAAAATGGGCTATTAAATTACAGTTTACTGACAAAAAGCAAGTTGAGTTGCCAAGTTAATTCTCCAACTCCTGTCAGAAACTTCACCTACCTGATTGCAGTTACGGTAGTATCTGATGTTGGAGCCGATGCGTTGCCATCCAACACCTTCCTCATTGGCAGCCCTCTCAGAGTACAGGAGGGGTCTCATACCGTGTGAATACAGGCTGCTGCTCTTCATCAAGTTGATGATAGTGAAGCGGTAGGTCACTTCAGCCTTCATGTTCTTGACCCTGAAGTAAAACCACTGCGTGTGCTTTTTGGTGTAAATGTCTGTGCGCAGGCTAAGCTCATACTCATAGATGCCCCTGAACAGACAGACAGACAGACAGACAGACAGACAGAGTAACTTAACCTGGAGCCATATTAGATATTAACAAAGATGAAAACACACAGTAATGATTGAAAAGCTACAACAACTTATCACTCGGTTAGGCTGCAGAGACTCACACTTGCACAGCCTTCTGAAGGTTCCCACTCTCAAAGCGTGACTCAAACTCAAGGGTGAAGTCTGTCTGATTGCCGTAAGAAGTAGCGCTTTTAATGGGCCCCCTGCTTCCTCCGACACAGGAGCAGGTGAAATAAGGACGTTTAAGGGCTTAAACCAGAAGGAACAACATGAAAAGAGTCAAAGTTAATGTTATAAAGCTTTCAGTAAACATGGACTTGAGGTGTTTTACAGAAAGCAGTGGCGGCGTGTATCATGTGTATCTAGAAAATTATTAATTCTTAGTATCTATGATAACAATGCAGAGGGAGGACACTAATGCCTCACCACAATCCCCATGATATAACATATGAAACAGTCAGCAAGACTTGTACATTGTTATAAAGCACTTAAATTGTAAAATCAATATGAAATTCACATTTTGAAGCATTTAGGAGTTAGTTTGGGTTTGTCCTCACTAGTATACAAATGTTTGCAGTCGCCTTTAAATTTACACTAACCTTCTAACCTGTGGAGGATGAAGTAACTCAAACTTCTTATGTTCAGAAGAATTTGTCAACAACACCATAATGACACACTGTACTCCAAGTCACAAATCTTGAAACTCTAGTCCCAGGTCTAGACAAGCAAGTCCAGAGTCAAGTCCCAAGATCAAAACTTTGAGTTTTGAATCCTAAACAAGTCATAAATTGCTCTTGATCAAATGTTATGCCAATTTACAACAGAGTCAGAATACATTAAATTTACGGATGTCACGAATCCTTAAAAATTTGTATTTGTTAAACACAAGTTTGTTGGAAGTATTTGACCAGCACGTTTTGCATATGGCAATTCATGTTTGTTGACCACCACATAGTTTTTGTACGTGAGCAGAATTATCTCTGGTATTTTTTTTTTTCAAAACTAGTGCTCAGTAACGTAATGTTAGTTCTTCATGGTTCTCCCGTGCAACTTGATTTGATGCTGTCTGATTAGTTCAAAGAGAGTGGATCATCAGGGGAATTAAATGTTGAGTTCTAGTCATGTGACTCAAATCCACAGCTCTGCTGCATAGCCATACTGTACATGTGACCTGTTGTTCAAACAAAAAAGCCTCTGGTGTCATTAGTTACCATGATCAATGCAGTACACCACTTTCCCCCTCTCTTCTCCTGCTGGCATCGGTGTCCTCTCATGTCCGGTGTACTGGTAGAAAGGCTCTGGCTCTGGGGGGTCCCATTCTACAACACACAGTCTCTGGGTGTCATTACATATTGACAGTAACAGCAAAAGGACATACCAGGTTTTACACTGTATTTAATTAATTGATTATTTTGTTACTGTGTATGTTTTGCCTGAAGCATCTGCTCACAAATTTGAGTCACTGCCTTCTTTTGGGCTGATTAACACCTTTATGCATATCAGTAATATAATGGTTTTAATACAATTTTCAATTACCTATATGATGGATGATATCGCTGATGACCTCACACTCTACGGGCCAACGGGGGTGGGAGATAGCTGGGAAGTTCACCAGGTCCAGCGGTGCCCTGAGACTCAAAATAGGTCTGCCACCATCAAAGTCTATGAGCAGCTGCCTGGTCCTCAGAGTCTGACTTAGCTTTAAAGATACTGTGTGGAGACATGAATCACACCTTCAGTTACTGGTCTTTAGTGCTCCTGTTTTTCCAGTGAACTACGGATATGCATTTTTCATCAGCTCTGCTTGTTTACCTCATCTAGACCAGACAAGCTTATTCATTTAAGAAGGGATTATGCTGCACCTGATTGCTCTAATTATGTCAGTCACAAAAGAGCTTGTTAAATATATAATGTTAGCATTAGGGAGGAGATACCATAAATGCCACAGCTTGACACTGCTGGTAAGGAGATGTGACAGGAAAACCCAAGACTGTACATGACAGTCAGCAGTAGCATTCCCACTCCACATCAAACATGAGACAGTGGTGTCAAAAGATGTTTAACAGCGACAGTTCGATACAGATCTTTGTGGTGGAGTTACATTAACTACTTCCAATTCACATTACAGTTACAGGCTATATATAGTTCTCATATATCTTATTCCAAATGCATATGAAAACAGCTTACACAGTCTCCTCCCTGCCAGTTCCTCCTCATCTTCCTCTATGTTGGAGTCATTGGTGTCCGATTTATCCAGCTGGTGGGTATTCCACCAGTTCCTGATAGCAGAGATGGCCGGTGGTGTTTTCTCTGCCTGATTGGAAAAATCATAAAACATCATCAATTTTGCATCCTAATTACTACAGTAAGAAGTGTATTATCTTGCTCCCTGTATCAACCTAGGCTTGTAATAAGGTTAGTGTAATGATGAATTCTGTAATTATCATGAACCAATATGGGTTTTTGAAAACACTTGCACTACCTGGACCTTTCTCACTGAATATCAGCTATAGTAAATTTGAGTCTTCTTGCTGGTACTAAAACAGATTAAGCTTTCCATACATGCCTATCTTATCCTCCTGAGACCCGAACTTTTGTTTGGTATGCATTTTCAATTTTTCCTAGCTATCTGAGATTAGTAGGACCTTATAAGTATAAAAAAACTACACAAAGTCAATGATAATAAATAAATAAATAAATAAAGTTCCAGTATCCAATAATGACAGTAAAGTCCTAATGTCCTCAAACGAGACAGTAATAAAGTCCCAATGTCCCTCACAGGCTGATGAAAAATTCCCAATGTCTGCAAATGAGTACTTTCTTACAGCATCTTAACCGTTGCAAAAATTGGTCAAATTTGTTGGCATATCAAACTACAAACATTACTAATCATAAATAAACAAGTTTCAGACATTAAATTTGATCAGGTTTTGTGCTTTGTCCACTTTTGTGTCGGGATCGGCTGCAGACTAACTTGGCAATGAAGGCTGCCATCTTGTTTTTACATGGGTTAGTGTATTGTGCTCTTAACACTACTACATGTACATAGCACAAACAAGTGTCCGTGAATGAGGACAACAGGTCTAAGTTAAGCAGAATGATGTACAAGGTCCAGTAAACCCAAAGTGTGATGTCCTAATATGAGGACACAGGGTCTCAGGAGGATATATATTTTGTTGCTTATTGAAAGTCACTGGGAGTAACACACCACTGTCTAATGATCCTGTTATGGTGATGAAAAAACCCACTGTAAAATAATATGACTTCAGCCTGTGTGTACAAAGATAGTCTAAAATAACATTGGTATTTTGAGTAAGTTGACAGACAAAAAACATGCTGGAAAAAACTTACATGTAAGATATCCAGAGTGGAATTTCTTCCAGGCATTTTTGGCTGCAGAAAAGTAAAAAGCCAGACAGATAAAGTATTCCTCTCTCCATAAAGTACACCGTTATAATGTAAACTAATGTAACTTCCCTAGTTTGCTAGATAGCTCCAACACAGCAGCTCATGCAACAGTGCAATTTCCGTCTTCAGCACAGGACACCTGCTAACCTCCAACCCTAACCATTTAACTCACAAAACTAAACGACGTTTTAAGGGGTCTGGTCTTACTGGGTCACAGAATCTGACGGGTCACAGATTACAGTGTTACACCGGCTTTCTAGTATTTCTACATGAGTTTAACAGGTTAAATTCAGATTTATAAGCTTCTGAGAGCACCACGGCTACCACATTTATGAATTATTGCCTTTTTCCTGTGTTGCTGACATTTTTTAAGCGTCTTCAACTGACTAACTGTCACCGCGCTGGTCTCGACTTGTACTGTATTGCTTTTTAAAATATTTATCAAAGTCTGAAACCCACTTACCTCGCTTACATTCCACCTACACTTTCTTTATATACACAGGCGCGAAAAGAAAAGTTGGCGGCCACTGCGAGTGGAGGAATCTTTCAGTGCCTTACGTTGCCAGGCAACCACCCGTCTCACAACACTGCGGTCGCCATGGAGATTCCTTGCCGTTGAAGCTGTTCAGATGTGCAGGAAATGCTTCTCAAGTGTCGTGAAACGTGTGACTGGTGTTTTTGATTAAAATAGTGACAAAGCTGCAGTACAGCAGTGTTATGTTGTGTCTGTGTGTGTGACTAAAATGTCATGGGGATTACTCGCTATTGTGCTGATACTCATAATTTTCAAAAAACAGGCACTAAGTAGAGTCACCAATTCAGCATCTGACCATGTCTCCCCTTCTGTTCCTGAGTTATGATGTTGAGTGTTTTTGTGTTACATTGTCACAGTGAAGTTGGCCTTTTAGATATAATATGCCATCACTTAATCATATTTTATTAGACATTTATATATAATTTTGTCATAATTAGCATATGACTTCTTGGGTTATGGCTAACAGCATGTTTTGTGAGGTCACAATGACCTTGACCTTTGACCACCAAATTCTAATCAGTTCATTCTTAAGTAAACGTTTGTGCCAAATTTTGTGTCAAATTCCCTTAAAGCCTCCTTGAGATATTGTTCACAAGAATGAGATGAATGCAAGGTCACAATGACCTTGACCTTTGAACACTAAATTCTGATCTGTTCATTATTGAGTTCAAGTGAAGGTTGGTGGAAAATTTGAAAATAAGACATCATCATTTTGAGATATCATGTGAAGAAGAATGAGAAGTACATGCCTCCTGCCATGAATATCTTTAGCACATAGGGATAAAAAATAAAGACATATGATGTAAAAGACAAAACAAAAATAAACAAAAACACAGGTGGCTTTGGAAAAACAGTTTAATAACTTTTTACAAAATGTACAAGTTCAGTGATGTTCCCTCCCCTTCCAAAAACATGGCTTATCCCATTATACATCATATGTACACAGGTATAAAAATGCTCAATAAAATAGACAATCCCTCCAAACAAACTGTGGTGGTCATCTATGTGTGGTCTGTACAAAATGGTGGTGAAGTATTTCTGATGAACCCAAGACTTTTGGCACATTTACAGTCGTGGCTACAAAAACAAGAGGAGGACATTCCAACCCTTCTGGTAAATGGCCTGCCATGTAAGGGCCTCGAAATGTCTCCATGGTGAACAAGTCAAATGGTAAAGAAAGTTCTTAGATCATTTAACAAAAATGATGATCACCATATAGTAATGATTGGAGTGGATTAAAAAAAAAGCTAACTGGGCGGAGTGCGACCCAGGTTGGATGTTACGTGCTGTTCGCCATCTTCCGTTTCTTCAGTCGGTCCCGCCAGTTATCAGGAAGTGCCTCAAAGTTGGCATTCTTGGATGCTTTCCCTCTGTAGAGTTAAGGACAGTTAGTCAAAGGTTACATAGATGGAAAAATAGCAGAAGAAACAGAGAGTGATCATGAAATATTTTAGCTACATCCTTATAACTATTAAACGCTTTAGTCTATTCAAACATACGTCACAAGCTGCTGTTGCTTCCATTCCTCGATACTCTTTTTGTTGAGCTGATCTCTGTCCTCGTCGCTGGAGCTGCTCTTCTCCTCTTCATCCAACTCCTTCTGGATGCTCTGCCACTTCTTCACCAGGGAAGGCATTTTGATCTTACTCTTCTTTGACTATAGAGACAAAGAGAAAAAAAAATTCAATGCATTGGATGGGAAGTATGAAACGTAAAGAAAATCAACGCAGTAGGTTTACAAAATGGAAATAAGGACACTTAAAACTGAACATTATTGGTATCAAAACACATTTCTCTAACGGCTCTAGTGCCCTCTCTTAACACTTGGTGTAAAATGTTAATTCCAGTGCTAACCTTATCCTTTTTCACTTTCTTGATCTTGTCTGTGGGCACAGCTTTGGCTCCAGGAGGTTCAAAGGGCGGCTGGGATGGTGGCAGTGGTGGTTGAGGAGGCAGGGCAGGTACAGGTGGGGCAGGAGGTTCACAGGGGACCAAAGGGGCAGCGACAGCCGGCACACCCCAGTAGGCAGCTGCTGACATTAGAGGAGCTGCAGACGAAGAGACACTGATATTGGGCTCTAGTCTTGTTGTGTAATAATGCTGTTTACACAAATAGGCATTTTTGTTTCTTATATCATTAATGTATAATGCAGATGTTGTGTAGTGACATATTTTACCTGCGCTGACAGCAGGCTGAGTGTAGAGAATGGGACTGCTGCCAATAGTAATGGCTTTACTCAGCTGACTGGCTTTACGTTTCTGACCCTTCCCCAAGGATCCCAACGTCTCCGTAATCTGTGTGAGTGACAAAAAAAAAACATAAAATAAGTTAAAGGCTGATGGCCCCTTTATTTTGAGTTTACACATATAGCATTATCTAGTACACTAATCAAACAAGAAACTTCATTACTCCCATACCTTCACGCTAGCAGTGCCCGGAGGTAAAGGAGGCCTCCCGCTGCCGTCTTCCTCCGTTCCAGGGGCTGGAGGCTCCCCGTCGTTATCATCATCCATCTCCATCTCCACCTCCATGATCTCTCCATCGCTGTCAGGCGGTGGAGGAGGTGGAGGAGGTGAGCCAGGGGGTAGAGGTGGAGGCGGGGGGTAGTGTGCAGGTGGAGGTGGGCTGTCAGGAAGAGGAGGTTGAGGTGGGAACCAGAGGGTTGATGCACTGGGCTGAGGAGGTGCTGGTGGGGCTGCAGATGGAAAAGAAGACAATCTTGTTTAAAAAAAAAAAAAAAGAATAACATGGGCTTGTCAGTGATAGCACTATGTCATTTAGTATGAACTTGAAATAATGAGATTGTTTGTACTGACATGTTTTAAATATATAAATAAGGTTTTAGTGAAAATGCATGTGTTAAGGAAGTACTGAGCAAACGGCTAGATAAATGAGACAATCATACTCTAAAAAGTGTGAGAGTTTGTATAAGGATGTTTTGATTTAGTTTTGTTGTTGTTAAACATGATCCTCATTTACTTCAACTCATGAAGAACATTTGCCTTTTTTGCATTCTCGGTTCACTGTGGAAACATACAGGAAAAACGTTTTCTTCATGTGGGATTTATACTTCTGTGTCGAATCAACGCCGTACCTACAGCGTAGGCTCTGCGTCGACGTAGAGTCCACGCCGTACTCTACATCGTAGCCTGATGTGCACTTACCCAGAAATGTAGCTACACGTCACAGCAGGCTTGTGCTAATAAAGTTAGCATAGTATATTTGTTTGGAAAACATGTTTAGTATAAGACAGTTGTTTTGTCAGTGAACCTTGTGAGTTGTAATAGAGTCGAATTTTGTAACATTACCTTTGGTAAATGTTGCTGTTGTCCCTGGCTTCATATGAGTAGAGGTCTGCTAGCTGCTAGGCTCATACAACGTAAAATGTCATAGGCTTGTGCTACACTTAACAGGCAGGTCTAAGGAGCAGCAATAGTGTTGACAGACTGACCTGTGACCCCAACAGCAGATGCAGGCGCTGTTTTGGTGTCCCCTTGACTGGAAGTCTGTAACTGGCTACCTTGGCTGCCTTTCAGGTCGTCCTCCTTGTCATCCTCTTTTGGGAATTCCCACTGGGAGGCACTGGTCCGGTCGTTCACATAGAAATACCGCCTGTGCTCTCTAAAGAGTGGGACAACAGAGATAGAAGGCAAGAGTCTCAACGACTGGCCTGGCAACTGGCTGAGTGGCATGATACCCTGGGACAGAGGGGCAAGGGAGTGGACCTAATGGCCACAGTAGGGGGCAGGAGTGTTGGTATGGACAGCGACTTTAGCCGTCCAAAAGAAGGGCCCAATTAGAGTGTAGTTATGGATGTGGATAGGGAACCCACCTTGCTCTCAAAACAAAGAAAGCAAAACAAATCATCTCTAGGTTCAGCAACTCACACCATGGTTGTCACATTTGATCCGTTTTAGACAACCATTCCCTCCCAGACACAGGAAGACGCCAGGGAGGAAGCACCATCATTATCATCATCATCAACAACCATAGTTCAGAAAATAAGCACACAGTCAACTGGTTTTACATCAGAAAGAAGGAAATTAAAAAAAACAGGAAGACATATGAAATAGAGTAGGTCTGACCTGCTGGATTCCCGTCATTGCTCCATCTTCACCTTTTATGTGATGCGACACTCCTCGCTTCCGGGGCACCACTGTCTGCATTGCATTCTGGGGGTTGTAGTCCTGTAAAGTGCACAGCTCTCCCACGCAACCAACCTTCCTACCATACCACCCCCTCCCAAAATTTTCCACTGACTGGACCCATAATCAGTCTACAAATGCCCTCACCAACAAAGGGCTTAAGAGTCTGTGTTATGGGGAACAGGGAGTTTTCTCTGTGGCAGGTATATTTAACAGGAAGCAGGCTGGCCCAGAGTGGATGCTCCCTTATCAGTACGGGGCAAGGCAGAGTGCCAGGATTGCATCACAGAAACCTGAAGAGTCTGTTTCTGGTAAGTATTTTGATCCTCTCAGACTGGTTAAGCTTCTCCCCAAGTCATGTAACAAAGTCTGCAACCTCGGCACTGAGAGGGGTGTAGTCACACGGTAAGATTTTTGGGGGACGAGGGAGTTTAGAGATGTGAAAGGTAAGGAGCGCGTACCTGTCCCAGTGGCAGGACCAGCCTTTAGGGGTGGCGTTAAGTTCGTAATATTTTATGTGTTCGGCAGCTTCCTGAAGCCTGCGGCGAAGATAGACCCCATTCAGAGCGCCTTCCCTCCAGTCAGCAATCCGAGTCTGGAAAAAAACAGAAGAGAAAGGGGAGGGACAGGAAACAAGAGTGAGATAGAAGCCCAGAAAGTAGAGGTAAGGGGGTAAAAAGACATAAAGACAAAAGAGCCACAAGATAGATGAGTAACACAGAAGAGTAATTACAGTATGTTCCCAGAATGACACCTTGTGATGGATTATTATGAGAATTTTAAATATTAACTACAACCACATGACTGTGTGCAAAATGATATGAAACAAAATTAAGCATTAAATATTTTACAAGTCGCACTGAGATATCTACAACTGGAGGCCATGATAATATTGCTCAGAAACTAAACCATGATCCGCTCACCTCAGTTTGTAGCAGAAGAAACTGAAAGTTTGAGATCGCCTTTTTGTTAATTCCCAGGAACTCCATCTTGTTGGTTAAGGTGTTGGCCAGTTCTCCAATCTGAAACTACATTTTTTAAGCATTTAAAACATGTCTTTAAAGAGACGGTCACAATTATTATAGTTAGTAATCATAACATTGTTGTTACCTTGAGCTCAGGCGTTTCCACTTTGAGCTCAGCTGTTTCAATGTCTTCTTTTCCCGGAGGTTTTGTAACTGCTTTTTCTTCAGAATCATCCATTTCCTTGTCCTCTCCTTCTGCAACGCTCTCTAGGACTTTAGAAGGTGCTACAGTACACAAAGGAGGCATTTAAGTATGCAAGAATTTTTGGATGAAAACATGTAATAAGTGGGACGTTTATGCATTTACACCTGCTCCTGTCCTTCATGCCATCCTCCAGTAGCACTTGTTTAAAGACCCGTTCCTTCCCTTTTCTCACATCTCACAAACCTGCATACACATTCTAATTTCAGTGCAAAAAAGGGTAAAATCATTTGGACTCACCTGTCTCTGTGCTGTCTTGTATGTCTGAGCTTCTGCTGTTAGAGTCAGGGCTAGGAGCACTGGGGAAGACAGCCTTCCATCTGTTTTTCTTCACTAGAACGCCACGAGAACCAGAGGCTTCTTGGCTTGTTTCAGAGCAAGGACTGGAGCCCCCTGCACTCCCATCACCCTCCTCCAGTGCCCGGAGCTCAGCCTAGGAACCACACAACAGGTTAGAGCTAGGTCACACTGATAATATTACATATTTTGAAATGGCACAGCTGCACACTTTAAGGTAACTCCTGCTCGTAAGCAAAGATGCACACTGGAGAAAAACAACAACACTCTTTTAAAAACCCACCTTTTTCCGCTCCAGAGCCAGTTCCAGCTCCATTGTGTCCTCCTCCGTCTCCTCCTCAGCGTCTGAGTTGTCTCTCGACTGCTTCTTGGCACCAGGATCTTTCTGGACAGTGGGGACTGGGTCAGGGTCCCGCAGAGGAGTAGAGGGCGATCCCACAGGGCGAACACCTTCTCCATCAGAATCCAAACTGTTTTCAGTCTCATCCAAGCCTTTCAGCAGTCTTTTTCTCCATTTTTCTTCTGCTTCCTTCACTTCAGAGGGGATCAGAGGACCAAGCAGAGACGCAGCCACTCCACGGCGCTCCTCCTCTTCACTTGTGAGGCCTATAACACTCTCAATCACCTCCTTTTAAACAAAACAATCAGATATGTTATGACTCAGAATAACAGTCCTTAAAAACCACAGAATTAAGTTGATTCACATCTGTGTTGGACTTAAATGAAACTTGCCTTCACTTTGGTTTCTTTCGTCGATGGTGGAGCTGCAGCAGATGCAGCATTTTCTGTGGTGTTATAAGCTGCGTGCACTGTGCCATTGCCATTGACACTAGAGCTACAAAAAAAATACAAAATGCATCAAACACAGCTGAATTTCAGTACTGGAGACCAAGACGTGAAAAGAATTAATGCAGGTACAGTGATTTTATCGGTCTTCAAAAATAAAGATGCTGTTCGCAGAGCTGTAATAACACCATCTCTGATTCAGCGCCTCCCACCTGTTGGCGTAGTGCCCCAGGCTTTGCACCTGATCAGCTAGATAGTGTGGCAGCTCCCAGGAAACCTCATTTGTCAGAGTGTTCCAGTAGTAGTGGCAGCCTGAGTTCTCATCCCAAACCTCCTGCCAGTCTCCCATCTCTACACCCACTGCAAAAAAAGAGCATTTACATGAGATGCTTGGAAACAAATCATTAGGTGATATACTGCACACAATATTGATCTTACTACAAACAAACAATCTCCTAAATTTAGGCTAGATCATGAATGAATCAATTATTAATCTAAATTAATACATT
Organism: Epinephelus moara; assembly: GCF_006386435.1. Classification (NCBI taxonomy): domain Eukaryota; kingdom Metazoa; phylum Chordata; class Actinopteri; order Perciformes; family Serranidae; genus Epinephelus; species Epinephelus moara. Next base: position 16,945,942 of record NC_065525.1, on the reverse strand, counting down.
TCTGGCGTCTTTTTTCAAAGTACACTAGCAGCATTAAATAACAAAGCCCAAAAAAAAGCATCAATTGGTCATAAAGACAACTATAGTTAATATGAGACTGCTCCGTTTACGTATTGTAACACAGACACTTGAAAAGAAAAATGTCCACTGTCAATCAGGAGGACATGAACACTCTTATCTTAAATACAGCACAGACAGTTACCTCCAGCAAGTGAGTACTCAGTATTGTACTCAAACTCTGTGCTTTGTTGGTTCTGTCCTTCACTTGCGGCTGGCTGCTGAGTGTTAACCTCAGGTCTGGGTGGGGCAGTATGTGGGACCGTAGGTTGAGATGCGGCATCATCTGAACTTGGCTGAGTGGTGATTGCATCGATTTCCTGTGGTGGGAGAAACGGCAACAAGAATTTATATATATATATTTTTTTTTTTACAAAACTATGTTTTCAGACCTTAAAATTAACCACATTGTTCTGATCACAAGTCTTTATTGAAATAATGTGATTTATCAGTGAAAAACTAGGCCCAGGTTAGAAACCTANAACGGCAACAAGAATTTATATATATATATATATGTTTTTTTTTTACAAAACTATGTTTTCAGACCTTAAAATTAACCACATTGTTCTAATCACAAGTCTTTATTGAAATAATGTGATTTATCAGTGAAAAACTAGGCCCAGGTTAGAAACCTAAATTGGGAAAGCTGAAACCTGCAGTAAATTTTGTACTAGCTTACCACCTATAATTGTCAAGGATGGATTAGGCAGATCAGATCAGAACAGATCTAATAATGATCTCTTCTTTCAGTTCATAACCATTTACTGTGCTGTCTAATTGTTTACGTTAGATTCTTAAAAAGGCACTTTGTAGATGTTAATTTTTGCATAACATGCTGTCCTCTCACTTATTCAAATGATATAATAAATAGAGAAAATTATATTTATTCTTCATGTGTTTTGCTGTGTTTTTGGACTGATCTAGGTACACTATTAAAATGTACTGTTTAAAGGAATACTTAACCCACAAAATGATCTGTTGCATATCAGTTAGTCATGCTGTGTTACTTTGAATTCATGAGTAAAACTTATTTATTCTTGCATGCCTCCATGGAACACTGCAGGCATATTGATTTACTGATTGGGGGCTATATTTCACAACAGCAACACTATATTTCCAATACGTCCATTTACAAATGTTCACACAACTCCTGCAGCATAATCCAAGACTCATTTATACAGTCTTAATCTCAGTGCTTCTCAAATACATGCATTTTAGCCAAAACTTCACTATTTAAAATTGAACTTCAATTAAAACTGATTAATGTTCTCTTAAGGCCTAACTCCAAAACTAAGATTTTAGCAAAATGCATGTGTTTTGGAAGTACTGCGCATAAGAGTAGATAAATGAGACTTGGATTACACTGCATGAGTTGTGTGAGAGTTTGTAAACAGATGTTTTGATTTGTTTTTCAGTTGTTAAATGTGGCCCCCAATTAACAAATCAATATGTTCACTATTTTCAATGGAGGCGTATGAGAAAAAATAAGTTTTGTTCACAAATTCAAGGTTGCTAGCATGACTAATTAATTTACAAATGGTGGGTGAATGGGTGAAGTGTGCCTTTGATTCAAATCACACCAAACCAGGAAGATTCCTACACAGGTCTGAGCCTGATGAAGGTAAATACCAGGTTCGTTATTCACTTCAATTACATACAGGACAACTAGGTTAATGCTTTTTATCTCTTGCTGTAATGAACCATACAAACATAAATGTTCTGCAGTATCTTACAGTTTCAATCGTAACACAATGTGTAAATTATCTTATAGGTATTAGCTTACTTATCTTAAGATACATGTCTTAAAAGAAACCTTAAACTCAACATAAGCAATGGTTAAGACTCCAGTAACAAACACAGAGGAATCAAATATGCAGCAGATTATACTCACAGCCATGAAATTGGCCAATGTACTGTCGATGTCAGCTGACTGGTTGTGTTGAGAGTTAGCAGTAGAAGGCTGACTGTCTCCAGCATCCTCTTCATCACTATCCTCATAGGCTCCGAGCAGGGACAAGCCCTCTACAGGTGCAGACAAAACAACGTGGCTTAATCAGCTGCTTTTCCATTATCTGACAAACACAAACATCTCCTCACGTACACACACAGTTACGCTACCTGTGGCCTTTACTGCGGGAGTCTTCATGTTTGGGAGTCTCACGAATCTGAGTCCATCACCTTCCTGTTCATCTGCAGAAATGTCAGCCACTAGGTTAGCCTTGAGCTTCAACATCTGCTAGCCAGACGCTAATGTTATTCTCTCACATGGACACCATTCTCACACTCATGGATGAAGCAAGTAAAATGTAATGGTATTTGTACTTGGTAGGTAAATGCCGATTGGGTTAACTGGCCACCTATTAGTCATAAGCCTATTTTGGCATGCTTACAAAAACCGTTAGCTTGCTAGCTTAGCACACTAGCCGAGAGCGTCTGGTCGCTTACGTTTTACAAAACATGTCTGTTTCGTTTCTTGAGCTAGCATTTAGCTATCATTTAGCTATTTCTCGGTTAGGGTGTTACTTTGCGCCAGACATTCGGCAGCTAAATTTCGTTAAATGAGTCGGGTTTTTTTACCAGATGGGCCCATTCTTCACACCTCGAGCATTTAGCATTCAGCTAGCCTGTCGCTAACAAGCCACTGAGGTAACATTAAAAGAATACCATCGGATCCCGAGGGTGCTTCTTCCCTCTCTCCGGCATTCCCACTTCGGAGCCCGGGAGGTGAAAGCTGCAGGATCGTTCTCCGACCGACTGCTCCTCCTGTGAGGCGACTTTTCTTACCCATCGCTGTGTGTCAGTCTGGGGGCCTGCTCCCTTCCCTGGCGTCGTCGCTGCGGCTCTGCTCCGCTGCTCCGAGCTGGCACAAAAGACGACATCAACTTCCGGTTCAAACGGTCATGTTTTGTGTGTAGCTGCAGCTGTGTTTGAATGCTAGCTACATTGCTAACTGGGCACCCTCCCAGAAAGTCAGGTGGAAACCATCCCCGTCTCACCTATAGAAGCCAGAGGTATTTTGATTTTGTCGAGTTAGCTTACCTAGCCTGTGACCACATTAGCAACAGCTAGCTTAACAAGCTAAACTCGGAACTTTGTGAGTGTGCGGCTAGTTGAGCAGACTTGTCATGGGAGGGTGAAGATAAGCAATTTCACAGTTTCTGAGGGGAGCCGCCTACTCATGTATGAACATAAAGACCCACCACGGAGGCAGCAGGCAGAAGGAGGGACAGCTGCCCAAACCAGGACCAGAGCAAGGTCCGGACCAGAAACGATGGGGAGTGCAATGGCACCGGTTCTACACTGGCTCCACGATGTGGCAGCCGTGACTCTTCTCAAGGCCCGGCGGACTTTATTCCAGGCTGGCGTCCTGTTTTGCGTCCTGGTTCTGCTCCTCTGGGTGTCTATCTTTCTCTATGGGAGCTTCTATTACTCCTACATGCCCACTGTGAGCTTCTCCACCCCTGTGCACTTCTACTACACCTCTGATTGTGACACCTCAGAGTCAACACTTTGCTCATTCCCCACAGCCAACATCTCCTTCATGAAGAATGACAGGGACCAAGTGATGGCCAACGGTCAGCCTTATCGAGTGTCTTTGGAGTTGGAGATGCCAGAGTCTCCAGTGAATGAAAACCTGGGTATGTTCATGATCAAGATGTCTTGTTACACCAAGGGTGGGAAGACTGTCTCATCAGTGGGCCGGTCTACAATGCTGCATTACCGCTCCAGCCTTCTGCAGACCCTCAGTACTTTGCTGTTCTCACCTGTCCTTCTGACTGGGGTGGCCGAGCAGAAGCAGCTCATAGAAGTTGAGCTCTTCTCAGAGTACAGGACGAATGCTTATCAACCTTCTGTCGGTGCTGTCATTGAGATCCAGTCCAAACGAGTGCAGATCTACTCCTCTCAACTCCGCATCCATGCTTACTTCACTGGTATAAGATATGTTCTGTACAACTTCCCCCTGACTTCTGCAGTGATCGGCGTGGCCACCAACTTTGCCTTCCTGAGTGTCATTGTGCTGTTCAGCTACCTGCAGTTCATATGGGGCGGCATCTGGCCTCCAGACCAAGTGAGAGTCAGGGTTATGATTGGGGACAACACCCGCATGCAGCAGAGGAGAGAGGAGGCTCGGAAGCGCATGGAGAGGGAAAATTCTCAAAAGGAACTTAGCGCTCCTCAAGTGATTGGATCTGTGAATGAGGCGTCTGATCTCCAAGGAAATGACACGGTGGCAGAGTCAACGTCAAAGAAATCCTCAGAAAACCCAGATGCCTCTGAGGCTGATGCACCAGATACAAAGGAGGAAGAGGGGTCTCATGACTCTAAGGAGCCTGATGAGAGAGATGACTCCGACATGTTCGATGGATGCCAGCTTCCACAGCAGGGTGAGACATCACTCCGACAGAGACCTGGTCCGTGGATGAGCCTGTGAACCATGCCGCTGCACACAGAGCACCTATAGTATATGCTTAATGTCGCATCACTCTCCAGCAGATTGAACATAATTCGGCAGATATTGATTGACTCTTGCAAACCTACTTTTTGAGTCAGCATAAATGCATATGCATGAAAATATAATACCTGTGTTGTTTAAGCTAACAAACCACTGCTTATTGTCCTGTGCTGAGAACACTTTACCTCATTGTAACTTTGGACCTCCTCTTATTCCTTTCTACTTACTGTCTACAGTCGTATGATGCCATCTCAGTTTTGATGATGTCCATAGCAGGAGACATTCCAGCTTTGCCTCGTCCAACAGTATTGCTTAGAGGAATGTGGTATTACCATCAAGTGTTATCCAACATTTAAACACACCCTGTTTAAAGTCAGGTGAACCTGCATGTTTCTCACATCACGGCCAGCCTGCAATCACTGGATGCACACATCCTGACAGTCCTCCATGATAACACAGGCAGACAGTGACTCTCTTGATTGCTAGCTCAAACAGTAGACAGATAGACAATTATGTTTTTGAATGTAACTGTTGCATACTTGAAACTAATTTTTAAGAGTTTTAGGAGATATCTAAGAATGTTGACACCCTTTCACAGGTTGCCCACAAACAAGTCTCATGATACTTTTTCATAGAGGCTTTCTCAGAGCGATTCGATTTGGAACATGTGCACAAAAAAGTGTCTTTGTATAGCTTCTAATGTAACTTCCTAGAAAAAGAAGTGCAATGGGTCCAGCCTGAGGGGCATAAAGAATTTGTTGCGATACTATTACTTTTCGCCTTGCAAATGGTGACGGTCTGTCTCAGTTTAATGGGTGATTTAACAGCCGTGGCATATTCAGTTAAAGCCTCAACGCTTTAACAGATTTGCTGCTCATTTTGTCATCATCATTCCTTTGTATTCAGTATCTGTTACAGTGCAGTGTAAAAACGGCAAGTTATTGTTGGGAAAATGGTATTTATTGTGTTTTCATAACAACAAAGCACTAATATTTTTTAGATGTATCATTTAAGTAATATAAGTCTGTCAGCTAAACATGTTTGTTTTTAACATTAAGGAACAGCATAAGAAGGATAAGTGAAGCTTTGAAATGCTGGTTGGTAGAGCTACTTAACTGAGGGCGATGAAGGAATTGTGGGAATATAGCTCAGCCTCCAGACATTTTACCTTCACTTTAGGAGAGCTTAGGGTTTAAGCAAGTTTATGTAAGAGTTTGTGCAAGTTGTGTTAATGTAGGATTCTGTACCAAAGATATTGTTAAATATGATGCTCTCAATTTCTGTCACCTTGGATTCTGTCATGGAAAATACCCCCTGAGTTATAGGTGTTATTTATGTGTTTAACAAATTAAATAAACATACAGCAGTATGCACTTCTCTTTCTTTATTGTCATGTTTACGTTTGGGTGTCGAATATTAAAGCAGCTCTAACAATCAAAATTATATAGAGAGAAAAATCAGATTTTTGTGCTTTAAAGTAGGTTAGCAGAAGATTTTGATTAAGTCTTACAACAACTTTTTTTTTTTTTTTTTTAATTTATGCATGCTTTGTGACATTTGGAGACCCAAATCTAAGACTTAGATGTGAACATGTGTGGTTAAATACATGGAAAAGGTACATTTACTTCTTAAATGTTACATTTGTCAGGATGGAAAAAGCATTGAGAAAAATATAGGCTATAAGTAAACAAAAGCATCTTAAAAACAAACAAGTATTCAATAAGATGTCCGTCACTACACCTGATTGTTGTATTAAATGTCACCTTCACAGTGACTAACAGCTCATAATGAACGTTGTTGGGAATACGAGGAGATATTAAACAGATCTGTTTTTCTAAACATCACACTCGCACTTAAGATAAACTCATCACTGTTACTGAACAGTAGAATGTGATCCTACCTTTAGTACCTTTAGTATATCATCAAAAAATGGAAATATATTCATGAGAATCAATCAAGGGTGACACTGATGCTGATACGAACTGGGTCAGTACTGTTTTTGCATTTACAATGGCCTTTGCTGCAGACCTTTTAACGTAACACCAAGAGTGACATTTGCACTTTAATGTGCAGTACTGAAAAATGCTCAGTTAGTGATACTGTATTTGGGGCTTTGCTGTGCTAGGGGCCACCATTACAGAACCAAATTCTTAATCATTGATATGCACTGTTGAGCATTTGAATGATTAAACAGAAAAATGTCTTCATGTGTTCGTAGAACCTCTGTATAAACACAGTAAAGTAGTTGTTGTAATACAGTAGTTCAGTGTGTTCATGCTGTGTGAAATGATCACATTTCCAGCAAACGGGCTGGTTTGCAGCCCATTTTAATTGCTTCTCCTACACTTTGGTAAAAAGCATTCAAAATGCCTAAAACGATCCATTGTGGAATGACATTTAATCATGTTTACAGAACATTTTCCTGGTATGCAGAGGAATCAGAACACGGCTTTTACGAACTGTTTCAAATCTGAACCTCATGGCGATGATATTAAGGCCCATTAGCAGCCTTTCTTCAAAGCCACAGCCCCAATCTATCAGATGAATTATGCATTGGTCTGGATAAGGAGTGCACTAATTGATTTAAACCATCCATCACTTGTATTAAAAACCTCTGTATTTAGCCTCAGCAGGTACAGATATTATCGCAGACTCGGCTGGAGCAAGAATGTGTGTAATGGATCCTTTTCTTTTTCTCAGTCCCTGCCGTGCTGACCTGCTGTGTAGTCAATATATTAGAAAAATGTCCTGCAAACATAAATATAATGTTTGTCAAATAGAAACACATTCTCCCTATTAGTGTTGTGATCTCAAAGATATGCTACTACCTTTAAAGTTTTGTAAAATTCCCAAGATATATGTCCTGTACACAGTGGCACCACCAAGGTGAGGCCACAGCCACCTTGATACAATCACTAGCCCAGTCACACCGCAAATCTTGGGCCAGATAGTTTTTTATCATAGAAAACAGCACACAAACATGGGCGGACTATGAGACAGTTGGCTCCAGGGCACTGAAATGCAAAAGGCCCCACAGTGTAGGAACAAGACACAGAGACTTTGTGGTGCTTTTGCCTCTTCAGCTGTGGTTATTGTATTGTGTCTCTTTAACCCTTTTACACTTCCTCTTCAAGGAAGGCATTTCACGCCATTATGCCGCATTACCATTCTGTGTAAAAGGTGCAATTGCAGAATGGGGGGACAGAGTTGTCTCGCCTTCAAGCCATCATCTGAGGAAGTAACAGCACGAAAAAACGTCTATGTAATAGGGGCAGCCGGCAGGAAGGGGCCAAGATGGGTGTAACATTTTGATGACCTGTTGTGTGTGCGACCCACTGCCGGGAGATTTTTAAAAGAAGCTGATAGCAGTTAGCAGCTAACTCAAAGTAGAACAGCAGCCCAAATGTATGCAAACTGGGAAAACACTAAGGTCGGGGAGCTCCTTACCCTTCAAACAGAGGATGAAATCAGCCAACACAGGGACGGTAAGTGATGGTAAATTATTGTTATTGTTATTATTAATGACAATGTGATTGTTAATAAAGCACTGCTGACGCCTCTGTGGCTTCCGTGATGCCAGCATTCTGTCTAAAATCACACACTGGAGCAGGACTGATGTCGCCATTGTTTGGTGATGTGTAAAAATGCAAAGCTGGTGTAAAGAAGGGACTTCTTAGCGGCTCTACAGCACAATGTCTGTGTAAAAAGGGCTACTGGCTCCCCTCACGGGGCTCCTCTTGTGAAAATAGTTGGAGGCCTCTGTGTGGTGTTTTTAAACTTGAGTAGACTTGTTCCCAGTGAATGTTTTGCTCCTTGCAATCAGTGTATTAAGGCTGTATATTTGCATTTTTAAGGAAAAGGACAACCAGCATATTTGAAGAACAATTAATCACCTAACATGTATTTACAGATACATAACACATTAAGACAGGATTGTTGTGGACCTTAAAATGTCTATGCACATTAGATAGTTAGTAGTATTCATTAAAAGATAAGAAACCAAAATATATCTTTTATGGATTCGCCATATTGATATAGTTTCAACTAGGCTTTATACTTCTTCAGCATAATAGAATTCTGAAATTCAGTTATGGCTTTAGGTTTTTGATTTTCAGTGGCCCCCCTGTGGCCACCTCTATGAAAAATTTCTGGGAGCACCACTGCTTGCACAATAAATTAATATAGTTTGGAAACAAATAGGAATTGACGGTGTCACTGTTGTTGCAGCTAATCATTTATAGGCATACACAGAGTTTTATAAATTCATACAGTGTAAGTAACCAAATATGTCAAACATTTTTTATTTCAGAATTCAAGTTTTCCCCTTCACAAGCTACATTTTTGTACAACTCTGTGTCTTATTTTTAAGCTCATACAATTGGCTTTGCCATATATGGAGCAAATGCCATTGGCTTGCTGTACAACACACCACTTGGCGTTAAGTGTTCCACTTGAACGTCATACTGTCCCGCCAGGCCTCGCCACAGCTGAAGGTCATTTTGTTCCTTGACCCTAAATGTTGTGCTCCTCCTCCTGTTGCACTTCTGTGACCTCTGCTGTAGTCTCACTTGCTGCTTTCGACCCACCATCTTCCTGCTCATCATCTGAGCTGTCCGCCCAGCGCCCAACTCTTCTGACTCCTTCGGCCACTGCCGGGGCATTAACACAGGGGTTGTGGTCATAGATGACAAGTTTCAACCCCTGCATGTGAGACAGGCCTGGGAAGTAGCGTATTCTGTTCCGATCCACATCAATAACAGCTAGTAAGTGCATTTCCAGCAACACTGGAGGGAACGCTGTCAGCTGGTTCCCAGCAAGCCAGATACTTCTTAACTCCTCCAGCCCTCCAAGCTCTTTTGGTAAACTCTGTATCTGGTTATAACCAAGATGCAGGGTCTTGAGATTAGAGAGCTCACAAACCACCTTAGGGAAGACAGTGAAGCAATTAGTCTCCAGCCACAGCGTACTGAGTTCCTTGAGCTCTCTCAGTTCCTTGGGGAGGCGGTAGAGCCTGTTGTTACCCAGGTAAAGGATGCTGAGCTGGGGCAATCTGCACACAGCTGCAGGGAGCTCTTCAAAGCAGTTAAAGTCAAGCGCCAGGAGCTGCAGCTTCTTCAGGCCCTGCAGCTCAGCCGGTAAGCTGCTGAGGTTGTTGTCACTCAGGTAGAGCTTCACCAGCTCATTGAACACGCAGGCAGCAGCAGGCATCCGACGCAACTGCCGGCTGCTCAGGTCCAGGGTCCGATCGAGGGGCATTTCCTTCAGGTCCCCCACTAGGAAGCGTTGGCAGCGCTCTGAGGGAATGAGGGCGATGACGCCTCGCATGGCGTTACCCATCTTGCCCAGTCTCTGACACACCACTGGACCTCCACATCAATTTAGTCCCAGACAAGGGTTGCTCTGAGGTAAAGCTGTTGGCGTCTTCAAGCAAATATCATGGCATCCCATTAACACTCCTCCACCGCCCCTCTGGAGTTATTGATCTTGAGGGAAACAAAAGTTTGCAACAGTGAAATGCATCTGTGTGATACTGCATCAACATAAGACGCTGCATGTAGCACCAATTACATAAATATGATGCTGAGCTAAAACCTTTTGTCATAACAGCCATGCTGGCGATTTATTCACAATGAAAACAAGCATCAACAAGGAAACAGAAAACATAATAAGCATTAGATGATAATGATGCGAACTGAAAAACACCTACTTTCCTGCTGTTTTCCTGCTGATGTCCATGACTCTCAGCAACTCGTACAGTAAGCCATTTGTTTATCCAACTTAATGGGCTGAAAACGTATTGTATTCCCTGGGCAGATATTCCCCAGTGCAGTCCTCTCACTATCTCTCAGTGGCTCTGAGCTTTGCCCTGACTCTCATGGCGATAGCAACCACTAGCTACTCTCTCCTCCCCATTTGTGCCTAATGACTTTCCCCCCTTCTTCTGTGAGATGACAGAGGTGGGAGAGAGAGAGACAGGGAGGGGCACCGTGCAAAGCATAAGAAGCTTTGTGATGAAAGAGCAGCGAAGGTCATTTACATTCTGTTTTAATCGTCCCAGACACAATTCTGGGTCTGTGCCACTGGGCCAGTCAAGTGGGCCCGTGCTGTGGAATAATCTCAAGAATTTCTCAGTGTGTGAGGGGAGACCAAAGAGGGTGTTTTGCTCTGACTTAGACTGTTGTAAATTATAGGGGGCAGAGAAGGGACATGAAGTTACAGGTTCCAGGGAAAACTAAGAGGTGTACTGAGGGGTGTATGGCTCTGTAGGTCTGTGTTTTGTCAACGACACTTTTTAACTGCATGAACATCAACTGTGTGGTAACTGTTGAGTCAAGACTTCAGTGCCATAAGCATCGAAAATGCACGTGCTCATGTTTTTGTTTTCCATGAAAGCATAAAGTTTTCACTTAAGAATATAATTTCCCATTTATCTTTCTTGGTGGAGTCTAAGTCCTGGTGTGTATGAAGTGTCACGTCATCCCTGCCTGCCTGAGGTGTGATTTTCCCATGCTATCGTGCATACCTTCATTAGGGCTATTTTCCAACTAGATAAAACAGAAAAGGAATTTCATTTTCCTTATCAAACAACGGTTGCCCCTTGTCTGTTTTCACTCACTGGCAGACTGTTTTTAGCACTTGTCCTTCTGCTTATCCACTCGCTGCCTGGGGGCCTCAAACAGGCAATAGTACAACCCACACCAAGCACACAAAAACAGCCATGTGACTGCCATAGTAGGGCCTGTTCAAGGACAGATATGTTGATTTAATTAATTGTCCTATTAGGTGATTACTGGAGCACTTAATGCAACGATGCCATCATTAATATCATCTTTGACCTGCTTTTGCTGCCATGACAAGTCAAAATGTCTGCTGTAAAAAAAAGTCTATAAAATGCTGATGATTCCAAAGTTAAGAATGAGCCTTCAAGTTCAATCATAATAGCTGCAGTTAGCCTAATAGTGGGTGATTCTAAAATTAAACCAGAGGGCTGACAGGCAGAGATGCTATGGTCACTCCAATCCAAATGTGGTAATAAAAGGAACCCTTAAGCCACCACTTTCTGTGTGCATGGATGGATGACAGAGCAGGCCTACTGGGCACAGGCCCAGAGGTCCAAAGTGTCAGTGACCCCACTGGCCTTCACCTGCAACACTCAAATTAACACATACCAACCAAAGAGATGCACAGGATACGAAAAAAGGGCACAAAATATCTACAAAAAGGGGGAAAACAACCACAAAAGCCCTTTTAACGGGCCCGCTACAAAGTCCCTTCTTTATGCCGCCTTTGCATTTTTACACAGAACCAAATGATGGTGACATCATTCCATTCCAGTGTGATTTTAGACAGCATGCCAGCATCAAAAGAGATGTAACAGGCGTGATGTAGCATAAGCCTCTAGTGTGACATAAAACATATGCATCAGCAGCACTTTATAAACAATAACAATGGCATAAACATGGCAATACAAATCATTTACCATCCCTGTAATATGGCTGCTGATTTTGTCATTTGCTCGGAGGGTAAGGAGCTCCTGAAACTCATTTACCAATTTGCAGACACTTTTGGCTGCTGTTTTTCTTTGTCGAGTTAGCTGCTAACTGCTAACAGCTATTTTCAAAATCTCCTGGCGTTGGGTGGCACGCATGATATGTTGTCAGAACATCACACCTGTCCTGCCTATGGTAGCCTGCTGGGTGTCCTGTTTATACAGACACGGTTTTGGCACTGTTACTACCTCCCATTAAAGGTTAAAGGCGAGACAACTCTGTCCCCCCATTCCACGACAGTACCATATATTCATTACTATGAGACAGCATTACGGCATGATATTCTCACCTTGAACAGGCAGTGTTGAAATGACAAAACAATACAACAACAAAAGAGGCAAAAGCACCACAAACTCTGTGTGTCTTGCTCCTATGTAGGAGACATGGTGGGGCCTTTTGCATATCAGTGCCCAGGGGCCCATTGTCTCATAATCCGCCCATGTTTGTGTGCTGTTTTCTATGGTGGGGAAACTACCTGACCCCAGATTTGCTGTGTGACACTTAAACATAAATGTAGGAATATGCAACATGTAAGCTCAAGGTCATAAAGGTAGCTTGTATTTTGACACAGGGCCCCTTGTCCTTATTATGTTAACTGGCATTGTGTTTTAGTTGTATATACTACCAAACAATGTTTTAGGTAATTTAGCACAAATCCAGTGAACCAGGAGTTTTGGGGGTTCCTGGAGTTCTGGGGCCCCAGGGCAGTTGCCCAATTTGCCTTGTTGGTTAGGCCCAGAGAAATCTGCAAGAACAGTGGGCCTACTCTGGTGCCAATGTCACAAACTTAAAAAGTTAAACAAATCTGAATGATCTGAATAATTTGACATTAATACTGACAGAGGCATCCTCTGTAGTGACTGCAGCTATAGACAGCACCTACATTCATATACTGCAAGACACCTTATGATCACAGGAGGGAGGCAGAGGCTTGACAGACGTGGCTTTATGCATATTCACAGGCAAAATGTACATTATATTTATAAGGCAGTTTTTTCGCACTGTTGTTGGTGACTGCTCAGCACCATGTGGGACTGATGGAGGTCACTTTCTGACATGTTCAGTTTTGTGTACGGAAGTGGTCAGCAGGTTGTAAGGTCAGAGGGTAAAGGCTATAGCTCTTTCGATTGAGAATACACACAGCCATCTTGGATCTAACGTAGAGAAGGGAAATTGATGCGGTGAGGATATTTTGCTTATTTATCGTCATATTAAGTCGGCTCGGGTCACATTTAAGCTTTCAGCATGAGCGGTTTATGTCGCTGTGTCCCTCCGTGTCGATACGGAGCGAGTCTTTAGCCTTTAGCTCCGGCAGATTGTCGCTGCTGGGCTGCCTGCTACTGCTGCTGGCTGCAAGCGGAGCGTAAACTGAGCCGAGAAAACGGACAGCTGACTGTGGATATATGGAGGCAGAGAGGGCCCAAATGACTGCCTTATAGTAACTGCTGATTGTTAGCTATGTCAGGGTGTTTGGGGGTTGTAAGGTGTCGGTATGTTGTGGTACTTAGCTCCCTGTGAAGGCTGCCTGGTTGCGAACTGACGTTAAGCTAGCTAAGCTAACACAGATTGATTACAAGCGCTTAGCCTGCTAACGGTAGCGAACTACACTACTATTGGCTAACTAGCATGTTAGCATTGCTGATGTTAATTTACTCAACAGTGTCAAATTAGGTAACTATTAAGCTTTTAAGACGTACTGTGAGCCATAGTGGTTTAACAGGGAGAATATTAGAGGTTAGTCCTGCTGTCAGCTGGTTTATATAACAAGTTATGGATAAGATAAGTAGTTTATAATGTTACAGAAGTTCAGCATGTTCTTCCTTTATGCGGGCACATGACTACAAAGTAGGCACTCACTGTTCAAAACTTTATTTTAACAACCCCAAGATGCCAAATATGTCACAGTGATCCACAAATAAATGAGAGTAAATGATGCATCCAGAGTTTACCATTTGATTTAAAGATGCACTCATGGAAAATCCTTTCTTCTTGTATAAAAAAGTTGATTAGATACTAGGGATGTGTAGTGTCAGTGAACTGCTGGAGCAACCAGATGCAGAAAACAAAACTTTCCAGTGCTGTCAATATTGTAAAAAAAAAAAAAAAAGAGGTTGTAAAACATTGTACAATAACTTAAAGTGAAACTTAGATGGATTAACAGAGATATTTTCAACATTTGGTTTTGAAGAGGAATCAGATAGCAATGTGAACATCACTGTGAAATGTGTGTTTGTCCATTTCTTTACCTCATGTCAAACTTCTTTCCCTTGCACATCTTTAACAGCATCTATTCTCTCTCTTCAGGTGACAAAAGGCATGTTTGGTGCTAGAAAGAAATTTGTAGAGTTCGTCGAGGTAGTCGATAACGACTTTTCCGATGAAAGCATGTACTACAGCCAGCCGTCGATGTTCCCACATCGGTCGGAAAAAGATGTGAGTTTTGTCCACATATCTGCACACTTATGTCATTTCTTGACTTGACACTTGAGGAGTCTTTTTCTAGTTATCTTACTCTTAATAGTCCTCAAATGTTTTCCTCCAGATGCTGTCCTCTCCCTCGCCGTCGTCGTCGGGTCAGCTGTCGCAACTTGGTGCAAGTTTGTACGGTCCACAAAGTAAGTGTGTTTTCTACAGTCACTCACATAGCAGTTTTTCCACATGCAGATATATTATATCGATTATGAGTGTAGGTTTTATGGGGAACTATTGCTAATAAAAACCTGAAAGCTACTGAAAGTTTGAATGTGGGACATTTTTCAGATGAATTCACTAGGTTGTCTGACAGTGCTTGTCCCCCCCACCCCATTCTTCTTCTTCTGTGTCTTTCTTCAGGTGCACTCGGGTTCTCGGTAAGGGGCATGGGGAACAGTACGCCTCAGTTAAATCGAAATCTAACGCAAGGCACGCAGTTACCAAGTCATATCACCCCCACAACAGGGGTCCCCACCATGTCCCTCCATACGCCTCCATCACCAAGCAGGTGTGTACTTTTTTTGTGAGCTTGCAGCATCTGTTTGGATTCATACTTGTATGGTTTACAACCATAAGTAACTGGAAATAGAAATGATGGTTGATATGACGATCAAATCCGCTAAATCAGACCTGATGATGTTTTAACAGGGGGACATTGCCGATGAACACAAGGAACATGCTGAACCACTCTCAGGTCGGTCAAGGCATTGGGATGAGCGGCAGGACCAATAGTATGGGCAGCTCGGGGCTGGGCAGCCCCAACCGCAGCTCGCCAAGTATCATCTGTATGCCCAAACAGCAGCAAGCACGCCAGCCCTTCACCATAAACAGGTAGACGGATCCTGCATAACTCACTCGTCCTAGGAGAGACCTGCTGTTCTTTTTGTCCTCTTCAGTTCATGATATAGTTTTTCATTCTAAGGAAACTTATGGAAGCTGGCCTTATCATTTCTTTTGGTTTTCTTTTGTCTGTGCAGCATGTCAGGGTTTGGTATGAACCGCAATCAGGCTTTCGGGATGAACAACTCATTATCAAGCAACATCTTCAATGGCACAGGTTAGTGTGTTTTATCCTAGGTGGGTACACCAATGGATTATTAGTTTGGGGTTTTATTTAAACAAAAACTCCTGTGTTTATATCGGATATTAAAAGAATAAATTCCACAAAGTGAGAATTACATTTCATAAATGCACCTTGCACAAGATAACCTTGTTCACTGATAAATGCAGTCAAGAGTATTTTTGTGATGCAGGAAGCACAACCACTTTTAGATGCAGGCAGCAACAGGTCAGACTGAAAATCAGTTTAAACTGATCAGGCTCTTTTGAAAAATCTGGGTATTTTTTGGGTATTCCTTTATGTGTGAAATTAATTTCTGTAAAGGCGTTGATTTATATTTGACTGTGAGTAACTACCATACAAAATGAGCAGCTGTGTTTCGTCAGCAGGGGTTAGTTAGGTGAGGGCTTTATCTTCATACATTTCAGCTGAAGGTAACATTACATAACACAAGTCTCTAACCTCCTGTTACTCTAGACGGGAGTGAAAATGTAACGGGATTGGATCTCTCCGACTTCCCTGCGTTAGCAGACAGGAGTCGGAGAGAAGGGACTGGAAACCCAACACCGGTGCTCAATCCACTAGCTGGACGGGCTCCTTATGGTAAGCCATTAGGCTGGAGAAAGTGTCTTATTTTTATACACATTAAGCTGTAAGAAGTAGACTCCCCTGTAAGAGGAAATGGATTTTAGCGTCTTGATTGGGTTCATAATACAAACCAAGGCTTTGTTTTAATGCACATCAGTAAAACAAGAATAGCTAATGATACCCATTTGTTGTAATATATTGCTCATTACACCTTGGGGAATTGTAATATCTACTTCTCTGTGTTCGTTATCATCATCAAGTTGGCATGGTGACGAAGCCATCGACTGAACAGACACAGGATTTCTCCATCCATAACGAGGACTTCCCCGCACTGCCTGGCCCAAACTATAAGGACCCCACGTTGAACAACGATGACAGCAAAACTGTAAGTGTGACCCACTGCTGACGCATCAACACAGTCTGGCAGGATATCTTTTGTTTTGTGTGTCTAGGTCACACATCAAGGAGAATTATTTATCGTGAACTCACGTTTTATTTATCTGTATTTAAAACTGATCTTCTTTGTTTTTCAGAACTTGAACTCCACAAGCAAGAGCACATCCAATGCAGATGGGCCGAAGTTCCCTGGAGACAAGACGGCCTCAGCACAGAACAACAACCAGAAGAAAGGGATCCAGGTGTTGCCCGATGGTGAGACCTCTCAGCCAATCGTATCGCTCCAATTCCACTGAGACATCCCTTCTTAATCGCACAACTTGGGTGAGGCAGTTGGGCTCTCGAGCCTGCATTTGGGGTTAGATAATTATTGGATGGGCTGCAGTGAGGAAACCAAAACAATATGTTCAGTGTGATACAGACCATCATCATCTTTCCATTAGTCTGTTTGTGACCCATCACTTGTTAAAAAATAATGGACTTGGTTTGCTCTCCAAAGCGTGCTAAAAGTGTGGGTTAGAAATAAGGAGGTAATGTATTGACAGTAAGTATTAACTGCAGTTCACAGCCCAGTTTCAGCAGTTTGTTGAGCTCTGAATTATCCTGCTGCTGCTGCAGGTCGGGTGACGAACATTCCCTCAGGAATGGTGACAGACCAATTCGGCATGATTGGCCTGTTGACGTTTATCCGGGCAGCAGAGACTGATCCGGGGATGGTCCATCTGGCGCTAGGAAGTGACCTCACAACACTGGGACTCAACTTAAACTCACCAGAGTAAGACAGCTGCTCTACCCTGAATACAGTAACTGTCAGATGTCATTAGCCAGTGGGTATATGTTCAACAAATGAAAAGGGGATTAATTAATCAATAGTCCACTAATTAAAATCAGTAGCCCATTTAAATGTTACATGACCTATAATACATGCTGCAGGCACAGATGGTTACCATGGTTACAGTGGCATTTGCCCAGCTTTCCTTTTCACCAAACAAATCTTAGTTAAACTCTGCCTTTGGTCTGTACCAGGACCACTTGGCCCTCCTTTTTTACTAGTACATTTTTACACAGAGACAGATTTGGCTCTTGGCTCTGCACCTCTCCCTCTGTCCTAAGCCACCTGATGACCACAGGCATTTGCAGGGTTCCCACGGTCCTAAAAACCCCCCTGGAAAAGTCACGGAATTTCACAATCACATTTTCACGGAATTAGTCAAAATCATTAAAAATTTTAGGAAAGTCGTTGAATTTTACTGTATATAATGAAATTGTTATAATAATCTTCCACGGATAACTTTCCAAGTAATGTAACATAACAGCAAATTAATTTTCTGTAGCTGTCAACATAATGTAGTTCTAATATGCGTCGATGTGTGACAGCATTTTATTTACTATCACATACGTTTCGTCAGTTTCTTCCTGCCGTTGTCTCTCCCTCTTTGAATGCCAGCTAGCTGAAATCATGTTTGAATGGAGTTTGAATCTGATATGTTTGAAAAATGCCAGACAAATGGCGCAAGGAAAAAAAATCTGTGCGATGTGTTCTTCAAAAGTCATGGAAGAATTTAATATTTCGTCAATGAAAGTGTGCGGAGACCCTGCATATGAAAGCTGGTCATACAGTACAGTACAGTATTTGATTTTGTTTCACTGTAGAGCTCTCACTGTTTATCAGACTGAAGATGAGAACAGAATTAGCTAGCTAACCACTCCACAGCCTGTCCACCTTGCTTTCTGCTGCTTTAGACTGCCTCCCCAGGAGGAGAGCAGGCAGCAGCTTGGGAGACGCACATTTGGTCAACAGCTGTAGTGGCTCGAATTCAGCCATTGTAACTGTCCCAGTATTGGTGGCCAGTGGCAGTGCTGGGTCTAACCTGTGTGACGGCAGCAACAGAAAGTTTGCTAATCTGATGATGAGTCAGGGCCGTCCAGTCTCTCAGAGCTGGAGTTTCCACCGGCTAGACTCAGCTTGCTGTGGCCTCTGACTGAGGGTTCATCTCCGGAGCTGCTGCTTTCTCTTGTGGCGAGATGGCCTGTAGTGGTAGAAAAGGACACACACAGGAGCTTGCGTTAGCTGCATAAACATGAACTTGAGGCCGCAGCTGTGAACCTTTAGCTCTGGTTAGCAAAAGGCTACACTAGTAGAAACATTTTCTGTCCATCTCTGAAATGCTCCTCTGATATTGAGATGATATGATATTTTGTTTTATTTGTTTGTCAAACTCTCTTTTCACTCTCTTTTTGATAAGTCAGTTTTCTTTTTTTTGGGCTACTTTGCAGTTTTTGTTCCTGCCACAATACTGGAATAGCATCTTCAGGATTCTCTGCATGGAATCAGGCTTTAACCAATGAGACGTGCATATGCATATGCTTTGTAGAACAACCAATAGGAATACCCTCTCTCTCTAAAATGACCTGTGATTGTCCAAAGCCTCTCGTCATGGCCTAGATTTTCTCAAGCCAAAGAACAGAGCCAAGAGGAGGGGCAAAGTTCTCTCAGACCACTTGAATTATATTATGCTCAAAGTTTATTATGGTGTTTTTGCCCAATAAAACTGCAGACTCCAGCTTAAACGACAAATGATACTCAAGATGCCAAACTGTAATAGACAATTAAGATTTACACAACAATACACAACACCTTTTAGCCAAAAAAAATCCCCAAAATATCAGTAGAACACTGGTTTCATGAGGTCCATGATCATTATTGGCAATTTTAAAAGTACTGACTGTGTTTTTCTATATCAGTGCATTGGTTTGACTCATTCTTGTTTTGTTAGTTTGTTCTGATACCTTTTAATTTATCTAAACTGTGTCTAGCAAATGTTCTGTTTTGATGTTCACAGTGACAAGAACTTACTGCAACTTTCTTTCCCGACAGAAACTTGTACCCCAAGTTCGCCTCTCCTTGGGCCTCATCACCTTGTCGACCTCAAGACATTGGTAAGACATTAACGTGAAGTATGTGGGGGAGTACGACTTTTTAATGTTTTATAATCGCCTTAATTTAGTGATCATTTGGCAGTCCTGATTAGCTTTTAAGATTTGGCAGAGTCTGAGCCAGTCTGAAGACATTTTTATGATGACATGTTGAGTATTGATATAGACCGAAAGGGAGATGAGGGGTAAGCTTCAAAATGTGGTTGGTCTCTTCTGAACGTTATCAGTATGATTTGTTAGTACAGAACAGCTGGTAGTCGATTCTAAGAGAGGAGGCATTCAATAAGAAGAGAGCTCATCTTACAAAACATTCACATGTGGACGTTTTTGTATTGAATCGTGATTTTAATGGTGTTTTAGTCACTCTTGCTTGCTCTTGCCTTTTCAGACTTCCACGTCCCGTCTGAATACTTAACAAATATCCACATAAGGGACAAGGTAAGTATGAGCACCAGAACATTGATACAATAAGTGGCTGCAGTCATCAGGTAGTGTATGTGGGTACAAAACTAATTATCTGTACTCTTTGCTGTCCTGATTCCAGTTGGCTGCAATTAAACTGGCACGATATGGTGAGGACCTGTTGTTCTACCTGTACTACATGAATGGTGGAGACCTGCTACAGCTTCTGGCAGCTGTCGAGCTGTGAGTACTTCATCTTATGAATGGTTACTGCTGCATAAATGTTGTCTATCATAACTGTTAAATTCACACCATAAATAGTGTCTATTTAAGTTCGATGGTGTTTTTTTCTCTATCTGGACATTGTTGACAGGCATTTTCAAGTCCATTTAAAGTTAGTTAATAATAGCTATTCAAGTTTGTGGCAAGCTTTCAGCAGCTCATCCCTCTGTACTTGGCTTCCAAACAGTTTCATGGACAAAATTTCCGAACCTTTCCATGACTTTTCAAGGACCCAGAATAAAATTTCCATTACCATTCACAATGTATAACACAAACAGAACTGTAGACAATACTTACCGCCAAATGTTAATTATAGTATAAATATTGAACAGCAACCTTTTTCAGTCTCTTATATTTGGTCGTGTTCACTTCATAAAGACAACTTCAAACTACGGGCACAGTCAATACATTGTCCCTAATTTAAAAAAAGCTGTATAACACCTGGTATGGAAACATGTTACATGACACTGTCACAATGTTAAGTTTCTTGTCCTACAAATGTATAACATTTAAAGTTTATTCAGACATAATTCCAGCTAGCTGGCAGACATGGAGGGAGAGACAGAATGCAAGGAGAAAATGAAGAAGTGAAGAAGTGTTAGAGTTACGTTATGTCAACAGCTGCAGGAAATAAATTTGCCCTTATTTTACATTTCATGGACCGTCATAATTGATAAAGTGCTTTTCAAAACAAAGTTACAAAGTGCTTTAGATTTGATTGATTTGATTTATTTATTTAGCACAATTGAACTAGACAACTGTGAAATCCTATGACTTCTCTAGGCTTTCCCTGACTGTGGGAACCCTGGCTTTAGAGTGAAGCTTTGATTCATGTGGTTTTTTTTAAGGTTCCTGGGGTTAAAGGTTTACTATGCAGGAATTGTCAGACGCTGTTTGTAAACAGTATTGCCAGCGAAAGTGAAAGCCAACCCTAGCTTTGTCTTGGCGTTTCACCTCACTGTATTTGCAGTTTTTCGGTGCTGTGTCCAAGATTTTCATAGCTTGCTCTTGGATGTATGCTGCTTACGGTGTGGCAACCTGGTCGCTAGGTTTATGTTAAGTCCTGACATCACCTGAGTGTTGTATCTAGGGATGTCCCGAACACAGCAAAATAAGAACAGGTAAAGGACAGAGTCTCTGCAGATTAATACACCACTGCGCACTTGCAGTGGATCGTAAGTGATGACTGAGAGGGATGAGTCTGTACATTGTGTTTGAGGAAAATCCTGCATAGTACACCCTTTAAAATTCTTTTTTCCTTATTCCTTGTTCATAACTTCACTCTCCAGCTTTAACCGGGACTGGAGGTACCACAAAGAGGAGCGGGTTTGGATAACAAGAGCACCTGGCATGGAGCCTACACTGAAGACCAACACCTACGAGAGGGGAACCTACTACTTTTTTGATTGTCTTAACTGGAGGAAAGTAGCCAAGGTAAGAATCTGTCTTTCCACTGCACCTTCGCAAATAGCATCAGGTTTTACCGAACATTTCCCGTCATGTTAAAACTGTGTTTGCATCTCTAAGGAGTTTCATCTGGAGTACGACAAGCTGGAAGAGAGGCCACACGTGCCAACAACATTCAACTACAACCCAGCCCAGCAGGCCTTCTAAGGCCCAACCAGTCCAAAGGGCCGCAGCGGTTCCTGCACATGACACTGTTGTCCAGGAGGGGGCGCTGTGGTTCACACAGCTTGGTTTTTATTCCTCGAGGATTTGGCTATCCGACTGCGGGGGCTGTCAGCCACCATCAAAACTGCCCTGCCTTTCCAAAATTACATGCTGCCCAAAACACCAACACTTGTTCTGTTTTTATTCTTTATGTTCCTCCTGGGTTTTTTTGTCTTGTTTTGAGCAGGGTCTGTGTTATGTTTACGTCTCTGAAGCCTCTGAAGTTTTCTTTTAGAACGGAGGACTGACCTTGTGGCACAGGACAGTGACAGAACAAGGTTTACGCCAGGTGTTCCGAACAGAAAAAAGGCGAGGAAAGTTCACATCCTCAGACGCAAGTGAAAGGGTGAAAGAAATGCAATGTTTATTGTTGCACTATATTTAGTAATAAAAGAACACAAAATTTGTTTGTGATTTTTTTATGTGAACACTCCCTGATATTTTTTTTTCCTTTTCTTTTTTTTTTTTTTTGTTTAAATGGGTTGGGGGGTTCATGCAACGTTTCCACATGCATCCCTTTTCATCTCACCCATTTTTTTCCCTTCCTTCCATTTACATTGATTCCAACCTCTGTGTTTGCACCACCGAACTGTTTTCTGTCTCATCCTCTGTTTCTCCCTCTGTCCGTCTCTCGCTGTGAATTTTGTGCCAGTTGAACATGGACACAAATTTTGGGAGACTACTTTTGGTTCCCACGAATGTGGACAAATCCTCGCAGAGGCTAAACAGCGACACAACGTTGCTCCAGAGCAAACAAAACACTTTCCAGTCTTTGTTACAATTTTGTAAGAAATGTGTACATTTTTTGTTTCTTTGCATCACATAAATTAGTATATGTATGTACGAATGTGTATATATGATTGCTATATATATATATATATGTATGTATATATATATATGACATCTATTTTGGAAGAAATTTTGCCCTGCCTTGTACCTCGTTTTTATGAGGTGAGCATGGATGCAATATGTGGACGCAACAGGACATTTCTGGATCTGCTGGACAGGGTGTCACATGGCACTGCGGGCACTTAACATCGAAATAATACAAAAATAAAACGTCATTTAAGGAAAGGCCTGATTCTCAGCCAAAAAAAAAGAACAACAAAACAAGAAAAAATAAACACGGAGATCATCCCCCCCAGAGTTTGGAGCCCAAAGCAAAAGAAGGGATGTATTTCATTTCAAGCTGTTTGAACAGCCGTGAACAGCATTTCATAGGAAACGGAAAAATGACAAATTGAGGAGAGAAAAAAATCCAGACCAATCTTGTATTTTCTGAAGTTAAAAGCTTCTTTTCTTTGTATTAAAGCAGAAAAGGCTTTCCTGAACCACTGTGTGTGTGTTGTTTATTGCTCTTTTGTAACGTCAGGGATCCCTCGCTAATTTAAATTCATTTCCTGGACTCAGTTTTGATTATAATGTACAAATTTGCAGGCAGACATGTACAATACGGACACTGTGCTTGTTTGAAGTCTGAAGGATTTCATTACAAACATTCTGTTGAAAGTGCAGGTTTTATTAGTCTTCAAAGACTGAACAGAACTTTCTCATCAAGCAAGTCAATTCATGGAATGTAGTTCTGACCAGTTATGGCCTCACATGTACCACATGTTGATAAATAGAAAACTGGGAAATCAAAATGTAATGAAACATCTCCTGAAACGTTTGCACTATGCTACACCCACAGATTGAGAATCTTTCTATGTTAGATGTATTATTCCTAAATTAATTAGGTTATACAAACAGGTATCCACAGATCTGAAAGGCACATACACACCATAATTCATACAATGTATAAAATGGACAAAACAAGAACTAGCAGTAGACAAATATGGCACATAACATGAGATAATACACTGAAAACATTCTCATTACTGTGCCTTAATCTGCAGTGGCATTAAGAACAGAGCTGCCGTTAAAGGCAACGGACAATCGATCAAAATTAGTACAGTGGACACAAAGATGTAGCAAAGTATAGAAAATAAAAACAGATGCAAATCAGTCACTGATTGAATTTGTCTCTGATCAGCAGAGGACACACACACACACAGGTGAGGCTTCTACTGTAGAAAAATAATCTAGTCCATCTAGACTGGATGTGTGAGTATCAAAAGGCAGCATGGCAAAGAAAGCGATCACTGTTACAGTACAGCTGTGACACCAGCTGACCTTTTCAAAATTGCAGTCGCTCGCGTAAATGCTACAAATTCAAACTGAAGTTATTAGATGTTGCAAACACTTCAAAGCTGTGGGGATGTTACGTCGTTGTTTCTGAAGGATGGAAACCAAAAAGACACGTCCTGCAGGAGCACTATGAGCAGACATTCTCTCTCTCTGATGATGATGATGATGATTGCTTTGTCGTGAGACGTAAAGAGACACAATATCCTTTAGGTGTCTGTCGTTACATCCAGTTTACGAGTTGTTTCTCCCTGAACGAAGCACATGTTTCAGTGCAGTCTGCTGCTTGAGATCCTCTCTTCACACACCCTCCTCTGCCCATGTTGTGAACCCTGATCTGCTGATCTCACAGTGAGGGTCACTTTGAGGCAGGTTCAGTCGGGGTTGAGCCATCTGCAGTACTTCCCGCTTTGGAAGCTTCCTCTGGTGGAAGAAAAAGCAACCGAGTTATTTCTGAGATGAAGACAAACTGACTCACCCATCATTAATCAGTATACCAGCCATCTATGTAAAACCATCTACAAAAACCCTGTATAACAGGGCGGGAGTGTCAGAGGCTTTGCATAATTAAAAGGTCTCAATTAATCATCACAACATCATCTAACCTTTATCTTTCTTCTCCTGAGTCTCCTCGGCTGCAGTCTTGTCCGCTCTGAAGAAGATCCGGGCGCTGCTTAATGAGAAGTGGAGCAGCTCAAACTCCTGAAGTGAGAGGAAGACAAAGAGGTCAGAGTGAACGATTCTTACACATCTGGGGTTTTCAGGCGCGGAGGGAGAGACGTGAAGATTCTGTGCGAGGTGAAAGAGACAGGTGCACGGAGGTGTTCCAAAAACAATAAGAAGCCAGTTATTGTAGTATGGGCTGCTGATTGGGCCCTCTTGTCAACACAGTCAGCAGCAGCGTCTGTGCAATTTAAGTACTTTAAAACCCACGAGCAGCAATTTGCATCAAAGATTAAGTTCCTTTCTTGAGTCACATCTGAACTAGGGTTGGGTACCGTTCATAATTGAACCGATATGGTACCAGTACCGGTATCTGGAATTCGGTACTGGTACCAAGCGGTACCTTATTTCAGTACTTTTTAACCCTATGAGGGTAAGATACGATATTCCTCACTATATGAAGTGACTGATAACGATCTGTATAATGGATTGTAAAGAAATTCGTCAGGTTTTTATTTTGTAGACAATTGATCTGGATTTATAGCGTGATGGGATGACAGCACAATGATGTGTGTGGTCCTGCGCTTTCATGTGATATGCGTGGCATTTCTGTGCGAGCCTGTGTTCGCGAGTAATCCATCCGAGAGTAATGTGTGTGCAGAGCTATATGAAAGCTCTGTTATACGTCATTTTATTGTAACTTTATCAGTTTTTTTCGCTGTGAAAACGTTGGATTACTGGCAAGTGCTTGGCCTTGTCGGAAAGCTACAGTTCTGCCGTTTCATGCTTGGCCTTGTCGGAAAGCTACAGTTCTGCCGTTTCATGTGATATGCGTGGCTTCTCGCTATGACGATATGGTCACGGAGAAAATCCACAGAGAAGAACGGGTGTGAATTTGGACGCACTATGTGTTGTTCGGGCCCATAGTCTAAACTTCTCAGTTTCAACATTTTATTGAGAACATTTAAGAACAGTGCTGCATGTTAACTTTTGTCTGCACATTTTTTTTTGTCGCCATTGTTGCTGAGTCTGAGGTGCGAGTCATGCACTCCACCTCAGGTACCGAAATTTGGCACCTATTCATTTTAAGTGAATCAGTACTCGGTAGTACCGACGTGAATCGGTACCAAGTACAAAAAGTACCGAGTTTCGGTACCCAACCCTAATCTGAACACAGACATGATACACATTTTTTGGATTCAGTTTGACCTCCACATCCCAAGGCTATCACCCACGTCCATCCTGAATAAAGTCCATAAATCTGCTTCAAGACATTCCTTGAATCAGAACCTGACTGAGAATCATCACGTTTTCTTCAGTATCCAAGTCATTAAAAATAACAGTAGTCTGTACATCCATGGACACATTGCAAACAGGAACCAGTAGCTAATTCGGCAGCCATTTTATGCTGCCAATTCGTTGAATCCACGGCAACATTATACTTCCTGTTAAAGGCATATTTCACCTAAAAAAATGACAATTTATAAATCAATTAATCATGCTGTGCTACATTGAAATCCTGAAGAAAACTTTGGTTTTCTCGCATGCCTCCTTGGAAAACACAGAACATACTGATTCATTGGGGACCACGTTTAACAGCAAAATTATATCAAAACATCCGTTTACAGACTCTCACACAACTCATGCGGTGTAATACAAGTCTCATTTATCCAGTCGTATGCTCAGTACTTCCCAAAAACATGAATTTTTGCTAAAATCTTCCTATTTAAAACTGAACTGAAACTATAACTTGTCTATGCTCTCTTCAAAGCCAGACTCCAGTACTAAGGGGTTTTTTTTAGCAAGGAGGAGGTGGAGGCATACATGGAAGACAAAAGGTTTTTTAAAGGTAACAGCAAATCTAACTGATATACAAATGGTCATTTTGTGGGTGAAATATTCTTTTAACATCCCTCAGTAAGACAGGTTGAAGGGGGGGTGTTTGTTGTGTGCGTACATGTGGGTGTGTCTTCCACAATCCAACAGGGACTGTACCTGAAGGTAGATGTCCAGCCTCTTCTGAGTGAGGTTCATAGTTTGCAGTAACTTCTCATCCTGGCTGGCCGACTGGACACTCTGCTCCTTCACCACAGCATTCATCTCCCTCTTGTACTTGTCTCTGACGGCCTGGAACCAGTGCAGAGAGTCAAACTCCAGATATTGGTCCAGCAGCTTCAGGATGTACGCCACACCTGTGAGAGTGAGACATAGCAGCAAGAGAGAAGAGGAGAGTAAGTCGACAGTCAAAAAGCAGAAGTGTAGAGCACTGAGCTGATGTTTGGTAAATACTTATGGCTTAAACCCACTCACCCATAGCAAAGCCATCATCTGTGAAAGCAGCTCCAGATTTGTTTTTCTTGTTGAGTTTCTCTTTGCAGCTGATGGAGTGCTCCACAAAATTCACCGTCTACAGGAGAGATTTGTTGTGTGTAAATTACTGAAACTGCTGCATAGATGCTGAACAGTCAAGAAAAATTAAAACACTGCAGAGAGACGAGGTAAACACAAACACACAGAAAGAGAAAAAGAGCGTGACACAAATAACAAGTCTTCACACTGACCAGTGGGGGTACAATCATGTAGAAGTTCCTCAGGTGCATATTCTTGGCACTGCGAAACTCAGGCGCAAACACAGCCACCAGCATCTTGAAGTATTCCGTCCCTTCAGCAGAGTTGCTGGTCAGATCTCCCAACACTGAATCCAGGATGCTGGAAGTGACACGCACAACATTTAACAAGAACTGTGCAAACAACAGGTGATGTTTCTTTTTACATATCTCTCACTGTGGTGCCCTCTGCAGGTGTAAAAATGGAAATACACTGAAAGTATCTTGACAATATTTCATCACAGAAACAACTAAAGCACAGCTGTTTGTCTGTGCGTGACAGAAATATTAAACTAAAACGGAATCATACAGTTTAACACCAACTGGAGCTGACGCCAGACTTAAAACAACCCCAGTCCAAAATACACCAAAATAATTTTTGACTCTAATAACAGAAATAAGGCCACGCTAGACAAATTTTTACATATATATACTAATATATAATAATTTGGAGAAATACTGCAGGGTTTTCAAATGCCCTACCTGGCAGCTCTCTGGGTCTCCTCTGAAAGTCCCTCCTCCTTCACCAGCTCCTCAAAGTTGACTATATCCTCCAGGTCAGGGACGAACCTCGAGGGGACACAGACACAAAAACACACCAGTGAGATATGACAAAAACACACTTCAGTGCACATTAGTGTGGCGTCATAAAGATGAGGAATTTAAAATCCTTAATCTTTAACTGAAACATTTCTCCCAGAAACTGCTCACATGACCTGTAGGTCATTAGAGGACATTAAAGGGCCAGAACCTGGTTTATGACCAGCCTGAAAAAACTCAAAGAGGAGGAACAACAAAGTTTAAGTGCCCTCTGACAATCTAAGCAGGTTTATTAAATTTATAACTAATCAAAGACACCCGACACTGTGAGCTCATTGAAATAGAACTAAGAGCTAACGTTGCAATTAAATTTAGATGTACTGATATGTTATGTGTAACTAACCATTTAGAAAATAGTGATGTTTTAAAATGAACCAACAGAACTGTCACCAAGAACTGTTAAAAATACATTTAATCAAAATAAAGACGTCATGTGTTTTGACTCTGTTAGCAGCTGAGGAAACAAGAAATATATATGTGCATTTATATAAGCAGCGAACTGATCATAGCTTGTAATGAAAACAAGAATTATGTGGAGATGTCAATTCTGCCTGCAGGGCCATGTTTTCTGCACCTCCTCCTCCTCTTCCTCCTCTCAAGAGGGAGAAGACAGGCACAGCCCTTTGACAGCAGGAACACTGACATGTACTGATTTTATTTCATTCTTTACTGCCACCCACACAGTATATATACACATATATATATATATATATATAAACATATATGTTTATATATGTTTTCTGATCAAACTTAGATGATTGACATTTAAACTCTGCTTAATTTAGTGTTTATTATTAATTTATTGATACTAATGCGATGACATCCTGTTAATTCATAAAAGACGTTTGGTGTCGATCAGCAGCAGAGAGCGCTATGCTTTCAAACATGTACAGAGAGAGACTAAGAAACGCCCTTGATCTGGAAAAAAATGATCAAGCTCACAACTGTACTGTAAATATGGCAATTATACCCCTCTCTCATCATTTTTCTCTTTCTTAAACTTTCCTTCAACACTGATTTTGTATGTTTGCAATTTACTTCTTGTATGTTCTTTGGATGTAGTATTTTATATAAGCCATTACATGTTTCTAACACACCCTCACATACACTGGTAGTTTATTATTTCATGTTATTTGTATTTATGTGTGTGAAACAAATAAACTGAAAAGTTAACTAAAAAAACATGGGAGAATTAAATTTATAGTAAACTAAGATTTAGCAGATTTAATTGATCTCCAAAGTGTCATCCCCTCCACCACCCCCACATATTAATCTCATCTTATACATTAACATAAGTAACACTGATGTATCCTGTTCATCTGGTATTTCAGAGACTTTCTCAGAGTGACTCAGCACATGTCGTCCATATGAACATTGCATGGAAGCACAAATACACACAACCAGCACTCAAACGACTCTCTTTTACCTGATGGCACTGCTGCAACAGTGGAGGCCTCCAGAACGGATCATGCGCACATAGCCCATGGCGTTACCTGAAAGAAAACAGGGTAAACTGGTTTTGGTTTACTTTTGCCAGCAATTGGATTGCTAAGATTTAATGCCATGAACAAATCAACATTCGTGTGTTGTTCTCACCAATCTGGCTGATGAGCTGTCTGAACTGGTCCAGGTAGCTGTGTCCTTCCGGAGTGATGCCCAGCTTCCTGATGCCACGGTTAAATTTCTCCGCTCGCTCAAATGGATACTACAACAACAACAACAAAAAAAAAAGAACAAGTACAGCTGAGCAAGAGCTGGAGGCAGGGAGCTAAGTTATTGTGCCTGGTGATATGATATTTTTAAAACAGAAACTTAAGGAGGATTAGACAGCTAACTGGTTCCAAGAACAGCAAATCCAGAAAAGCCCTCCGCTCCCGAGGCTGGATTTACCCAAAGTCTGTGTCTGTTAATAAGAAAACTTCACATGTTCATTTGGCAGGTTCATTTAATCTTAACCACTGGATTTCAGTTTCCAGCTCCCACCAGTTGGAGCTCAACTGGTGTTACAACCATCTGATTGAAATAAAGCAGAGCATTTCACTCCTGCAATATTCACCATCTGTCCATTGTGCTTTGTTTGTGTTAACTGGTGTGGTATAATGAATAAATTTGGACAGGCACCGAGACTTTTCCTACCTTCTGATCAGACTGGTCCTTTGTTTCTCTGAAGAAGCGGATGTCCTTGATGAGTCTGGACTTGATGTGCTCGTCGTACATAAACTGACTGAAGATGTAAAACTTCTTCCGCAGGAACTGGTAGGTGAAATTCACCTGATGAAAGACGAGAGATGTGCAGCAAGTGAAGCAAAAACCCACGGATACACCAGAACAAACAGAGACGGACTAAAACACACATCACTGCTTTCTGTGTAAACTCACTGTGGTGTTCATAATGCCTGTGCCGTGGGTCCGGATGGAGTTGGCGATGTGACGGATGTTGATGGTGTTCAAGTGCTTGTTGTTACTGGCCTTCTCTATGAAGATCTGTTGGAAAGAGAAACAGTATATAATGCAGAGACATCTGCTTGGTTCAGGAGAGAGAAGGTTCACATAGAGGCAACATGTCTTACCTGGTTGTTGAGGTTGTAAAGGTAGCGTGAGACAAAGACGTGAATGTTCCTCATGATCTCCAGAACATCCAAACCCTGTTGAGAACAAACAGGCAATCCAGTTATAATTAACTATTTATCACCTATACTTCTTTAACTAAAAATGCACCTCTATTAATGATGTGTACGGAGTAACCACAGACCTGCTCTAGGGTCTGGCTGGGCAGGTGTGCCTCCGTCATTGTGAGCCCATAGCGTTGTGTGGCGAGGTTTCTCATCTCACTGTAGGTGGCCCAGTCATGCAGAGCGACAGTGGTTAGGTTGTAGAAAGTTTTATCCAGGTAGTGGGTCACATAGGCTGCAGGACATGAATAAAAGAGACAAGTAATTATGTTACACCCTTAACACCATCTTACAGTTTTCCAGCAGGTGTCAGTGTTGCGCAGCACACACAGTACACTTACTCATACTGACATGACCAGGGTTCACTTACTTCTATTATACACAGTGTACTGGTAAGAAATCACTCAGTTAAACACAGATTTAACTGTATTTTCACTGAATGAAATATTTAAACAAATGTTTTAAATTGCAACTGAAATAGTGACAGCAATCAGAGGGTACACACCTGTAGTGTAAGATTTAATCTTTAATTAAGTAAAGGTCTTATACTGCATAAGTTGATTAAGGGTGAAGGTTATATAACCATGTTCATGTATAAGTTCCTATAAAACTGTTTGTTATGCATCTATGTGTGATGAAGCACTGTTATCCAAGTCTATGTATTCAGAACACAAGGTTATGTATTCACATTGAAGAGCACACATATACCACACCATGTACTGTCTAATAATAACACACACACTCTAATGTTTGTATGGCATGACACACACTCTAAGAGTTCACATTGCATGAAAGCACAGGGGACTGTATAGAGAAAGTCCCCAGGTTTCATATGTTTTTAAAAAATAAAGTGAAACCAGGCTCGAACCTACTGGTGGGAGAATTTGGGGATTTCCAGATTTCACTACAAAATCTTTACAAATTTTAGTCTGCATGTGAATCAGTACAAATGATAAACTAGAATTCCTGCTTCGTGGAACAAAACACAAGGGTGTGATGGGATGGTACTCATTCTTTTGGGATTGGTACAGGACAGGAGTTTATTTTGTGGGAGTGTCATGAGACAGGAGTGAAAATTCACACCCGTGTCACCATCTAGAATGTGCACCTTTGATGTGGATGAAGCGGTTGAAGAAGCGGATGGGTTTGAGGGAGAAGAAGTGCGCCAGGTCCTTCATGCCGACTTTGAAAGGGTTCCTGTCGTCCAGCTTCAGGTGGGTGTGAACAGAGAGACGCAGGTCCTTCTCGATCTCCTTACACAGCTTGTCCAGCAGGTGCTACAAGAGGTAGAGGCCAGAACAAATGAGATCAAGGTTCACACATGTACACCAGAAACATGGAGGTAAAGGATGTGACTGCAACACTGGAAATCTGTTCGTTATGTACAAAATGAACTTAAATCAAGAGTCCTGACACTTGCACACCATAATCTCACTTTATCCTGCAACATCCTCATTTCATCTGGCTACTAAATGTCATCTGTTCTCACCTCATTGAACACGTCCATGATCTCCTTGTCGTAGCTCTCCAGTAGTTGGTTACATGACTCCATGTGTTTGGCGTGCAACATGGAGGGCACACTGTCCCGCAGCGCACTGAACATGTACTGCTCCGGCCAATCAAGGACATCAGCAAGGAAGGAGAACACCAGAGCAGCCAATCAAACACAAGCAGGAGAAAAACACAGGCAAAATTTAAAACCAAACTATACTACGCTATGCTATGCAATACAATATACTTCAGTAAATCAAAGGATCAACAAAGCAGTGAATACCAACTTCAAAAATTCATTCAGCAATGTTTCCCCTTATACTGATAATAAAGTCCTTTGTGATCCAAGCAGAGTGTCACGGTTCTTGCTCATAAAGCACCTCAAAGAATAAGTGTGTGTGTGTGTGTGTGTGTGTGTGTGTGTGTGTGTGTGTGTGTGTGTGTGTGTGTGTGATCAGTGCATCAAAGGCCAGTCTGCTTACGTGTATTCGTGCTGCGTCCACGGCATTGTCATATACATCATCTAGGTAGATGGGAAACACAGCTCGCTGCCAGTAAAGGAAGCTACAGTCACACTGCAGCTTGACCCTGAGGAATGAAGGAACAGTC
Organism: Epinephelus moara; assembly: GCF_006386435.1. Lineage (NCBI taxonomy): Eukaryota > Metazoa > Chordata > Actinopteri > Perciformes > Serranidae > Epinephelus > Epinephelus moara. The sequence goes on along the minus strand of NC_065525.1, from coordinate 16,913,249 downwards.
CCTCAGTATGCCTAAAGACTCTTAAAGTAGGTCAAAGGAAACATCGACAATTTATACACAGTTCGGACAAGGTCCAACACTAGACTCCGCCAAACGATTTGGTGATAAAAAGTGTTTGGTTTTAGTCTGTTCTCAATACTTCTGTGCAGGCTATTAGCAAATGAGACATCACAGCACAAAAACTGTCTGTCTGTTTAATGAAATGTTGAAAGCTGTCTGTCACACTGGCTGCACACCAAGCAGCAGCAGCAGCATCTTAACTTCTGGAAGTTTTCTTCACTGCCTGGAGGGTTAATCACTTTGCCAGCTCTTAGCAGATGGAGCGAAAGCAGATTGTTTCATGCACTGACTAGAAATTTTTGTTCAGTGTGATCAAAAGAAAACAAAATCCCACCTCTCGCTCAGCTCACTTATCAGATCCAGCTTTTTCAACACCAGCTGCAGTGGAAGCAGCTCCTCGTCTTTAAAAGTTTTCTACGAGACAGCAAGAGATTTCAATGTCAAGCTACGAATCGGATCAAATAACAAGGAAACAGACGCGTTTGTATCCGAACACAGACTTCTCCCAACGTACCAGCTGAGTGCCCACACACAGTGCCAGAGACACCACTAGGCGACGCTCCTTTGTGCTCGGTCCACTCAGAGCATTTTCTGCCAGCACCAGAGAGGACAGCACGTCCAGCCGCTGCTCGCTGTACTTCTTGTCGGAGATCACCCTTTTCTTCAGGGAATTAAAACAAATTGAAGTTAGATATGTCTCCTTTGCTCCTCCACAAACTCCTCCTGTAAATACCAATAATGTGCTTTATTATCTGTTTGTATTTACCTTGGCATTGCCGATGGCGTTGAGGGCCTGCGACTGCAGCTGCTGAGTGATGTGAGAAACAGAGTCTGCTACAACCATGGACCGCCTGTGGAATGTGTGCTCCACAGCCTGAGGGGACAGAAACAACATCCCGTGACTTGACCTTATTAGTTTCACACAAACAGACATTGGTGAAAAGCAAAGAAAAACTCAAAGGCACACACACCTTGAGTAGCTCAACCAGTCGACACAGAGCTTTGACGGAGGTCTTGGTCATGGGCCGCTGCATCGACATGTACATGTTCATGGTGGTTTTGATAATAGTGCTGATGCTGTATGCATACAGGATGCCCTGTGAGGAACAGCAAACACAGAGGGAGGGAACTGTTAGTAAAGACGTTATATCTGGCTGTTTTTAAGTGATAATCAGAGCATCTTAGGTGCATTTACACCTGAATTTGAAGGGACAGTTTGATTTTTAGAAGTGGGGTTGCATGAGGTATTTATCCCTGTTAGCTGTAGTGGGGGTTTGTCAGCACACTCCCCGTTTGGAGAAGCAGGCACGTGTACCACCACAGAAGCTAAGCAATGTACTGCTGTGGAGGGGGGCATGAGCTGCAGCGATTAATCAATTAATTATTGTCAACTATTAAATTAATCGCCAACTAATTCGATAATTGATTAACCAGTTTGAGAATTTTTTTAAGAAAAACAACAACAACAACAACAACAACAACACAAAAAAAGAGTCAAAATTCTGATTCCAGCCTCTTAAATGTGAATATTTTCTTTTTTTTCTTCACTCCTCTATGACAGTACGCTGAATATCTTATGGTTCTGGAAGGAGTCCAGCAGTCTTGACGAGAGAATAGATTTAGGTGCCTAAAGTAAGTTCAAAAGTCCAAAGTGGTACACTGCTTAGCAACTGTGGCGGTACTCCTGTCTGCTTCTCCAAACCGGGAGCAAGCCTACTGCCATCTACTGTAGGTGATAAACTAACTGTGGAAAAGTACCTAATACAACCCTATATAAACAAAACTGAACATCCCTTTAAATAAGAATTGGAAAACTGTGAATGCCATGTCCTGCTCTGTAGTCCTGCTGAGTCTTGTTAGAGGATAATCCTGTCAGTCCTTACCTGTATAAACACATTACACCTGCTGTTAAGGTCTTCTGCCAACTTGTCACTTTTCTGCTCCTTGGACAGGATGGACTCCATCTTCATCATCCAGGAAGTTACAAACACATAGTACGACTGAACATCCCTGAGGAAAAGAGACAACAGAAACTATGAGATTCTGCAAACCTAAAAATCAAAGTTAAACAAAATAAATGTTTTTGTCCCCGCTGACTTTGTTAGCGTCTGTGCTCTTTGCTGCAGGTAGGTGTCTCTCTGCGCTCTGATGGCCTGTAGACTCTTCTTATCCATCAGTTTAGCTGCCGCTGGGACCTTAGCCAGGAGGAACGTGTCAGGAAACCAGATGATGTTTGCAGTGAGAGTAACTGCTGGAACCTACAGAGAGACGCAGACACAAAAACACACATGAGGGAAATGTTTCCACATTTAGACGAGGGAGGACTGTCACAGTTAGAGAAAAAAGGCAGGCCAGGAATGCTGAGCTACCTTTTTACAGATGTCGAGCAGCGCTTTGTAGAACTTTTTGTCAACACTCCTGAAAATGTGAAAGTGAAGCACAAAGAGGCAACAGACGCCAGCATATTTATCTCTCTGGTCTATCTCTGAAGGTTCACCTGAAAACAATACAGACACACAGACATAAATCACTTTGAGGCTGCAGCAAAGTAAAGTGAAACCAGTCTATTCAAAGAAGAGAAACTGACCAATTTTGGATTCAACATTAGTGAATATGGTGCGAATGTTGAAGGCAAACTCCTCAGCAAAGGCGCTGTTTTTGGCGACAGCTACTCCTTCCCCAGGATCATCGAATCTCTGCTCCACACAGGCCTGTTACGCAGTCATAAACATCATGAGGTTAATGCTGCTCAGAGGACACGAACAGAATATATTCACTCAAGTATTCAGTCTTAAAATGACCTGTTCTTACAGTTGAGAAATTTATAACCATTTGCATATTAGCAAAAAACTAAAACCACTGACTTCTCAGCAAAACAGCTCAAAAAATCAATTCTAATACATAACAACAGCCTGAAAGAAGTGAAGTCACCTGCAGTATCATGCCATCCAGCAGCTGTCCCTCAAGCTTGAGCAGGAGCTTTTCGAACGGTTTCAGCTTCTCTTCAGGAATGGAAAACTTTCCCGGGTTATGGTGCACAGATTTTAACAACCTACAACAAGAGAATTAAATTATAAAAGACTATAGCCTACAAATATTGTATATTAAAGGAGCTGTATACGATATGAGAGCATTAATATAGCAGCAGACAACTATATTCTATGTAAAAATATAGGGGAGTAACAGCGTCCTGAGCAGAGAATGAAGTCACCCTTCCTTTTGCCTGTGCTGTAATCCAAGTTCTGTTTTGTTGTTGTGGTGGATGGTCGAGCTGCGGGTGCATGGTAGTCCTTCTGAGTGTATCCAACTGGCTAGCTAATCGCTTCCGCTCCACACCATGCTCATACAGTGATTACCTCTGATATCTCGATGTTCTTTCACGTAAGCATAGCACTCACCCTTCGGTCCCCTCTCCATGTTAACACCATTAGCTCTGTCAACACTGTTGCAGTTGTGAGCACTGTTCATGCGACTAGCTCCATTAGCTGCTAGCAGCCGGCTTAGCCACCTCTATGTTGAGAACCATATGCAGACAACCTCTTAATCATAGATATGCTCTGAATATCATATAGAGCTCCTTTAAAGCAAGTATGTTGAAATAAATTATAAACTGCTGTTGAGATCAACCGACATAGCTGGGATGTGAGCTGAGCTTGACATCGTGTCCTGCCTGAACTAACACTATGCTCAACTTAAGCTGAAAACAGCAATTTTGAAGGACATCATGTGATTTAATTGGGCTGAATAGTAATAACTGAGATTCATATTATAGCATTATTGAGGTCTTGCTTTGTTTGCTATTCCAAGAATATATTTTTAAGAAATAAATGACAGATGTGAATGACAGTTTTTCTTGGCTGTGTGACTGATTTCAATCAACTTTTATGAACCATTGAGAGAACAATGAGCTGTCCTTCAGTTTTAACAGGTGAATATTGTCTTCTGTGCAAAAAAAGTTGAATTCATGAAATATAGCTTTTCATTTATCTCACTGGTTGCAACAGATGTGTGTATGTGCATGCATGCGTGTGTGTGTGTGTGTTTACCTTTTATACATCTTCCAGTGATCTTTTAGTGTGCCGTGATTTTCCATTATCTCATCGAGTGTGAGCAGAACCACTAACAACTCCCCGAGGTGTTCGTACACTATCTGCAGAGGGAACACAAAAAAGACATGGTAAGAAATGTTTAGAGATAGAGAACAGAGACTGAAGACATAAAAGGAATATAATCTTAAAACCCACCTGGAAATGGACACCTGATGACTCAATGATTTTTGTTGCACCTCTGAGATATGAAAGGAGAAATGCTTTTGTACATTTTGTTTTACGCTGACACAGAGCCAAACATGCATTAAGTACTTGAACCAGCAATGCAGTCTGTAAGCTGTTGTTTTGTCTTCATGTGAAGTGCACAAAGGCTCTTTTGACAACATGGGTATTCGAGCCAATCCGACAAGAACACTACATTCACTGTGTAACATTACTTGCTTCTGTAGTAAGATCTTACTTGTTGCTGTTGTAGAGGGCAGCCAGCTGATGAACAATGTTGACCACCACTTCATAACATCTTGACACAAAACAGGACAGTTCCTACCAACAGACAAAGAGAGAAACGATCAGTGTTTTCTGGATTTCAATAAACTGCAGTACGTTATGATAGAAAAAAAATCTTTATTGGCTACCTGGAGGAACGAGATAAATCTGCCCATCTGAATCTGAGAGTCTCCTTCAACAACGCTGGTGTCAGAGACTGTAACACAAATGCACATAAATATGTTATTTCTTAATCAAAAAGCACTGTGTACCACTGAGGGCAAACCAAAAATTGAAGTATGTAGTGACAGCTGACAGATTACCTCCCTCTCCATAGTACAGTAAGCCATTGTAGAACTTGGTTTCAGCCTGCAAAGGAACATAAATTTAGCACACAGGAATAACATCTATTTAGAGTGATGTTGCTTAAATGTTCCTGCTGGAGTTTTAGACCTCTAGTAACACTGCAGACTTGTTTTTCTATGAGTGGGTCATTGTTTTGTTTATCTCATGCACAAGTGATGCGATACACAATCCTGCCAATGGTGTCACACTATTCCACTGATCAACAGGTGGCAGTTACACAAAATATGCAGCAACGAGCCAACAAGGGCAGGGAGGAAGACCACAAGCTGGTAAACAAAGCTGGATTTAAAATATGTTTTAGAAACTGGCTTTGCAAATGTTTTACAAGGAAGGGAATGCATTCATCACACGAGTTAGAATTCAAGGATGCACATTATATTAATCCTTCAAACTCCACAGGGCATCTTTAGGTAAGAGTAGGCAGATGTGATGAAAAACGCAAGCCAAACTAACCTCAACAATTAGTACAATGTCTTGACCATGCTTACCTCATACTTGAGCTTCTTCACTTCACTGCAGAGAGCAGCATAAACTGTGATGACTTTGTTCAGCACCTGCACACAACACACAATAACAGTCATCAAAAAAGGAAAACCTTTGTGCATACAAGACCCAAAAAAATGACAGACCCTGTCTTTATTTACCTTGTTGTCTGTTTTAATTAACTCCAGTAGTGATGACTGCTCGTATGGGAGAAGCTGAAAGAGAGTGGAAGTACTGAGGAGGAAGTTGCACAAGTGTAAACTGTGTAAAAACAACATCAGTCTTTTCACGCTTCATGTACAGCCACTGGTGTTTTACCTTCAGGGCGATGGGGTCCAGAGTGAAGTCCCAAACATCTCCAATGGAGTCATCCAGAGCCTCCTCGATACCCCTCAGTTGGGAGGTGTACTCCTCCAGAAACTTGCTGTAGTTCTTCAGTTGAACCTCTGTGTGTATTTCTGTAGGGTGGAGGGTTTAATTAGGGACACTTGGGCTGATGCTGCGTTTAAAGACTCACTCTAATGTAAACATTAATGTTGTTGCAGCTAGTTAGCAGTTAACACTACCAGGCCCATTATCTTTGCTAAAATATTTAAAGTAAAGACAGGTACCTTTTCTAGCAATTAAACTTCCGGTCTTTTTACGGCCTGCATATGAATGTTAGAGCAACAAATAGGCACATAATACACACTTAAACCCATGTCATCCACAACTGCATTAAGCCTGACATACTCACTAGAAAACAAGACTATTGCTCATTTTGCTAACTTTAACAGAAGGAAGTTGGCGCTACACTTGGCTATTTATGCTGCTTTTGACATTATAAATAATATATTATGTGAGAGCTACTGTTCAAACTACTGTACTAACGTGTCGTTTAGCTGTCAAACTGCTCAGCTGTAACTGTCTGCTAACGTATGTGACTGATGTTGGTGATTAACGTTAGCAACTATGGTGTCACTTAATTATACCATTACAATACAACTGGACTGCGTGTTATGGACGTACAGTTGTAATAAATATAGCAAAATAAATTTAAAATGTGTCCATTTGACGAGCATTTGTTTGCAAGCAACTGTAATATTAGTTGCGGGCCAGTAAATAGACGGCGCCTAGTGGCATAGCATCCTGATAGCAGGGTAAGCTAGCTCTAGAGGATAACGTCAGTTAGCATTAGCCTGTTGCTACGTTACACTGCAGGTCAGAACCAGGCGCTTTACTTACTCTGTGAACCGTCGTCAAAACGGTCAAACTCCCAGTCAGGTGCGATGGTTTCTACCGCCATAATGGTGGCATCAACTGTAACCCAAACACTGCTGTTAGACACAGGAGCTACACGGTCCCATGATCGGTCTCATGATTTTGTGAATTGGCGCTAGTGTTCATGGGAAATGGAGTCTAGAGGAGATGTCACTGGCAATGAGTAGATAGATAGATAGATAGATAGATAGATAGATAGATAGATAGATAGATATTGTTTGGGTTTTGTTCTTTCTTTATTATTTATATTTTTAAATAAAAACGGCCAATCTAGGTGTAACAACCTGCACAGGCTTTTAAAACCTGTGGTATGATAAACACAACATATGGTGCTAACAAAACTACAACAACTACGCTATAATTTGGTCACAGGCCAGCATTGAACTCGCTGTGCTTAACAAATACCTGTCAAATGTGTGTAGGCCTATGTGTCATGCTGTCTGTCTTATACCTTATATATATTACTAATATACTTATTGAGTATGCATGTGCTGGACATGACAGAGGTGGTGAGAGAGTGAAAGTCATGTGGTGTGTGAGTGTGTGTGTGTATGTGTACGGTGGGGGGAGTTGGCATAATGTCACACTGAAGGCTCAGCTCACCATTCAGCGGACGACAGAGGCCCCAAGGAAGAGTCACGGTTGGCAGTGGAGTGTGAGACTAGATGCCTCTTCTTCTCCTATGGTTTCCCATTAAAGGTAAGACACTTATATACTACAATTCTACTTATAAATACAGACCAAATGTTGTCCAGACTATCAAATTAAAATACAAATACTGTACGTACATACTGACACATTGATTGAAGCAGTATCAGTGTGAGCAGAGCTGCTGCAGAGAGGGAGACATGCCACAAAGAACTAAGCATTACAAATTAATTTGATACGAGAATTAAAACTTTCTCTTATGTTGTCCTCAACGCTATAATTGCTATCTTGGAGATGAATAGTGCCTATGTGAGAAACCCTTTCATAATACAGTGTTTGATGTAAAATGCTTTCTTTTAGATACCCGTGTGCATCTGCAGATCTGTGCATACAGGAGTCCTTATAGATAACATTACAAAGCCTTGAATGATTAAACAAGTTTTTGGCCTATAACAGTGTGGTGCTTGTAGGTTTTCCAATCATTTTAAGGGGTTTGATGATTAGGAGTTGCTTGTGTATGAATATTCAACATAATGAAATTATGTATATCTTCATTAAAGATTCATTTCATAACTTCCAAGCAGTAGCTTCAGTTTATATGGACACTTCAAGCTTGTCAACAGGATATAGCAGATTATTCAGCGTATTAGTGATGCATTTTCACATACCATCGACAAGTATGTTTGTTGATATGCATATTTTCAGCAGAATGGGTATAAAAAGAAGTTATATATTTTGTTTTGCTCCTCGCTCACACAGCTTGATAACCTCAGCTGTTCAGTACCTGGTCATCTCTTAGGAATTTCCAATGAAGAGCGTTGTCTGTGTCGGACAACACTGCCTCAGTGTCACTGATGTGAAACAGGCATGAAGAATGATAATGCATTCTGTCTGTGCCATCAGATGACTGTGAGACAGCCTCTGCGACAGACAAGATTTCTACATGCCAAAGTCGCACACTTGATTTTTTATGGAAGTAACATACAGTATCACAGTGCTTGTCTGTACAGTATGAGTGTTAATAATGGAATACTGAGCTTTTGACTTAAAGGGACAGTTCACCTTAAAATAAAAAACACATTTTGTTTTCTTTAACCTGTAGTGCTATTTATCAGTCTAAACTGTTTTGGTGTGAGTTGCTGAGTGTTGGAGGTATCAGCTATAGAGATCTTTGCCTTCTTGAATATAATGGGAATAGATGGCACTTGGCATGTGGTGCTCAAAGCCCCCCAAAAATTATAGTCTAGCAGGAGAAACAGGTTCCACTTGCCATTTGTCACTGCTCTGCAGAGGTCCTATCCTACAGAGTGCACAAGTCATCGAGTCTTCTCACACTGAAAATCACAAGCAATGGACAGGACAAGGGTCAGGAACGTGTTAGGCTCCCCAGGCAACGCTTTATCTGCTCACCTGTGGAGTTCATCTGCAGCAGGCATCATCTGGAGTACTAAGACATGCTTTCTTGCTCCTCTGTGAAGACCAATTACCTGGCGCTCTCCCTTAACTCTCAACAGCATTATTCACACCTCATCAGGTACCTGGTCTGATTTGAGGTCTCCTCACCAATCTGAAGCTGACTCATCATGGTGTCATAGACCTCATCCATTTAATAACTATAAGATTAGTGTAAGATAATAAAGTAGCTGCATTTGGCTATTGCAGGAAACAACCGTGAAACTAGCAGAATAGCAGAAGTTATATTGTTAGGAGCCTAAAAGCCTAAATAAGGAGTGGTTGTAGTATGTCAATGACCTTTCCATTTGAGTCCTGGTGTCCAAATTATATGTGCATTTTTTGCCATTAGCATGGACATCAATTCAAGATGGCCGCCAAACGAACCCCATGGGCCATGAGTTGACCTTGGCAACAAGAAAAATCTTAACTAGACACCATCAGGGTCCTAACAAAACAGGCTACCCAAAAAAATGCAATGTGGGTGCATGTGAACCTATTTCTTCAGCTAAACTAATACTTTGGAGAAACTTCACTGCATTGTGTCTTCCCAGAAATCTAACCCGGTTAGTCAAGATAATCCACAGACCTTGTCATGAGCAGTTTCATGTAGAGACTATTTTCTGTCTAGGCTACCAACTACACCCATCAACTGCATCACTGTGCAGAAGAAAGTGTGCATCCACTGCCAGAGCACGCCATTAATGTTTACATCTTACCCTGTCAAGAGCACAAGCCACCATTTCATGAAAAGATGCACGCTTCCTTCTTTGTGGTGATACAGTTGGCAGGTGTCATTCAGCAATAAGAAAATAGTTCCTGCATGAAACTGCTCACAACAAGGTCATGATTTCTGGAAAAAGACATCGCTGTTGAGTTTTTCAAAGGTATTTTTTGGCGTGCAGCACCACAAGCCAAGTGCCATCTAGTTCCATTATATTAAAGAGACAGCCGACGTCTCAACGGCTGATATCTCCAACACTCTGCAACTCACACCAAAATAATCAAGTTTGTATTTTTGATTTTGGAGAACCGTGCCTTTCACTTTTACAGCTATTTATGCTATGGTTTTATTAATCTACCAAGTCCTTATTGCTATTCTTTTTGGTGTTCCTCATTTTCTCTTTCGGCCACCTGTTTGTCACCAGAGTAGGTGCCACTGTTTCTCAGGAGCCAGAGCAGCAGGTATAACATCCTGCCAGCTTTACACCATGTCTGTCCCAGAGTCACAAGATAAGAAACTGCTCCTACGTGGCTCTGAGGGCAGAGGCACCAGCCAGCAGTACGGAACTCACCCATCCTCATCTCAACGCTCCAGAAGTCCACAACATTTTGGCTCTGATGGGAATATTTCACCTGTCAGCACCAGTCTCCGTTATGAGCCACAGGAGTGCACTGAGACAGACTTTCTGCTCCCCAAACATCTCTACGGCAGCTCAAGGTTCAGTGAATCCACCAGAATAAAGGATGCAGGTGGCTCCAGTGCCCCTGCTGAGTCAGTCTGCTGTGTGGTGCTTCAGATCCTGGTGCCATTTCTGCTGGCTGGACTCGGGACTGTCTCTGCTGGGATGCTCCTTGAAGTGGTTCAGGTGAGGAAACAAAGGAGTGGTTTAGTAAGGTCATCATTTCTTGCCTTTTCCAAATGCCTGGAAGCAAAATCAAGGAGACTGTGTATAAAAAAAGCATTCACATTTTGCCAGGAAGTAAAGAACTGAAGAGTTGAAACATGGAAGTTATAAAAGAAACAAAAATTGATTTGACTTTCAAAGTTTGTGTGTTATTTTGAGTGAGCATCAACTTGGCTGAAAACAAAGTGTTTGTTGTGTTGGTGTTGACTGTGGTTCATCTTCTATATTAAGTTTAAAACCTTGTTTTTCTGGCAGAACTGGGACGTGTTTCAGGAAATCACAGAGCTCTTCATCCTGGTCCCTGCAGTATTAGGTATGAAGGGGAACCTGGAGATGACTCTAGCCTCGAGACTCTCGACTGCTGTGAGTGTGTGTGCATGTTGACAACCCCCAACCCCTCAACATTTACACACAAGAATTTAATCCTATCACACATACATTGAAAAAGTGACATCATGTCAGTAAACTACTTATGATATGGACACAATTACAAAGAAATATCATGAGGCATAAGCGAGATGTGTTTAGAGCATTTCAGTATAAAACAACACTTAACACTATGCGGTGAAATGGGCAGAGATAGGCAACAGAGTTGTAGTGAATGTGATTAACATAAGAAATTGTTTGACAGGGTAACTACAACCTCTTTCTCAGAATTATATTATTGCCGTCTTGCATCATGGATTTTGTGTCCTTGTGTGAAACTCCTCACAGACCTGTGAAGACCATAGCAGCAGATAAACTTGCAGTACAATATTCTGCGAGACAAACTGATGCTGACAATAGTCCAACAAAACAAATCATCCTAAATTATGTTTTCCTGGACAAAGACAGATTATAATAATCAAATATTACCATAATTATTGATTGTAGAGCTCAGTTGTTCGCCAAAACTATTAAAAACACACTGATAAGCAATGCTGTTGCACTGGGTGATCGTAGATGGTTTATGTAACAGGCCTACTGGGCACAGAAAAAGGGGCCCAGGGGGGTGCCAAGGGGCCCCTCCCGGCCTTCATCTGCATAATGTAACTCAAGTTAACACATGTCAACCAGAGACTCACAATGGCCTCAAAGAGATGCAAAGGAGCTGCAAAAAGACACAGTAACTACAAAAAGAGGAAATACAACCATAAAGTCTGTGTGTCTTCCTTCCAGGTAATAGAGGTGGGGGGCTTTTTGCATATCTGTGCCCAGGGGCCCATTGTCTCATAATGAGCCCATATAGGTGAGACGTGGACTTCCTGTGGAAATGAAGTGAACTGCGTCACAATATTAAGATTGTAAAAGCACTGTAACTGTTAGTGTGATCACTCTGCTGATAAAAGGCTGAGGCAAACCCAAGTCATCACTGCTGCACTGTTGCATTTTCCAATGGCCATATATCCTAGTGTTGTGATCACTTTATTTCTATATCGTTATTGTGTTGGGTGGGAGATGTGATGATCATGATCTAATCTGTAGCGTTTCATTCACTCACTGTCATTCATCATTATTTCTCCTTCCTCTTTGTCTTTTCACCATTTTCTCCCCTGCATGAGAAACCCTTAAGCCTCTTAAATTTCCTCTGCCCTACTCCAAACAGTTTTTCACCTTAAGAGCTAAGATGCTTTGTGAAAAACTTTTATCTTTATCAGGAATTTAACTGTAAGGGTAAAACCTTAGAAAAGTCACAATTATACTAATTTTGAAGGAACAAGTCTTTGTACAAAGAAGCTTTTTGAATAGGACCCCAGGTGCCTAAAGTATGGATTAATCCGTGGCTGAAAATAGTCCCGACAAATGCACTGTTTACATTTGCTAACAAAAAAAAAAAAAAAAAATACAGTGACGAGCTGCTTCAAGCAACTGTTTAGCCTTTCTTTTTTTACATTTGATTAAAGGTAATTTGTGTCCAGTTTCCAAGATTGCATCTTCAGTAGGAACTAATGAGCCGAGTGGCTTGAGTGCCACAGCCGGGTTAGGGAAGTGCGAAAGTAACAAGAGAGACAAGTTTTTGACAGTAAGAAAATTATATAACATCACCACCTTTAAGATTACTATTTTTCTAGGGTCATAGCTTGGAGCAATACAGTGACAAGCGATTTGATTTGTTAATTTCTCAATTTATGTTGTAATCAATTACTTTTTAGTTTACTTCTCACTGTATGTTTGTATGCTTGTCTAATATAAAATTAATGTATAATTTTTAAGCACTGTGTAAGATGTTTGCCAGTCTATGATCAGTTTTATCAGTTTTTTTGTTGAATGACATACTCTCTGAACAAAAACGGTGCTAAACAGTACACAAATGCAATGCTTTGGCTTGTAATCATAAGGAAACCTGTCTTGGTGCTATGGCGCCCATTTTTTAAAGGTGCTATACAGCGCCTTTGTCAAATGTGGGACCATTGAGGGTGTGATATAGCACTATATTGTTTTAACTTTTTAAGCCTGGGGGCCCTTGAATGATGCCAGATTACCACAGACAAGTTAACAGGTTTCTAAATGATACTTTTACTTCAAATATAAATCATTAATAATCATTACTTTAAAAAAAAATCAGGATCTCGTACTAAATTCTTACTGAGAAACACAATATGTTACCATTACAAACCTGAAATATTTCCATGCACATGTAAAAAGCTTGAGAGTTGCTATAATGTTCTCTGGAAATTCACTGCTTGTAGGCTATTTTAATGCACTATTTTTTATTATTTCCCCAGTAAACTGAACTAAATAAGCTGAAGCACCTGTGGAGACCATTTCAAGAACAATACAGGATCTGTGTTCTGTACTCTTTCTTCAGCTTAGTTTACTTTACTGGGGAAAGAACCAGTAGAGAACTTCTAAAGAACCATAGAGGGGCTTAAAAAGTTCCTTTTGTAACAGCGGTGCTATATTACCTCAATCATAGCCATTTAAGAGGCTCTAGTATTTCTGTTCAGGATGAGATCTTTTGTTGTTCGGGCTGGTGTTCAAAGTTCATCCTTGACTTTGGAATCATCAGCTGACAAAAATCATTCAGTTAAAATCCATTTATTAGCTGTTGTGCAGCTTTCAGTCACATGATCTTCATCAGCAAATTGAGATTGCCCAGTTGTCATGGTGTGCATGTTCAAATGTATTATTGCTAATGAGTTAACACATCTCTGATGTTGACAGGTAAACACAGGAAAATTGGAACCTGCCGATGAAAAGTGGATGTTGATCGCTGGGAACTTGGCGCTTAAGCAGGTGCATTATTTTTGTTTGGGAAAAACAACTTTGTGGCTAATTGTGTATGTCTGTATCTTCCAATTAACCATTTCTTTATCAATACCCATTATTCGGCACAATTTTGTGTGATCTACCATGACTTGCAGATATTTCTATACAACTTGTATTTAACAGCTACAAGCCACAGTGCTCGGCCTGCTGGCCTCTTTGATGGCGACTCTGTTGGGCTGGATGGCAGAGGGAAAGATGCCCTTACAGCACGTAATGCTCCTGTGTTCATCCAGCGTTTCTACCTCCTTCATTGCTTCATTGCTGCAAGGTAACAACACAACCTGCCGTCACCTTTAACCGCTGTTCTCAGACGGGTGCACCACACTCCAGCACACATCATCCTTATATCTGTTTGTACCTGATGACATCCAAGTTTCTCCCTCTCTGCTTCACCCTTGACCTCAGGAGTCGATTAAGCTTAATTATTCATCCTCTATAAATGTTCAGGTGCTGACTCCTGAGTTTCTGTGGAATCCATTATATCCTTGCTCTGTTTTGGGCCAGCTTCACACATCCTATCATTCTTCACTGCTGTACAGTGCTACAAACTGTACCAATTAATACTTCGTTTTTTTAAGCTCCCTCAGAGTTATTCTTTGACCTATTTTCTTGGCAAACACCCCTCAATACCCCCCAAAAAGCACTTTATCAGGAAATTGTGCTCTTGTTTTTTTTCTATGAGCTGCTCTACATGATGAAAATTATTCTAGAAATAGAAGTATGAACAGAAGGACTGCGGCAAGGTGTGTCCAAGCCATTTAAATCAATTCTGCATGGTGTTTACCACTTTTGGCTGCAGAATGTCTTCTGATCAACATGCAATTTGAATTTCAGGCACAAACTGATTTTGACAGGCTCAGTGCCACAGAGGCAGATGTGTGGCTACATGCACAAGACGTACCCCTAGGTCCTAGTTTCCTTCTCTTTTTGCTCCCTTTTTTCTTTATAATTAAAACTTCAGAGCGATTTTACTGAAATTAAGAGTTCGGGGCCATTCTAGCTCCATTCATGTTGAAATTAAACATGGTTATCAGCTCTTTCTGACAGCATAAATACCTTCAGGACTGATCACAGGTCACTTTACAGATTAAGAGCTTAACCTTGTTTTTAACCTCTGCAGGTATTATCATGGTGGGAGTGATCATTGGGTCCAAGAGGTTCGGAATCAACCCTGACAATGTGGCCACACCCATGGCTGCCAGCTTTGGGGATCTCATCACTCTTGCCTTGCTGGCCTGCTTCAGTTACTGGTTCTACTCCCTCATAGGTAAAGAGAGACAAGGACAACAAGACACTCTGGTAGGCACATTCGAATCTGAATAACACACACGAGAACCATGGATCGATTGCTGAACGAGTCTACCAGGCACAGGCACAGGTGCCCCACTGGCCATCACCTGCAAAATGTCACTCAAATTAAGATGTATCGAACAGGAAGAGACATAAAAAGATCACAAAGAGATGCCAAGGAACTGCAAAAAGACACAGAATCAACCACAAGGATACACAGAATGACTATAAAGTGGCAAAAGATGACCAAAAAATGCACAAAATTACCTCAGTAAGAAACAACATTACATAAAATTAAGCCAAACAGCTACAAAAAGACACAAAATGACCAAAAATAGCCCAGAAATGACCGTAAAGAGACACAAAACAGGCAAAAAAGAACACAAAACTACCTCAAAGAGAAACAAAATGACCTAAAACAGAGCCTAATGACTACAAAAAGATACAGAACAACCACAAAGAGACACAAACCCACTAAAAGGTGAACATGCACGACCACCACAAAGTCTATAGGAGAGGTGGTGGGACTCTTTGACCACAACAGTGTGAACAGCAGGGCTTGTAATTTCAAATTTCAGCCAACAGATGGTACTCATGGTGCTATAACTAACACATTCATGAAGATCAGAAACCTCACACAGGTTCAGACTGATTCCAGGTTGAAAATAAAGATATATATTATGACCTTTTCTCTTGACAGATCTGTATCCCTACGTGTTGTACCTGGTGGATATGTTATTTGTGTGCCTGATTCCTGTCTGGATATTCATCTCCCTCAAACATCCAGCCAGTCGCATCCTGCTCCGCACAGGCTGGGAACCAATTATCACAGCGATGGTCATCAGCAGGTACTCACCTCAGTCTCTAAACTGACTTCTTCAAAAGCATGCGCATGTATTCACACTGCTTGAACTCTGTACATTTAAATGTGGCATGTTTATAAATTTAGTAAATTTAATGTTTTTCCTTGGCATTAAAAGGTCCAGTCCCCCAGTCATCTCCATCCCATCACTGTTTGTCAAAATACAGATTTTTACAATGGCGATTTATGTCTTGTTTTTTTGTTTATTAGTATTGGAGGAGTTATTCTGGACAAAGCTGTGACAGATCCAAACCTGGCAGGAATCATAGTTTATGCTCCAGTTATAAATGGTGAGTTGTCCTCTTATGAAAGTGAATTTATTGGCTACTTCTTTTTGCAAAGATGATAATAATAATAATAATAATAATAAACTTTATTTATAGAGCACCTTTCATGCATGAATGCAGCCCAAAGTGCTTGAACAAAGCAATATCAGAAACAACAAAACAACAACACTTAAAAACAACACATCAATTTAAACAACATCAACAAAACAAAACAATAACAGTGATAAAAAATGAAATAAAATCAACCCGTATTAAAAGCCAAATTAAAAAGATAGGTTTTCAATTTCTTTTTAAAAATAGCTAAGGAGTCTGTCATTCTCAGATCTAAAGGGAGAGTGTTCCATAGTTTAGGGCCATAAAAACAAAAAGCAGCTTCACCGGTTCTCTTGTGGGACACCTTGGGAACAACTAAAAGACAGGCAGTGGAGGATCTGAGAGTTCTTGTTGGGGCACAAGAAGAAAGGCAATTGCTGATATAAGATGGTGCTAAATTATTTAAGGCCTTATAAGTAAGTAACAGAACTTTAAAATCAGTCCTAAAAGAAACAGGCAACCAGTGCAATGATGCAAGCTGAGGACTAATGTGATCTTTTTTTTTTGTATTTGTTAAAATCCTGGCTGCAGCGTTCTGACTAACTTGTAGTTTCTTCAGTGACTTTCTAGGGAGACCAGTTAAAAGGGAATTGCAGTAGTCCAAACGGCTAGTGATAAAAGCATGTACAAGTATTTCAGCATCATCCTGAGTTAAAAAAGGTCTAATTTTGGCAATGTTTCTAAGGTGAAAAAATTATGTTTTTGCAATTCTGTTAAAATGGCGACTAAAATTAAGATCAGAGTCTAAAATCACTCCTAGGCTTGTAACATGTGATTTAATCTGCTGGGACAGACTGCCAAACTTTGACTTAAGTTTCTGCCTTTCTTCTAGTGGACCAACAAGTAAAATCTCTGTTTTCTGCTCGTTTAGCTTTAAGAAAAATTTGTTCATCCAGATGTTAATATCTGTAAGAAAGGAAAAAAGACTGTTTAACGCACTAGGGTCTCCTGATGAAACAGAGATATATAATTGCACATCATCTGCATAACAATGATAATGTACATTATGAAGACTAATTATTTTACCTAGAGGGAGCATATATAAAGAAAAGAGGATCGGACCAAGGATGCTCCCCTGAGGTACACCATACTCAACATCAAATGTCTGTGATACAGAATCAAGATGAAGATCTAAGAAAAACATTTCAATTAACAGTCATGGATAAAACTTTAAGCTACATCTCGCCTCAGAGTACTTAACCATTTTTCCATTGCGACATACACTCCCTGTTGTCACCGCACTCCCCATGTAGTGTAAGAATAAGCTTTAACTGCATAGAGTGATTGAAATAATAAATCAGTAGATATACACTGGCATAAGGTGATTAAGTTTGAAAATGCCTGTTGAAGTTAATATCCCTGCTTACGCATTGTTTTTATGTAATCATGTATTGTACTCACACACACTCTGTCCTATGTTGCATAAAGACACGTGGAACTAAAGTAAGGAGTGCCTAGAGCTACCAGTGTTAATGTATAACCAGTGTTTCTGAGTTAATGTGCACTCAGTGTTACTGTATAGCCAGTGCCAGCGTTTCAGCCATCTGTAGGGGCCTCTCAGCTATTTTTATAGCCCTGGACTTGGACACCAATATGTCTCACATCCAGATGGCGTGGAAAGAATACACCAATAGGATTGGACTCAACCAAAAGGGAAAAACGTGCCACCAATGTGTTCGGGCTTAAGTGGGCAGGATTAAGGGAAAAAAGGTGGAGAATCAGCAGAATCTTCACCAGCATAAAAGAAAGCGCACAGAGAGTGAAACTTCAGTCCTGCTCTGGAGATTGACTCATTGAGTTGTATGTGTTGTTGCCTGTGAACACATTAAACTCGGTTGCACCTGATTCTAAGTGTCTCCAGTGGTTTTCTCAACATTAGCTAGTTGATTCTAAGATACTTATTTGAGTAGAAGGCGAGTCCAACCAAATAGTTGAAGATAAGGTCGGGAGCCATCAGGCCCAGCTCCAGGCACCGAATTCTGCTTCATCACCCACCACCATGGGACTCTCCACTGGATCCACAGAAATGTCACCTCTCCTCCATTTCGAGATACTTCTTACTCTGTAGGGCCCTAAAATACCTTTAGCTGACTTCACCAAGATAAACTGAACAAATACTTTGACTTTTCTGTTTAAAGTTGCAATTGAAAACACAGCAAAATCTGTAGTGGACAGCCTGTCGATTGTGTGTACATATGTGTACGCTCTGTATCTGTGTCAAAATGACCTGTAGTAGAATTTACAAAGAATGAACATTTAAAAATGACTACTGCTACTACTACTAAAAACCTTTATGTAAAATTTAAAGACGTTTGTCTGTTTATGGGATGCTCATCAGATGTCTGTGCCCCAGGTAACTGGTTCCCAGCTGGGGGTCCTGACCCCCACTAGGGGCCCCTAAAGGCTCACAGGGGGTTACGAGGCCTTTATGACTTTAAGTGGTGTAAGAAGATAAGAGATAAGATGAGATAAGATAAGATAATCCTGTATTCATCCCACTGCGGAGAAATTTGCAACATTACAGCAACAAAGAGATAGTTCAAACAGGAAGCATCAGTAAAAAAGTAAAACACAAAGCAATATATAAATGTGTAAAGCAACTTAACTGTATAAAAACAACAGTATGAAAACACAAAACAATATAGTAAGGAAGCTTAAAAAAGAAGCAGAATATAATAAAAAGACAGACTGAATGACTGATTTTACATTATTATCTATACATTATTATAGATATTGCACAGTTTAACAATAATGATAATGCACCTGAGTGACTGATTGTAAGCAGTAAAAAAAATAAAAGCAAGATATACTACTACTACTAATAATAATAATAATTATTATTATTATAATAACAATAATAATAATAACTAGTCCATACCCATTGCGTGCACAGTTGCCCATGTACAGTTTCACATGGTGTGTGTTTGGGATACACAGTTGCCCATGTACAGTTTCACATGGTGTGTGTTTGGGATATAGGTCATAGGAAATTGCAGATGAAATAGTCAACTGAACCCATTAAGAAGAGCAATGTATTCAGACAGAGTTTTTGTGAATGTGAAAGTACAATTGCTTTATTGAAAGTACAGTAGTACCATTGCAAATAGTGGGATAGTTAGTGGGCTAAAACTATACATTAGTAGTTGAGGTAGCACGTTGAAAGGCAGATAGTTAAAGTGTTTATATGTTGTATTGACTTAAAAGTGGGGCGCACTGGTAGTTCACATGGGAAAGG